>NC_138770.1:573377811-573727811 GCF_965119305.1 Pelophylax lessonae | reverse complement strand
AAAGTCAGTTAGCCAATCAGGAGAGAGGAGGGGGGGGTCAAGCCACAGCTATGTGTCTGAATGAACACACCGAGCTGCAGCTCGGCTCGGGTGCCCCCATAGAAAGCGGCTTGCTGTGAGGGGCACGCGACAGGAGGGAGGAGCTAGGAGCAGCAACGAGGCATCCGAGAAGAAGAGGATCCAGGCTGCCATGTACAAAAACCAACTTCACAGAGGAGGTAAGTATAACATATTTGTTATATTAAAAAAAAAATGGGGGGGACTTTACCATTACTTTAATGGTAGTTTAGTTTATTATAAGTTACTTTTTTCAATAAATATTTTAATTGCAAGAAAATGTACAAAGTTCCATCAGAGTATCCAAGTACCTGTCACCAGCCCATCAGAGTACCTGTCACCAGCCCATCAGAGTACCTGTCAGAGTACCTGATGGGCTGGTGACAAGTACTCTGGTACTCTGATGGGCTGGTGACAGGTACTTTGATGGGCTAGTGACAGGTCCTCTTTATTGGGGGGGGGAACAATCAGTGTGTTTTGGGGTGCACTGTAATCGTTAACTAGCTGTTACCACAATTTCCTCCTCACACAGGAGCAGTGTGAGGAGGAGAACACGGTAACAGCTAGTTACAGTGTTCTCTGTTGACATTCTGTGATCGGCTGTGATTGACAGCCGGTCACGTGGTAAAAAGCCAATTTCATTGGCTCTTTACCTAGATCGGGGATCGGCTCTGTCCGAGGGACGAGCCTCGTCCCCGATCGCTGCTATGCGCAGTAGCGGCGAGAGAGGGCCGCCGCCACACGACGTCCGCCCGGATCGAGGAGCCCTTCCTGCCGCCGTCATTTTACAATGGCGCGATATGTAAGTGGTTAAAAGGGACCTGTGCATATACAAATAAATACTGTGGCTCTATACCGATGACTGCATGACGGAATGACGCTTCCGATGACGCCCAGTGGGAGGGGCAAAACGTGTCAAGCAGGGGAATAAACGTCTATCGTAATTTCCGGTGGTTCTAGCGCACGCCGCGGCGCCACGAGAATTTTATGCTGTACGCCCGAAATTTCAATGCAAGTGTGCTATAATTGTATAATAAAAAAACAGTTAACACTATGAGGAGCTCGCTCTCCATTCTATAACATCCTATACGGGGAGCCATAAAGCTGAGAAGTAATTTCATCATGCAGTCATCTGTATATGATACATACCCAGCTCCACTAGATGAAGTCACAGAGTACTAGGATTACCAATAGTGTTTTGATAACACTTGATGCCAAAATTCCTTATTGTTCCGGTGAGTGGGGACGCATAAGGGCGTGCACAGAGTGACTCACCTATTTGGATTCCTAAAGCACCAGCACTTTTGATGCACAGAAGATTTATTCATTTACTTACTAAATATATTTATTGAACTTGTATCTGAAGGACTTTGTACAAAGCACTTGTACCCATTTAGCATCAACATTTTGATGCATAGCAAGAACTATACAACCATTGAATTTAAAGGATTTTTCACAGAGCACTTGTGTGTGTGTGTGTGTATATATACATATATACACACACACACACATACATACACACACATATATATATATATATATATACACATACATATACATATATATGCACAGGTCACTTTAAATCTAATTTGTTAATTTATTTGTATTTATTCATATGTGTATATTAACCATTGATTTAATTATGTATTGATTCACATATGTGTAGCACGGTATAGAAGCCGCAGGTCTGATAGCTCATTTTCATGTAAATCAGACAATACTGACCTCACAGGGCCACCAGCACGTCTTCAGGGTCCACCAGAGGATCCCATGATCGAGCCACAAACCTCTGCACCTTTATGTTGAGCCGAGACGCCTACAGATCCACCTTGGTTATGCCCCACCGGAGACACAACTGATAAACACCTCCTGATGAAGGGACCACTCCCCTTGGTCCAACGCTTGCCGACTGAGGTAATCCGCCTGCCAGTTTTCCACCCCTGAAATGTATATGGCGGGAGAAGGCTGGAACGAACCGTTCTGCCCACCTTAGAATGCCGGCTACCTCCAGAGCCACCAGAACACTTCTTTTGCCCCCCCCCCCGGTGATTGACATATGTCACAGTCGTGGCATTGTCCAATGGAATGCGCACTGAATATCCCTGAAGACAATCTGTCCAATGTTCCAGGCACAGCCTGACCTCTCAGGGTTCCAAGACATCGGTAGTCTGGACTTCCAGTGTCCAGATTCTGAGCAGAATTTTTCTTTTTTTTTGGCGACTCTGGTGGGACACGAACCCGAGCAGAATTTTTGCTGATGACGCCTCCCCAGCGGGACAGACTGCCATCCTTGGTGACCACTGTTCAATACAAGGGGAGGAAGAATTTGCCCAGCCGAAGCACCGGAGAATGAAACCACCATATCAGGGACTTTCCCCTGCTCAGCCAGATCTGATTGTCCAGAGACTGCGGATTCTTGTTCCATTTGGACAGAATCTCCCTTACAGGGACCTCGTATGGCACTGTGCAAATGGAACCACCTCAAAAAAAAGGTAGACGCCATCAGGCCCAGCACCCGCATGCAAGTCCAGGAGCCAGAGCAGACTTCTGAAAATTCAGAATCCAGCCAAACTCCCTCAAAGTTCGTATGATGATTTCCAGGTTTTTCCACCAGAGCAGTAGGAGACTCTGCTCGCAGAAGGTTGTCCAAGTAGCCCAGTAAAAAATAAATAAAGCCTGAACCTTTGAGGAAGCCCACTGGGTGCTACGCGTGAGGTGCGTAGCGACGTAATCACACTGGGACTAGGTGGAGCTGTGTATGCAGAGGATTGTATTGTGAAATGCTTGTTTTTTACTTCTGAAATGTGAGTGGATTTTTATACGGAAATAAATACTTTTTATTAGTGATTTGCACTATGGTTCTTTCCTCTTGCCTCCTATATGATTGACACCACGCTGAGAGCCACGGATTTGGAGTGTACAGCTAGTGGGAGCGGCGCCACTTATAACACTGCAAAGTGCATATAGACCTCCTTTAATTAGTAAGGTCCATTTAAGCAGGTGAGAAGAAACCCATAGGTGAATCAGAGACAATTACTGAAGGGTTTCTGGTGTATGGGACTGCACTCTTTTTTCACGGACATCGAATCATTTATATATTTAAAAGAAAAGATGGACTCACGTTATTAATTATACATAGATGATTTTTACACTGTTTTCAGATATTTATGCACTATAAATTTGAATGCACTTTATTGAAGGAGAGCGCTGCACTTTTTGTGAATATATATGTAGCATTTTGTACAGGTGGTTGGATGCATAGTGGTGTTAGCTGCTTCCTACAGTACGGTATATAGAGTTGAGTAACAGGTGGTTAATACACAGATATCGCGGAATTTTTTTTCACATTTATAAATAAATCCACATACCCGGACATTCCTTATCCCATCCTGGAGCTTTAGTTTTTCAACAAATGACTGAAAGAAATCTGATCGCTCAACATGCCTCGGAGCAACACACAGAGCATCAATATCAGAACCTTTAAAAAACAAACAGAAAACACACGCCATTTATCATGTGTGTCAACAATTACATATAGAGCACATAACTGACATGAGCAGATGTCAGCAAACCTTTAGTATGAACTCCAAGCCGATAAGATCCAAATGTGAAGATTTTCCCTCCAGCTGAGGATATTATTGCGTGTGGAAGGTTCTGGAAAAAAAAAAAAAAAAAAGAAAATGTACAATTTATTGTAATAGTAGCTATTTCAACTGCTGCATCGACAGACAGTAAAGAATCAAAGCCATTACTGGCATCCAAGAACTACCAAATAAAATTTCCAAGATTGGTTTTTCAAGGATAGACACGCTATAAGAGAATAAAGTGTAATTCCCCCCCCCCCCCCCCCTCATCTGACAAGAATAAGTCTGGCAAATATAGTAAAGAAAACACACACACACAGTATCTCACTATTTGTGTGGCCACCATGATGAGGACTGGGGTGATGCGCTGGAGACGTGCCAGAAGGTGTCTCCCAAGCTCTCTGACAGGCTGACACAGCTATTTATAGTTCACCGCACCTACCTCACCCCAGTTAGACTGGCTAGATACCGACCTAACCTCTCTCAGGACTGTCCTATGTGCCACTCCTCCCCAGGTACGTTTCATCATCTACTCTGGCTCTGCCCCCGGATTCAGGTCTACTGGCAGCAGATAGTGGCCTTCCTCATGACACCATGGGCTCCCCCCTTCAGCTAGACCCCAAACAATGCCTACTGGGTATATACCCAGAGGAAGATATGGATAAATTCACAAAAATCTTTCTACAACATTCCCTCTTCGTGGCCAGGAAGTTGGTAACCAGACAGTGGATGAGGGAAACCCCCCAGATTTCCCACATTGGAAGGAAGTGAATACCATTTTGCCGTATCACAGTATTATGTACAAGAACCGGGGCTGCCCCACGAAATAGAATAAAATATGGGACAGGTGGCTCCAGAACCCGGCCACCTGTACCTAGTGGTTCCACTACTTATGATACTATACGTGTGCCTTTTGTCTGGTTAAACTGCACCACTCTCGCTATGACTGCATTGTACAGACTGTTTTCATTCAAGATTGCACTACTGTTTGTAAAATGTTCGTTTTTTCACAAATAAACTCTGTTTTTGGAAACAAATTAGTCCATAAATAAGTCCATATAATACATAGGGCTTTTCCCCTAAATGGAAAAAAGAGTCCATTTAGGGGGAAAAGGCTCTGCGCGGATGGTGGGATTTCCACGCGTGGACACTGAGAACACATTATCTGTATTGGCACTGCTGCTGCACGTTTTGCACACTACATCACCTGGGAGGAATTATGTATTATATGGGCTGATTTATGGACTAATTTGATGATATTTCATTTAGTCAATCTCAGGTGGTTTTTTTTTTTTGGTCGATGCTAGTTGAGAAAATAATCTTACCTGTCACAATATTTAGGATATATGTTGTTTTACATAAGGACACATCAGCACTTTACATTTTTTATGTTTATCAATACGGCATATTTAAAATGTTTTCTGCACTTTAAATATTAGAAGGGTTGTCTCCATTGTTGTTGCACTTTATACGGCTGTGTGAGGCAGCTGGTATATCTTTCGTTTACACAAGCACCATACACTTTAATGTTATGAATTGTTAGGTACTTTTCATTGTGGATGTGACATCTACAACCTTGCACTAGCACCTTAGTTTTAGAAATGACATTTTTCCATCTTCATATGTCTGCCTAAAGGATATCATTCATTTATCCTAGCCGGGTTTGGGGTATATAAGAATTTGCGCTAGTTCTTTTTCTTTGGCCTTATATGTAGTATATCTACAGTTGACCAAGCGGCATCTTCTTACTCCCCTTACCAATTATTGTAGGTTTTTTCTTTTACCCAATTTTTGACATCCAGGGCGCTTGATTACAAACTTTTTCTCCCATCTTTATGTATAGCAACAATTCCTTTTTTCAGATCCTCAGAGAGGATCCCATGCGGTGCCATATTAAACTTCCAGTGACCAGTATGAGTGCGAGAGCGATAACACACCTGTTCCCCATTCACGCCTGAGACCTTGTAACATTAACGAGTCACATGACACTGTGGAAGGAAAATGGCTAATTGGGCCCAATTTGAACATGTTCATTTAGGTGTGTACTCACTTTTGTGGCCAGCTGTTTAGAAATTTGTGGCCAGCTGTTTAGACATTAATGGCTGTGTGTTGAGTTATTTTGAAGGGACAACAAATTTACACTGTTAGGGCTCTTTCACACGGAGCGGACCGCATTGTGATCCGCTCCGGCACTTTTTTTTTTTCGCATCCGTTTGCGGATGATATACGGACATAATGTATGTCTATGGGCATTGCGGATGTCAGCGGAAGACACCGCTGACATCCGATTTTGCATCCGTTCCGTTTTTTAAACGGAACAAAAAAAACGGAATTTTTGTAAAATCTTACCTGTAAAATTCCTTTCTCTGAGTCCTCCGACAGTCGCCGCCTCTTCATATTCGTCACATATGGGGTATTAGACTTTTCTCCGAAGGAGTAGCTAGGCAACAGAATATGTTAACAATAAAGCTTTAACATATCCCACCCTCAAGGGGTGGTCCCCTCAGTCAATACCCTCCTACTTCCTGCAACCATATCTCAGTTTTAGTGGAATAGCAGTAGAGTATACATTCAAACCCCAAAAGAGGGGCGGGGGCGGCGACTGTCGGAGGACTCAGAGAAAGGAATTTTACAGGTAAGATTTTACAAAAATTCCGTTTTCTCTTACGTCCTCCGACAGTCGCCGCCTCTTCATATTCGTCACATATGGGGACGTCCCAAAGCAGTGCAAACATGAGGGGTGGGAAAACGCATCCGCGCCGAAAGGCAACGCAGTCTCCACATCAAAGAAAGGAACCTTACCAAAGGAAGGAAACCAGCTGGGCAACAGCAAAAATAAGTGCTCAACAGGAGCAACAACCCAGGAAAAGACAAAAAACCAGGGGATACAAAACTTATCCCAACAGCCAGGAGTCCCCAACAAGGGACCCTAGGGAACAGCCGCACTAAGAACCTTGCGGCCAAAGGAAGCATCCGCCGATGCCTGAACATCTACTTTGTAGAATTTTGTGAAAGTGTGTACGGTCGACCAAGTCGCCGCCTTACACACCTGGGCTACAGAAGCCCCATGACGACAGGCCCAAGACGTACTCAGAGATCTAGTAGAGTGCGCCTTCACAGGCACAGGGGGAACCTTCCCCTGCAAGGCATAGGCCTGTTCAATGGTCTGCCTGATCCATTTGGCAATGGTAGAGGCGGAAGCCGCCATGCCCTTCCGAGGACCCTCTGGAAGAACAAACAAGGAGTCCGTCTTTCGAAAAGACTCAGTCGATTTAAGGTAAACCCTAATCGCCCGAACAACATCCAGAGAATGTAGTCTCACCTCCTTTGGATGTTTAGGCTTCGTGCACAACGAAGGCAAAACAATATCCTCGTTAAGATGGAATTCCGAAACTCGTTTCGGCAGAAAAGAAGGATTAGGTCGCAAGACCACCTTATCCAAATGAACAACCAGGTACGGAGACTTGCAGGACAAAGCCGCCAGTTCCGACACTCTGCGAGCCGAAGTGATCGCCACCAAAAAGGCGACCTTTTTGGACAACATAGACAACGATATCTCCCTGATCTGTTCAAAAGGAGCACGTTGTAACACAGACAGGACTAGATTCAAGTCCCAAGGGGGCAAAGGATCCCTCCTAGGAGGAACCAGATGCCGCACACCCTGAATAAAAGTGCCAACCAAGGAGTTGGAAGCCACGGGACGTTGAAACAGAACGGCCAGCGCAGACACCTGACCCTTTATCGTAGCCAGCGCCAAACGCTGATCGACACCCGTCTGAAGGAAAGACAGCACACGGGAAACCGAGTACGTGCGGGGTGAAAACCCCCTGGACTCACACCAGGCAAAATAGGCCTTCCAAGTACGGTAATAAACCTTTCCCGAGGAAGACTTCCTCACGTTGATCAAGGTATGAACAACCTCTGGAGAGAGACCCTTCTCCTTCAGGACCTCGGTCTCAACAGCCAGGCCGTCAAAGCCAGCGACTGTAAAGCAGGATGGTAAATCGGTCCTTGAGACAGTAGATCGTCCCGAAGAGGCAGACGCCAGGGGGCGTCGACCGCCAGATTCACGAGGTCTGCGTACCAGGACCGGCGAGGCCAGTCCGGTGCCACAAGAATCACCGTGCTGCGTTCCGAGTGTAACCTGCGAAGGAACCGGGACAGCAACTGAATCGGTGGAAACGCGTACATCAGCCTGTACTGATGCCACGGGGCCACTAACGCGTCCGACGCGTCTGCCCGAGGGTCGCGCGTCCTTGCCACGAACCTCTTCACCTTGTAGTTGAGGCGAGACGCGAACAGGTCCACATCTGGAAGACCCCACTTCGCGCACAACATCTGGAAGACAGCCGGGTGGAGAGACCATTCCCCCTGATCCAGGGTCTGGCGACTCAGATAGTCCGCCTGCCAGTTCTCCACTCCCGGAATGTGAACCGCCGTTATCGCCGGGACATGAGTCTCGGCCCAAGACAGAATGTCGGCCACTTCTCGAGCCGCTCGGGCACTCCTGGTGCCCCCTTGGTGGTTGATGTAGGCCACCGCCGTGGCATTGTCCGTCTGCACCCGAACCGGGCAGCCCTGCAGCCGGTCCGTCCAGCGATGAAGACAGAGCCTTATCGCACGCAATTCCAGAATGTTGATCGGGAGGGAAGACTCCCCCTCCGACCAGGTCCCCTGGGCGGACAGAACGCCCAGAACACCACCCCAGCCCGACAGGCTGGCATCCGTGGTGATTATCGTCCACGAGATCGGACGAAACGACTTGCCCCCGGACACCAACGGGGACTGGAGCCACCACAGAAGGTTTTCCCTGGTGCGATGACTCAACGAGATCTGAAGATCCAGAGATTGAGGTCGCCCGTCCCACTTGGACAAGATCTCCGCCTGGAGACCCCGCGTGTGAAACTGCGCGAAAGGAATCGCCTCGAAAGCCGAGACCATCAATCCCAGACATCTCATACACGTCCGCAGAGACGAGTTCGGAACGTCCCTGAGGGACCTGACTTCCTCCTGAAGAGTCCTGAGTTTGTCTTCCGGCAGGAAGACCTTCGCCTGCACCGAGTCCAGTATCATTCCCAGATAGGGAAGACGAACCGACGGACTCAGTGTCGACTTTGGAACATTTATCGTCCAACCGAACTCCTGCAGAGTTTGCATCGTGACAGACAGGTCCTTCTCCAGACCCTGACTGGTCGCAGACCGAATCAGAATGTCGTCCAGATACCCCAGGACAGAAATGCCCTGGGCTCTCAATAATGCCAGAACCGGTGCAAGCACCTTGGTGAAGACCCGCGGAGCCGAGGCGAGCCCAAAGGGCAACGCCACGAACTGGTAGTGATCCTCCGCAATGGCAAATCGAAGGTATCTCTGATGACCCTCGAATATGGGGATGTGAAGATACGCATCCTTCAAATCGATGGAGGCCATGAATTCCCCCGGAACCAGGGCAGCCACCACCGAGCGCAGGGATTCCATGCGGAACTTGCGAACCCGCACAGAGCGGTTCAGAGCTTTCAAGTCCAGAATAGGACGAACCTTGCCCTCCTTTCTGGGCACGGTGAACAGATTGGAATAAAACCCCCGAAATCTGTCCCGATGAGGCACCGGAACCACCACTCCCTGAGCCCTCAGGTCCCGCACCGCCAGGTGCAGATCCCGCAGGCGCTCTGGAGACAGTTGTAGATTTGAGGGAAAAAATCTGCTCTCTGGCCGAGAGAGAAACTCGATCTTGTAACCAGATCGAACGATTTCCAGAACCCATCTGTCCCGCACACGGGCCAACCAGGGCTGAAGAAAACCGAGCAAGCGTCCCCCCACCCCAAAACTGGGTGAGGGCGCCCCTTCAGGCCGAACTGTTATGGGCCGCAGGTCCGGATTGGCCGGACTTCTGTTTCCCAGACCAGGGTTTCTTCTGAGAGCCCTGGCCCTTGAACGGTTTGCCCTTGTAGTGCGGCCGAAAGGCACGAAAGGACCCCTGAGGGGGCCGAAAATGAGCATGCTTCTTCCCAGAAGCCCCCTTAGCCTTGGGGAAATGGGGCAAGAGAGTGCTCTTACCCCCGGTAATCCCCTTAATCAACACATCCAGGGACTCCCCAAAAAGGCGAGACCCATCATAAGGCAGATTGGCTAAGGTTTTACGTGAAGATTGGTCCACCGACCAACATTTCAACCAAACCAGGCGGCGAGACAACACCGCCACGCTGTGCACACGCGCGGCCAACGGAATCAGGTCCAGGTCCGCATCACACAGATACATGACACCCTGGTGGATCTGATCCACCATATCCAGGGTCGCCGCCGAGGCCGAATCGGCCACTAGGACGCGCCTAAGCATCTGCGTCCAACTTGCGATCGCCTGGGCCGCCATGAGAGAAGCAAACAGAGCCTTAAGCATAGCACCCGTAACAGAATAAGTATGACGGGCAAGAGACTCCAGTCTCCTATCCGTGGCATCACGGAAAACAGGGGATCCCTCTGCAGGGATCGCAGTGGCTTTGTTCAAAACCGCAATAGCATGATCCACTGGCGGAGGCACACACCACCGTTCATCAGTGGCAGGCGAGAAAGGATAACGCAGCTTAAATTTTCTTGGTACCGCAAAAGGCTTGCGCAAATCGCGCCATTGGTCCTTAACAGCGCGCTGAAAATCAGCATTGCAGGGAAAAACCTGCGGCGTCCTGCGTTTTCTCTGCGTCCCATAAGCCGCCAAGGCAGCTGGGGGACACACCTCGTCCTGCAAACGTAGCGTCTGCTTAATGGAAGCAATCAACTCATCCATGATTGCAAGCTCTTCAGGCGAGCCAGGGGGAGAATTATCAACCCCCTCAACTTCAGCCTCTACCTCAGACCCCACTAGATCAAGAGAGGAGCGGGACCCCGATAGGGGGGTCCCCGCCAGAACAGCCCCATCACCTTCACCCTCAGAATCAGAGGACAGAGCAACTCTGGGCCGTTTAGTAGATTGAGCAGCCACCAGCATTTGCACCTGTGCAGCAAGGCCAGCCACAATCGTGGCCAAATCCCCCCCTGGGGGGGAAACAGCGGTCCCCTGGCTTTCCACCAATACTGTGGGAAACTTGCCCTCCTGAGAATCCATTGCCCCTGTATGCCAGACAACCAAGGGTTAACTGCCCCCTTACAGCAAGCGCGGCAAGCGCAGCCCACCGCACCACACTCAGGCACAATGAGACCCCCACAGGGAATATACAGACTGAATACAGGCAATGGAACACAGGAATAGAAGGATAAAACCTGAGGAGACTCCGCTGCTGCTGCTGCCTCGATCGGTGCTTCCAGGAGAGAGGAAGTGATGCTGCCAGGGCGCTCTATGTAAGCCTATGGAGGCTACAAGAAAATGGCCGCCGTGCATGTAAACCATGCGGCCGGAGCGGGCGCCGGTAAAATGGCGCCGTTTGGCGCCGAAATCGCCGCTCCACAGTGCATAAAATCACACACAATATTATCCCATTATATGGATACATGTTAGATCGCCGCAGCGATCGCTGTATATGCCCCAACATGCCATTAAAAACATGCCCCACAGCACACAGCTCCTCACACTGCCCAGCCTGACATACTCAGTGTCATACAGCTCCCCCCCCCCTTGCAGCCCACAGCATGCAGCCGAGATATAGGGAGACAAGCAGTGTGATTAAAGGCAGGTTACACAGTCCCAGACTGAGACCCCCCCCAGACAGACAGGTCCCCACATAGATACACTTACCTCACATGGCGTGGGGAACCCGCACAGGCGAACAAGCCGCTGCACATGAGGCAGGGAGAGTCGCAATTCAAGACGCACACAATGGCGGTTCAGAAACCGCACAGCGTCCGGTGAGGTAGCCACCTCACCAATCATCCCTGCACCGAACAGGGATGGGTCGTTCACCGTGCCAGGAGCGTTACCTGGCTGAACGCTCGATGGCAGACTGGGAAGCCACTGACCCACGACCTGCGACCAGGGGGATCAGCCCGAGACCCAGTCCGCATGATCCTCTTCGTCCGAAGAACTAACTAATGCTGACAAAAATAACAGCTAAGTAAAGGTAGAGAGAAAACTCAAACAAAATATCAAAAAGAAGAAAGAGTCTGGGACAAAAAGTCCCAGCACAGAGAGAGCCAGCCACTCCTGACAAGCTAGACATTAAAAAGTGAGATATGGTTGCAGGAAGTAGGAGGGTATTGACTGAGGGGACCACCCCTTGAGGGTGGGATATGTTAAAGCTTTATTGTTAACATATTCTGTTGCCTAGCTACTCCTTCGGAGCAAAGTCTAATACCCCATATGTGACGAATATGAAGAGGCGGCGACTGTCGGAGGACGTAAGAGAAATATAGTTCTGTTCCGTTCCAAAAAATGGAACAGAACTGAAAGGACGAAAATCGGATGTCAGCGGATGGTCATCCGCAATGCCATTGACATACATTATGTCCGTATATCATCCGCCAAAAAATAGGATGATATACGGACATGTGGAACGCCCGTGTGAAAGGGCCCTTATACAAGCTGTACACTCACTACTTTACATTGTAGCAAAGTGTCATTGCTTAAGCGCCGGTTCACATTGCAGCGACGCTACTTCGCACCGCGACCTCCGTGGTCGCGGTGCGAGCAGCGCGCCGCGACCTCGGAGCGGCCGCCACAGACTTCATAACATTGAAGTCTATGGCGGTCGCCTCCGGGTCGCCCCAAAGAAGCTCCGGACCCTTTTTCTAGGTCGGAGCGACTTGTGTCGCTCCTATTAGAACGGGTCCGCAGCTTCCCTATGGGAGGCGACCTGTGAGGCGACCAGGTCGCCTCACAGGTCGCCCTAGTGTGAACCGGCACTCTGTCAGATGAAAAGATATAATAAAATATTTACAAAATTGTGAGGGGTGTACAGTCTACTCATTGTCATGTTCAAGAAACCAGTTTAAGATGATCTGAGCTTTGTGACATGGTGCATTATCCCACTGGAAGGAGCCATCAGAAGATGGGTACACTGTAGTCATAAAGGGATGACGTGGAAAGCAACAATACTCAGGTAGGCCATGGCATTTAAACGATGCTCAGTTGGTACAAAGGGGCCCAAAGTGTGCCAAGAAAACATCCCCCACACCATTACACCACCACCAGCCTGATACGTTTTAGCCAAATATGGACCCTACCATCTGAAGGTTGAAGCTGAAACTGAGATTCAGACCAGGCAACAGATTTCCAATCTTCTATTGTCCAATTTTAGTGAGTCTGTGCAAATTGTAGCCTCAGTTTCCTGTTCTTAGCTGACAGGAGCGGCGCCCAGTGTGTTCTCCTGCTGCTGTAGCCCACCTGCTTCAAGGTTCAATGTGTTCCGCGTTCAGAGATGGTATTCTGCATACCTTAATTGTAACAAGTGGTAATTTGAGTTACTGTTGCCTATCATCTCTAACCAGTCTGCCCATTCTCCTCTGACCTTTGTTAGCAACAAGGCATTTACGTCCAAACAACTAGCTTCACTGGATATTTTCTCTTTTTCGGGCCATTCTCCGTAAACCCTAGAGATGCTTGTGCATGAAAATCCCAGTAGATCAGAAGTTTTTGAAATACTCAGACCAGCATAAGACTGTTATGCAAAGTCTTCCAGATGCGGTTTAATAAACTGACATTTTTACTGATCCAGCACACTGGCTAATTGTATGAACATAACTGTATAGTGCTTGGCAGAGGTGTCTAGCAGAACACATTTGTGGTGGGTAGTATGGTTCGTCATGTGGTTAACTGTCCATCTAGCCATATACCTAGAATTACACTTTCATCTTTAGAAATCTCTTCTAAAGTAATTAGACAACCTATTTAATGAGAAGGCACAGACTCTTAAAAAAATGAAATTAAAACATTCCTATACTTATAAAAAAAAAAAAAAAAAAACCTTTTTAGATGTGGATATTGACAATATTTTACATGAAGTGCTTACTTGCCAAATCTTCAGTTTGCTTGCCCCTGATGATCTCGTGCATGCGCACAAGTACCACAAGAATACACTTTTAGGCTACCCAAAGACTTCTAGGATAGAGGACTCTGATATCCTAGGAGTACTAGGGAATTGCCTAACAATGTAATCTCCTAGGGGGCCGGGACAGGAAGTGCTGGAAAAATGGGATCTTTGACTTACTGTAAAATCATTTTCTCTGAAGTTCATTGACAGATTCAGCTCCATATTCTTTTTAACAATTGGGATATGCTGTCCCCTACAGGAGTAGGACACTAGGCAGGAAAAAGCTTGACTATGCCTATGGGCAGTCCCAGAGGGGTATTATACACCCACTCTCGGCTATAGGCACTCAGTTTTGTTACAAGCAGTGTCCAAAGAAAGCCAACTCCTGAAAAACAATACACCCTCAAAGCTTAGCTGAAAAACAATACACCCTCAAAGAGGACCTAAGCAGCACCCAAAAGCAGCATCCGCAGATACCAACACATCCACTTTATAAAAATTGTCAAAGTGTGCACTGACGACCAGGTGGCCGCTTTGCAAACGGGCGTCACTGACGCTTGATGACGGAAGTCCAGGAGACACTAAGCGCCCTAGTAGAGTGCTCCTTAACAGTAAAAGGAGGAACCCGACCCGTGATGCAATAGGCCTGAACCTCCATATGTCCCATCTGGAAATAGTCGCAGAAGCAGCCAACCCTTTGTGAGGTCCGTCCGTGGGCACAAATAGAGAGCCCGACTTACTAAGACTCCAAAGCTGCCAGGTACACCCTAATTGCCCAGGCCACATCCAAGGCAATTTCCTTCGGATGTTTTGCCTGGGACACAGGGAAGGCAATACAATGTATTCATTCAAATGACAGTCAGAGACCACCTTAGGAAGGAATGACAGAGGGGGGGCGAAGCACCATCTTATCCTTGTGAATCACCAATAGGTGGACAGAACAACGCCGCCAGCTCCGACCCCCTTCGTGCAGAGGTGATAGCCACCAAAAAAGGCCACCTTCTGGGGCAGCGCAAGCAGGGAAACCTCCCCGAATATTTTCAAAAGGGGAGGATTCTGTAGAGCTGAAAGCACCACATTAGGGTCCCAGGGCGGCAACGGAGCCCGCACTGAAGGAACCAAATGTCGGACACCCTGAAGAAAGGTACGCACCAGGGAGTGTGAAGACTGCCAAAGCCGATACCTGGCTCCTGATACTCCAGATCAATTTCTGTGCAACTCCCCGTGGAAGGATGGTTAAGATCTGATCCACAGAGAGGGAGCGAGGATGAACCTCAAGAGACTGACACCACGCAATGTACATCTTCCACATACGATGGTAGATCTTCCTAGAAGTAGGATTTCCTAGCTTTCAACAGTGTAGGAATCCCAGACTCAAACAAACCTCCATCCTTCAGCACCCGGAGTTTAAAGCCCTCAAAGCCAGCCACTAAAGCATGAAGGAAGATCGGTCCTTAGGACAGCAGATCCTCCCTGAGAGGAAGTCCCCAAGAAGAATCGGCGACCAGCCATACACGATCGGCATACCAAGACCGGCAAGGTCAGTCTAGATGGAATCCCTTCTGCTTTGATCCTGCACAGGAGTCGTGGCAGAAATTTGAGAGGGCTGGAACAAATTGGTCAGCCCACTTTAGAATACTGGCTACTTACAGAGCTGCCAGGACACGACTTGTGCCCCCTTGGTGATTAACATAGATCACGGCCGTGGCATTGTCCAAATAAATTCGTACCAGACACCCCTGAAGACGAATTGTTCAATGAGCCAGACACAAAAGGCAGATCGCTCGGATTTCCAGTAAATACTGACCTAAGTGTCGAATCAGCCACAGGAAACGTATGGCAGGCCAGAGCGTTTACCGTGCTATCAGCTGGGTATTTAAAGGACAGAGACTCCCCAACCAGAATGAAGGTAGCTTTCTCCTGGAAACCGCCGAGTCCACTACAGGTGCGACCGTCTATCTTTAACGCAGTTGATCCTCATAAGGATACCGCAAGCAAAAAGCGCTTAGGAACCACTGCGTTTTGGACAACCCCACTGTTTTGTGACGTTATCAAGTGGAAAAAGGAACACCCTCACCGCTTGGGAGGGCCTGTGGGTGTCAAAAGGAACCGGTGCCTCAGAAACAGCATCACCCACAGCCTCCATTTTTAAAGTGTCACGCACTAACACAAACAGTGCATCCACCAGTGCTTTTTCATGTGTGGCTAGAGGAGCAGAGGATTCATCCTCACTATCCGAGCACTCAGGGTGCATGGACGCAGACCCAGTAGGGTCACTATATACTAAGCTCACCCGGAAAAACCAATCGGGAGGACGCCAACTGCGATCCTGCAAAGAGGATGCCGATGAAGGGCTCACAAATAGACCACCTACTGGACCGCGCAAAAAAAAAGAGGGGGGGTAATCACCATCCATATGGAGCATAATAGGAAATGGCGGACAGCCCCTTTTTTAAGGGGGCTATGGCTGTGACGAGGACATGTACACAGGGTACCCTGATGGTCCTGAAGCACTAAGAGGAGCAGGTGCCCCACACAATGGTGGCAAGGATGTAAAAAAAAAAAAAAATGAAGCGCCCCCACAGCACCACCCCTTCCAAGGGAGGCGCCAAGCTCACCACATGGCCTAGCAGGCCACAAGTTGCGGCCTGAATTTTTGTGGAGGCCCAGCCGCAAGTGCACGGATCCCAGCCCGGCAGATGCCCAAAGGAAGAGTGGGGGTTCAGCTAAATGCACTGGGGCCGCCCCCCCAACGGAGGCGCCTGACTTGGCCGCATGGCCTTGTAGGCTGCAACCCAAATTTTTGTGGGCGCGCAGTCGCTTGGACGTGAGCCCAGCGGATTCGACCACCCTGGGGCAGCAGAGGGGAGGACGCCCAAACGGGAGGCAGTGGCTTCAGCGTGAGGTGGCCCTCACAGGTCATGTAGTTTCCAACTACTAGGCGCATAACCACAGATGCTAAACTATCTGCTCCCCCAGCCCAACAACTGCCGCAGGGAGCCCAGAGGAAATCCCCCCCCAGTCACCAACCCCCATAATGGCAGAAAACCCTGCTCAACCCCCCCCCCCCCCCCCCAGTTATGCACCAGGAAAATACCTAGTTAGCAGCAACTCCAACGAGCCCCCTTAAGGAGCATGTGGCAACAGCTAGCTCATAACCTCACCCAGGGAGGTGGGGGGGAGCCTGAAAGACCCACAGTGACCACCGAAACTTTAGAGGGGCTGGGGGGCGGGGGAGGGGAACCTGTGGGCTTACACCATCCTAGGGAGGGGTCTATGTCCACCCAAAAACCCTTCAGGAGTGGGGGGGCACAACGACACAGCAACTTACCATGCCAGAAACAGTGTGGGCACCCCGCTTCAGACAGACCACCACTACATCGTAATATGGGTGCTGTCGGCCAGGAGAAACGCAACGACTCAGGCCGAGGCCAGGTCGTATGCATCCTCGCAAGTAACTCGTAGGCCAGGCCAGCCCAGCCTCCATCCAGTGAGGTTATGTCGCGTTCGACCTAGCGTGGAGCTGCGGTCTGCAAGTGCTCACTGGTCAGACTAGGGGGACCCTCTGGATCTAGATTATCCAGTGCGTCACCCAGTCCGGCAATTGATTGTAGATAATCTCACAGAAACAAATGAACAAAGATAGGAAAAAATGTAATAGAAAAAAAAAAAAAAAAGTAAAAAACGCCAGGACCAGAGATCCCAGCAAGGAACTAGGTCCTTACGCCTGAAAAAACAGAGTGCCTATAGCTGAGAGTGTGTGTATACCCACCGGGGCTGCCCATAGGCGTAGTCAAATTTTTTTTCTGCCTAGTGTCCTACTCCTGTAGGGGGCAGTATAACCCAATGGTTAAGGAGGATCAGGAGCTTCGCCTGTCAATGAACGAAAGAGAAAATACTTTGAAAAAAAAAAAATAAATAAAAAAAAAAAGGTATTTACAAATAAGAAATTTACAATATCCATTTTACACTGCACATGGCCATTATTACAAGAGGAATTTAAAAAAAATAATTAAAAAAATAAATAAGAGTTGTGCTCCGCTTTACTATGGTTACCTTTATTTCCCCTAGTTCTGCAATCCATTCTTTGACCAAGTTGTTAAGTTTGCCCAATACAAACATTCTGAAAAAGGAAAAAAAGACAATTATCGCCCTGCAGAATTCACAACGCAAGCCTTTGTGTACACCGGTCAAAACATTTTACAAAACAGGAACAATTAACAAGCTGCCCATTTAGTAAATTTGGCTTCTTGGGGGGGTCACTTGGGCTTAAAGAGTTCTAACCTGTGACTGAGCTCCTCATCGTCTTCAAACACTCCAAAAGGCTGCATAGCCTCAACCAGCTTCTCAGTGTAGATGTGATCAATTTCTTTGGGACCAGCCCAACTTATTGGGGAGGTGATGCCCAAACATTTATGAGTTTGGACCTCTAGGTGGTCATTCCTGTCAGAAAGAAAAAAAGAGAATAGAAATAGAACTTAAGTTTTTTTTTTTTACAATGCCTCAAGGAATTCTCTGCATTTCCAACTGGTACCAACTGTCACTATATATAAAAGCATACGTTTAATCTGCTTATATTTTCCTTCCTGGGTTTCTCATTTCCCTCCTCATCAACATGCCAAAATAAATCAAATAAGCAATGCAATATCCTACCAGCGTAAACAAAGCAAATAAGTAATCACGTTCATATTTTGTGTTAAAGGATCACACAGTAACTCATACTGATCTAACAAGAAGATGTAAGATTTCAGAACATTTTCCACATCCCGTAACTGGAATCAAAACAGTTCACAGAGGGACCAAAGTCTCCCGGGGAGGCAAGTACTTACATCGACAGGGCAAGCCAAAAAGATTAGGCAGCACAAAAAAATAAATAAATGGAGAAAGGGGAGCAGAGATCTGACACAGGTACCATACAGTACATGTTATCCAACAAAGTTTTACTGAATACACTAACACCATGTTGAAGTTTGTGTTTTGCTCTATATACTTATTTAATTGTTGATCATGATCCAGTTAAATGGGTGCTTAACTAGGTGAAGGAGGGCTACAGACTTCCACCAGCTCTGAGTGATTGTAGCTACCAAAAATATGTAGCAGATTCCACCAGTCACATTAGGGATATCTGGAGACTTGTTTCCTAAAAGTGAGTCCATAGGTGATTTTTTGGTGATTGATCAGGGCAAAACGTATTGGTCGAGTACTTCAAAATCCAGAATCTTTGAATTTTTGGCAGGGCCACCAAATATGTATCATGGTACTTTTTGAAGAACAACCCATGAAGCACCTTGAGAAAACAAACCTAAGGGGCAGATTTTGCAATACCACCATTGAAGCAAAAGTTTGTAATTTGCCTCCACTAAGGATGTATCTATCAAGTCAGTTGACAAAACTGCAGCTCCATGTTGCCAGTCCTGGAGATGAAACTGTATAGGAAGATTATCCTCAATGATATATATAGGGGAGCTTCACAGGGCTTGAATGTAATCTACATATTGAGGTAATGTGACCTTCAACACAAATGATAATTATATAGAATTTCAAACTGGGTGTACCTGGTATTATAGGTGTGTGGAGGTTTATAGAAGGGACTGGATCTGAATAAATAGAGCAGTATATTATGGGGATTAGTGCAGAGATTTAAAAGAATCTATTGTGTAATCCTTTAGGTAAGAAAAAAAAAAAAAAAAAAAAAAAAAAAAAGAATATACTAATATTTTACTTGAACCCCTATATTAATCTACTGTTGGGGGGGGGGGGGGGGGAACTGGGGTGACTATCCTTGTTGCTCTTAATATATGCATTGCTACTGTAAACCCAGCTTATACTATGCCATATTTATTGATTTTTGTTATTATAACCCTTAGGCTCCTTTCACACATACGGTCCGTTCAGTTCAGTCACGTCAAAATGTATCAGTTTTCCATCCGTTCTTCGCCAGTTGTCATCCGTTCTTCGCCAGTTGTCACCCGTTCTTCGCCAGTTGTCACCCGTTCTTCGCCAGTTGTCACCCGTTCTTCGCCAGTTGTCACCCGTTCTTCGCCAGTTGTCACCCGTTCTTCGCCAGTTGTCACCCGTTCTTCGCCAGTTGTCACCCGTTCTTCGCCAGTTGTCTGTTTTTCATCCGATCCGTTTTTTTGACGGATGAAAAATAGAGCATTCATACGTTAAAAAAAAAAAACGGACATTGTAGGAAGCGGATGAAAACGGATGTTAACTGATGATCATCCGTTGTCATCCGTTTTTACATAGAGATACATTGATGTCCGTTTTTCATCCGTCAACGGATGGATGAAAAACGGACAGCATGTGTGAAAGGGGCCTTCTTGTTTTCTATGGCTCACAGGTGCACCCTGCACCTTTTTACAATGTTGATTACATTTGAACATTTGTATGGATCATACTATTTAGCTTACAAAATACTGAAAGTTAAAAAAAACAAAAAGAAAAAAAAAACTGGGGTGGATGCCCTGGTGGAAGAAAATGGATTACCATATAATGGACCCAGAGGTGTATGTTGTGATAGGAAGTGGTGTTTAACATTTCTTCTTTCCCACAACACCAATGAATGTGGCAATAAAAAATACATTTGTGGTCTGTAATTTACAATCCGCCATGGATCAATAGGCTGCATAAGCAGGATTCCTCATGAACCCATTGGTGGATACCAGCTTTGCACAAGCCAAGCACAAGCTGGGCCGATTATACAGCTTCATAACATTTCAACAAATGGGACACTTCCAATCCTTCTGTTGACCCCAAAAATGTATTTTATCTCTAGATAACATTTCCAGGGTGGCTCGGTGTGCTTGTTATGCAGTATGGGAAGAGCCCTAAATAAAAAAAAGTGGAAGAAAATTCATTTTTAAAGTATTGTATGGATTCTACTAAACCAAGCAGTTAGGGATATGGACCAGAATAACAACTGAATGTCAGTTTGCTTTGCAGAAAACTGAGAAGAATTCCCAAATATGAATGTGTTGCGTTGGTCTATGGGCTATTAATCCCCAAGTTCATCTATTGTTGATGGCGGTAGAGAAGAATCATTGCTTGAAAATTAGTTTTTCACTTCTAATCCCAAAAAAAAAAAAAAAAATGAGACAATTCAGTGAGAATCTTAAATAAAATTGGAATTGTGATAACTGGAGAGGTTATGAACATGAGATGATCAGCATACAAACAAAGCATACTTTTACGTTTGCATTCCACATTGAATATTTCATAGGACAATTACCAGCAGCTCTTTAACCCAAATACAAAGAGTAATGAAGACAGTACCTCTGAATGGTACATCTATAGATTGGTGAGAGTTTAAAAAACTCTGGGGCACATATGTCAAACAGAAGGCCTTAAGGCTGAATCCAGCCTGGC
This sequence comes from Pelophylax lessonae, assembly GCF_965119305.1. Lineage (NCBI taxonomy): Eukaryota > Metazoa > Chordata > Amphibia > Anura > Ranidae > Pelophylax > Pelophylax lessonae. The sequence goes on along the minus strand of NC_138770.1, from coordinate 573,706,846 downwards.
AGGCCTCGTCATGTGGCCCTCACACACCGTTTTGCAGCCGGAATATGGTGGACCTACATTCCATTACTTCCGGCTATCACCCTCTGCTCCGGCTCCCCGCTGTCGCTTGTAAACACAGATTTCTGTGTTTTCAAGGGACAGCTTTGGTCTCAGCGGCTCCCAATTCTAATAGTTCCCTAAACGCACTCAAGGCCGGGACAGACCTTCAGAATCTGGGAGAAATATCTCCAAGGCCAGACAGACCCACGCACACAGATACTAGAGCCAAATACACAGGTAGTAGAGCTGTCTACACAGGGAGTTAGAGGCAAACCAAGTAGAAGAGAGGCGAGGAATCTTGGGTGGTGGGGGGGGGGGGGGCGGATTGTGGATCTTTGGTTAGGGTTGCACACTGTGCTTGGTGTCTAATCCTATACTCTGCACGTAAAGCACCCCCTAAGCCCTGTACTCTGTATGTAGCGCACCCCAAATGCAACTGTGGCCTACAACGAAATGGAGTTTGATACCCCTGCTCTGAGGGATATTTGAGCTGTGGATGTGTGTGTATGTACAGTGGGTACGGAAAGTATTCAGACCCCCTTAAATTTTTCACTCTTTGTTATATTGCAGCCATTTGCCTTAAATCATTTAAGTTCATTCTTCTTCCTCATGAATGTACACATAGCACCCCATACTGACAGAAAAACACAGAATTGTTGACATTGTTGCAGATTTATTAAAAAAGAAAAACTGAAATATCACATGGTCCTAAGTATTCAGACCCTTTGCTGTGACACTCATATATTTAACTCAGGTGCTTTCCATTTCTTCTGATCATCCTTGAGATGGTTCTACACCTTCATTTGAGTCCAGCCGTGTTTGATTATACTGATTGGACTTGATTAGGAAAGCCACACACCTGTCTATACAACCTGTCTATACAAGACCTTCCAGATCACAATGCATGTCAGAGCAAATGAGAATCATGAGGTCAAAAGAACTGCCTGAATAGCTCAGAGACAGAATTGTGGCAAGGCACAGATCTGGCCAAGGTTACAAAAAAAATTCTGCTGCACTTAAGGTTCCTAAGAGCACAGTGGCCTCCATAATCCTCAAATGGAAGACGTTTGGGACGACCAGAACCCTTCCTAGAGCTGGCCGTCCGGCCAAACTGAGCTATCGGGGGAGAAGAGCCTTGGTGAGAGAGGTAAAGAAGAACCCAAACATAACTGTGGCTGAGCTCCAGAGATGCAGTCAGGAGATGGGAGAAAGTTGTAGAAAGTCAACCATCACTGCAGCCCTCCACCAGTCGGGGCTTTATGGCCCGACGGAAGCCTCTCCTCAGTGTAAGACACATGAAAGCCCGCATGGAGTTTGCTAAAAAAACACCTGAAGGACTCCAAGATGGTGAGAAATAAGATTCTCTGGTCTGATGAGACCAAAATAGAACTTTTTGGCCTTAATTCTAAGCGGTATGTGTGGAGAAAACCAGGCACTGCTCATCACCTGTCCAATACAGTCCCAACAGTGAAGCATGGTGGTGGCAGCATCATGCTGTGGGGGTGTTTTTCAGCTGCAGGGACAGGACGACTGGTTGCAATCGAGGGAAAGATGAATGCGGCCAAGTACAGGGATATCCTTGACAAAAACCTTCTCCAGAGTTCTCTGGACCTCAGACTGGGCCGAAGGTTTACCTTCCAACAAGACAATGACCCTAAGCACACAGCTAAAATAACGAAGGAGTGGCTTCACAACAACTTCGTGACTGTTCTTGAATGGCCCAGCCAGAGCCCTGACTTAAACCCAATTGAGCATCTCTGGAGAGACCTAAAAATGGCTGTCCACCAACGTTTACCATCCAACCTGACAGAACTGGAGAGGATCTGCAAGGAGGAATGGCAGAGGATCCCCAAATCCAGGTGTGAAAGACTTGTTGCATCTTTCCCAAAAAGACTCCTGGCTGTATTAGATCAAAAGGGGGCTTCTACTAAATAATGAGCAAAGGGTCTGAATACTTAGGACCATGTGATATTTCAGTTATTCTTTTTTAATAAATCTGCAACAATGTCAACAATTCTGTGTTTTTCTGTCAGTATGGGGTGCTATGTGTACATTCATGAGGAAGAAGAATGAACATTAAATGATTTTAGCAAATGGCTGCAATATAACAAAGAGTGAAAAATTTAAGGGGGTCTGAATACTTTCCGTACCCGCTGTGTATATATATATATATATATATATATATATATATATATATATATATATAAAAAAACAACATTTGAACCAAAACCATAGGATTTAAAGTACAGTAATGATGTATTCCAATGATAAGCTTTCAAATGCCTTGTTCAAATTAAGAAAGTCCCAGCTAGGTAGTACAACAGAAGTACAATTAATTGCATGCATAATTTGGCCTGTTGCCTGTCTATTTCTATCAGAACCTGCCTGGTCATAGTTCATAGGGTATATAAGGCTAAAAGTTAGACTCCTTGGATATAGCTTTTTCTGGTTTTGAAAGCACGTTGATAAAGGACAAATTATCCGATTCCCCCAAATGCTCTCTCCCTTTCTAATAATGTAAAAAAATAAACATATATGTGGAAGGGCTAAAAACTCTGCAAACTTCTTGTAACAAGATTAAGAAAAGCTGTCAGGGCCCGGGGCCTTCCCATTATTTTGAAATTGTTAAAGTCATGCCTTCAGCTGCAGAGAACTCCTGGTCTTAGGTCTACATGCCAGGTATGTTCTATTTTCATTACACATCTTATTTTAGCCACAGTGATGTCATCACTGGGTCTCCATGCAATGCAGGCACATCATGGCTGGCGAGAGGGGCATGCAAGGTGCTATACAGCTTCCTGAACAAATCAGGGCCCCCTGTCGTATTACTCCTTAAGAGCCCTCAGCCCTGAAACAAGCAGTGGGCTGGCTCTTGGCAGGTGGTATGCAAATATACAAATGCTTTGATGGGCAAGTCTCAAGTCTGGAGAAATAGGAATTCTTAGACTGCATTTGCATGAACACCAGGTCTCAAAATGGAAATATATTCAACTTGCCAACTAGCTAGCAAAGGGAGTCCTCTATACCCTGTGCAAATGGCCAGATACTGCCGCATTCCACCGAGGTGCTAATAATTAACTATTATACTAGCGCCCAACAAGGTATACTCTGAATTCATAAAGACAGATGCAGACAGATTATGCCAAAATGTCTTGTGTGTTCTCAATGTGGCGCAGCTGCGAAGATATGAAATGTCAGCATTTTATTTTGAATTTGCACCAACGTAGTGCATTTTATAAGTACCAGAATTTGGCGCATGAGTTGCTCTCACAGAGGCTTCATGAATTTGCCACAACAGAAGATTAAATAATGCCACAAAAGTGGCGCAGCAGCTCAGTCAACAGCTCTCTTCTCTGCCCCCTCCTCGTTCACTGGAGCGCTGGGCTATGGAGGGAGGAGTGGCCGGCTCAGGCTCTCAACAGCTCGCTGAGAGGCTGAGCTGGTTAACGGTCCAGGCACCTAGCAGATCCTGACTCCGTTGTTGTGATGATGCGGTGCCTGGACTGACTTCTGTGACATCAGCAGAGAGCGGGCTGAAGTCACAGGGTGGGTCATAGGAGTGCAGAACGAACTGCACTTCTGTGATTTATAGGAGGTGTACAGCCAAATGAGCTTTGGCTGTACATCTCCTTTAAGGAATTTCAGGCATGCTATGTTTTTACATCATTACATTGGTCCAGGCCCTGGAAGTTGGAAATCGCTGAAATAGAGCTCACTACTCCAGTGATCTCCACTTGCTTCTTGGTCTTGCACTGAGTGGCGGCCTGATGCATTGTGAACACAGGAGGTCAGCTTCTCAGCATGGGTGCCATTTAGAGAATGTTTTGCATTTTCCGAATGGATACAAAGCATGCTCTGATTAGATGAGGTGGAGAGGTGGGGCGATATACCTTGTCCAATCAGAAAATGCAAAGCATGCTCCGATTGGCCCCCAAGGCTGAGCATCCTACCATAGGTGTTCAGATTGCAGCCGGCCATATGCTCAGCACAGGACCCAGAAGCAATTGGAGATCACTGGAGTGGCGAGGTCTACTTCAGTAATTTGCAGCTTCCAGGGGCATCAGCCAGGCATGGTATAAACATAGTTACACTGGTCCAAGCTGGGCTATAGTAACTTAAAATATACCATAGCTGGAATTCAGTATACTGTAAATCACATAGAATTACTGCATTGTTATACAAAGTAAAATATTGAATGTGTCCTCATGCCCACATATCTCAGGGCACACAGGGGCTGACTTTACTCTGGCTTCCCTGATCTGCCTGCTAGTTACAGGTCAGTGTCCCAAAGTATGCAAGAAGCCAGGTAACCAGCATTTTCAGAATGTGGTCAGGAATTGAAGCCCCTGTGTAACATTCAGCACGGGTTTTCTTTAATATCAATACATAGTATATTATAGATTTTTTAATTATTGTGATGTGTGTTATTAAGCGATCCTAAATGCACATATTAAACCAGAGCTCCACCGAAAAGGGGAAGCTCTGCTTGTCTGCCTCCTCACCCCCTCTGCTGACACATTTGGCACCTTTTGGGGGGGTGGAGCACCTTTTGGGCGGGGGGGGTCGAGTTGGAGCAGGTACCTGGTTTTGACAGGTTCCCGATCCCATTTCCGACTGAGTTCGCCACGGCAAACTGAGCCGGAAGTTCGGCCCCTGCACCTAGCCCATTCACTCCACACATGCCCAGTAGGGACCCGGCTATAAAGCCACTAGGTTTCTCCTGGTGGAGAAGGTGGCGGCAGCACTCAAGAGCCGCTTGAAAAAAAAATTGCCTCAGGTGACGACACCGCTGGATTCCTGAACAGGTAAGTGTCCTAATATTAAAAGTCAGCAGCTACAGTATTTGTAGCTGCTGATTATTTTTTCTGAAAGATCCAGGATCTCCTCTTTCGCACGTGTGCCATGTTATCATTTTGAAAGATATCAGACATGACATTTCTTTGAATAAATCATTACCTGGGATATATAATTCATATGCAGAAAAGACAACCATGTCAGAAAAAAAGGAATATGTATCAGAAAATAAATGTAGATGAAGACTAAAGATGTCCAAAGCAAAGCAATACATTCAAATACTTGGGAAAATTAAAAACATAATATCACTTCCCCCTCTTACACACAAAACGCACATCTCCCAGGACATGCAGGGGCTGCACTGAGTAATGCAAGTTTTAAAATAGACCGTTCCAGTCCAGCATATCTCTGTGCTTTTCAAAAATAGATACAAGCTTCTCCTTCCCCCTCCCCCACGTGGCTATTTATGTGAGCAACCCACCTCTGGAAATCTGCTTACTATTGGTTTCACTGGGTAAGGCCAGGCCCCACCAACATTATGCTGCCCCCCCTCCCAACAGATTCCCACCTCCTGCTCTGGATGACAGGTCGGTAAGGCCAGAAGGCGGGATGCTGACCCGCTATCCCCGAGCATTATTGTGAAGAACAGAGCCCCACTAGAGGAAGCAGAGCGGATGCTTCCTGTATAGTTCCGGCTCCTGTCACAGGCGCAGTGATACCAAATGTATTTCGCCTGGGACGGGAGTGATACAGGAAGCATCACCTCTGCTCTCTACTACAGCCGCATGCTTCCTCCAGCGCCGCCTACTGTCACACTCCGTTGGTGTCTCAGAGGAACCAGCAGTACCTGCCTGGGGACAGCAAGAGCCAGCGACAGCTGCAGGAATCCTGAGGAATAAGTGAAGATTGAGGTCAGTTGAGGTGCAGGTAAACCGCAGTTCATCTGTGTGAAAGCAGACTCAGGCCCCCTTTCACACGATTGGTCTGATCGGGTCCGCCTGTCTTTCAGGCGGACCCAATCAGACCCTCCATTCACCTCTATAGAGCAGCAGATGTAAATGGACCCGTGTCCACTTACACCTTCCTATTTCCGATCTGATCCACTTGAATAAAACAGAAGGGGATCCATCCCCTTCTATCTGAGTGGATCAGATCGAAGGGCCCATAGAGTAGAGTGGGCTGTGCCCGTGTCCGCATATGCTGAGCAGGCACCGCTCATTGTGGCCCGCGACCTGTTACAAAGACACTAAAGTGGCCCTCGCTCCTCAAAAAGGTTGGGCACCCCTGCTGTAAGGGCATGAGTCCCGGATGGAGAGGTGCACTGTAGCAGCCTTCCCCTTTAGTTGTGCCGTGGAGCATGGCGGAGGGAAGGAGTCCCGGATGGAAAGGTGCACTGTACTGTAGCGCATTAGGACACCCGTGTTGGAAATCAAAGATCGCCAATGAAGTTGATAAAAGTGTTAAGACCACTGCCACCATCACGGCTGGCCTTAACACTTTGATCACTGTGGTTGACAGGTCCCACTATTCTTCCCTACCTCTTCTGCGCTGGGAGCATGGCATCAATACTAGGGGCTGTCACTGCGTAAACTGGCACCAATACTAGGGGCTGTCACTGCGTAAACTGGCACCAATACTAGGGGCTGTCACTGCATAAACTGGCACCAATACTAGGGACTATTACTGCATAAACTGGCACCAATACTAGGGGCTGTCACTGCATAAACTGGCACCAATACTAGGGGCTGTCACTGCGTAAACTGGCACCAATACTAAGGGCTGTCACTGCATAAACTGGCACCAATACTAGGGGCTGTCACTGCATAAACTGGCACCAATACTAGGGGCTGTCACTGCATAAACTGGCACCAATACTAGGGGCTGTCACTGCATAAACTGGCACCAATACTGGGGGCTGTCACTGCATAAACTGGCACCAATACTAGGGGCTGTCACTGCATAAACTGGCACCAATACTAGGGGCTGTCACTGCATAAACTGGCACCAATACTAGGGGCTGTCACTGCATAAACTGGCACCAATACTAGGGGCTGTCACTGCGTCAACTGGCACCAATTCTAGGGACTATTACTGCATAAACTGGCACCAATACTAGGGACTATTACTGCATAAACTGGCACCAATACTAGGGGCTGTCACTGCGTCAACTGGCACCAATACTAGGGACTATTACTGCATAAACTGGCACCAATACTAGGGGCTGTCACTGCGTCAATTGGCACCAATTCTAGGGACTATTACTGCATAAACTGGCACCAATTCTAGGGACTATTACTGCATAAACTGGCACCAATACTAGGGGCTGTCACTGCGTCAACTGGCACCAATACTAGTGACTATTACTGGGTAAAAACTGTTTGCTGAAATAGATTTAAACTATAAAGAAAAGCTTTTTAAGAGTTTTCCTCTCTCTCAGGTCTGAAGCAATACCTGGAGAAAAGGAAAACTCTTGAAAGCTTGTCTTTTAGTTGTTCGGTTAGTACAATAAAAAGGTATCGTTGCATATTGCATTACTCTCGTATTTTTTAACCTTATTTATACTGAACAAAATTATAAAAAAAACGCAACACTTTGTTTTTGCCCCCATTTTTTAGGCGCTTTTGGGCCCTTTCACACAGGCGATCCGATCAGATCCGCCTGTCAGTTTTTTAGGCGGATCTGATCGGATCCTCCATGCAGCTCTATGGGGCAGCGGATGTCAGCGGAGACACCTCCACCGACACCCGCTGCCATCCGTATCCGATCCTGTCCGTGAAATCCGGACGGATGGAAACCCTATAGAGAGCAGCAGGGGCTGCGACACCTCCCTCTATGCACTGCAAGCGGAGACGGAGCTGTCATCCGCCGGCTCAGCGGGGATCGGCGGATCAATCCCTGCTGAGCAGCACGGATCCGCCTACGGAGGCGGACCGCGTGAAAGAGCCCTAACTCAAAGATTGAAGACTTTTTCTATGTATACAAAAGGCCTTTTTAAATACATACACTAGCCAAAAATCAGTTTTAACTTTTTAGAGCTGAAAAATCAAAAGGAACAATTCTGCTGAACGAACGATAAATTGAAAGGTTAATGTGTTTCTCGCCCAAACTGTTTGCACTAGGCATGTGTGACAAAATGAACGATAAACGGATTCATTTATGCACATTGAACGATTTATCAATTAAAATTCAGTAATTACATGGATGGCATGATGGTCTGCCCTCATGACCAAGTGTTCTTTTTTCAAAAAGGAGTTTGAACAATTTTTCGTATAGGGTATGGCCAGCATAAATCTGTCAGTGAGCACTTCTTTGCTGAAATAATCCATCCACCTCACAGGTGTGACATATCAAGATGCTGAGTAGACAGCATGATTATTGCACAGGTGTGCCTTAGGCTGGCCACAATATAAAACTGCGCATTTTAGAGCAGCACATAGCCACAGATGTCACAGGTTTTGAGGGAGTGTGCAATTGGCATGCTGACTGCAGGAATGTTCACTAGACCTGTTGCCTGTGAATAGAATGTTCAATTCCCAACCATAAGCTATCTCCAAAGGCGATTCAGAGAATTTGACAGTACATCCAACCGGCCTCACAACCGCAGACCACGTGTAACCACACCAGCCCAGGACCTCCACATCCAGCATCTTCACCTTTGAGATAGTCTAAAACCAGCCACTCAGACAGCTGCTGCATAACCAAAGAATTTCTGCACAAACTGTCAGAAACCTTCTCAGGGGAGCTCATCTGTATGCTTGTTGTCCTCATTGGGGTCTCGACCTGATTGCAGTTTGTCATGGTAACCGACTTGAGTGGCAAATGCTCATAATCCATGGCATCTGGCACCTTGGAGAGGTGTTCTCTTCACAGATAAATCCCGGTTTTCACTGTACAGGGCAGATGGCAGACAGTGTGTATGGCATCGTGTGGGTGAGCGGTTTGCTGATGTCAACATTGTGGATCGAGTGGCCCATGGTGACGGTCAGGTTATGTGGTACGGGCAGGCGTATGTTATGGACAACAAACACAGGTGCATTTTATTGATGGCATTTTGAATGCACAGAGATACGGTGATGAGATCCTCAGGCCCATTGTTGTGTCATTCATCCACGACCATCACCTCATGTTGCAGCATGATAATGCACGGCCCCATGTTGCAAGTATCTGTACACAATTCCTGGAAGTTGAAACCATCCCAGTTCTTGCATGGCCAGCATACTCACTGGACATGTCACCCATTGAGCATGTTTGGGATGCTCTGGAGCGGTATATACGACAGCGTGTTCCAGGTCCTGCCAATATCCAGCAACTTCGCACAGCCATTGATCAACATTCCACAGGCCACAATCAACAACCTGATCAACTCTATGTGAAGGAGATGTGTTGCACTGGGTGAGGCAAATGGTGGTCACACCAGATACTGAATGGTTTTCGGACCCCCCCCCCTAATACAGTAAAACCACACATTTTAGAGTGGCCATAATTGTGGCCAGCCGCAGGCACACCTGTGCAATAATCATGCTGTCTAATCAACATCTTGATATGCCACACCTGTAAGGGGGATGGATTATCTCGGCAAAGGAGAAGTGCTCACTAACACAGAATTAGACAGATTTGTGAATATTTGGGAGAAATAGGCCTTTTGTGTACATAGAAGAAGTCTTAGATCTTTGAGTTCAGGGCATGAAAAATGGGGGCAAAAAGTGTTGCGTTTATAATTTTGTTCAGTATAATATATATATATTACACATTACATAGCATCTCACAAAAGTGAGTACACGCCTCACATTTTTGTAAATATTTTAATATATCTTCTCATGTGATAACACTGAAGAAATGACACTTTGCTACAATGTAAAGTAGTGAGTGTACAGCTTGTATAACAGTGTAAATTTGCTGTCCCCTCAAAATATCCCAACACACAGCCATTAATGTCTAAACTGCTGGCAACAAAATTGAGTACACCCCTAAGTGAAAATGTCCAAATTGGGCCCAATTGGCCACTTTCCATCCCCAGTGTCATGTAACTCAGTATTACAAGGTCTCGGGTGTGAATGGGGAGCAGATGTGTTAAATTTGGTGTTATCACTCTCGCTCTCTTATATTGGTCACTGGAAGTTCAAAATGGCTGCAGCAAGGTGGCCAAGACCATACAGCGGTTTAACAGGACAGGTTCCACTCAGAACAGGACTCGCCATGGTCGACCAATGAAGTTGAGTGCATGTGCTCAGCATCATAGCCAGAGTTTGTCTTTGGTAAATAGATGAATGAGTGCTGCCAGCATTGCTGCAGAGGTTTAAGGGGTGGGGGGGTCAGTCTCTCAGTGCTCAGACCATAAGCCGCACAGTGCATCAATTTGGTCTGCATGACTGTCGTCCCAGAAGGAAGCCTCTTCTAAAGTTGATGCACAAGAAAGCCCGCAGTTTGCTGAAGACAAGCAGACTAAGGACATGGATTACTGGAACCCTGTCCTGTGGTCTGATGAGACCAAGATAAATTTATTTGGTTCAGATGGTGTCAAGCGTGTGTGGCGGCAACCAGGTGAGGAGTACAAAGACAAGTGTGTGTTGCCTACAGTCAAGCATGGTGGTGGGAGTGTCATGGTCTGGGGCTGCATGAGTGCTGCCGGCACTGGGGAGCTACAGTTCATTGAGGGAACCATAAATGCCAACATCTACTGTGACCTACTGAAGCAGAGCACGATCCCCTCCTCTTTGGAGACTGGGCTGCAGGACAAAATTCCAACATAACTACCCCAAACACACATCCAAGATGACCACTGCCTTGCTAAAGAAGCTGAGGGTAAAGGTGATGGACTGGCCAAGCATATCTCCAGACCTAAACCCTATTGAGCATCTGTGGGTCATCCTCAAACGGAAGGTGGAGGAGTGCAAGGTCTCTAACATCCACCAGCCCTGTGATGTCGACATGGAGGAGGGGAAGAGGACTCCAGTGGCAACCTGTGAAGCTCTGGTGAACTCCATGCCCAAGAGGGTTAAGGCCATGCTGGAAAATAATGGTGGCCACACAAAATATTTACACTTTGGGCCCAATTTGGACATATTGACTTAGGGGTGTACGCACTTTTGTTGCCAGCAGTTTAGACATTAATGGCTGTGTGTTGAGTTATTTTAAGGGGACAGCAAATTTACACTGTTATACAAGCTGTACACTCACTACATTGTAGCAAAGTGTCATTTCTTCAGTGTTGTCACATGAAAAAATCTAAAAACATTTACAAAAATGTGAGGGGTGTACTCACTTTTGTGAGATACTATATATACACACACACACTCGTTTTTTCAGTGGTAGGATATAGTGGGGAAAATTATGAGTGCCCCCCTAGTTTTGACTGTGGTATCTTATGTGCCCCCCCCCCCCCCCCCAATATGTTGTTCACCACTGCACTGTTGTCCTAGTGTTTGGCCACAGTGCGGATGTATGCAGTTTTTGTGTATTTTAACTTTTTAGCCATGATCTCAGACTTCTATTAGATTGGAAGTTTCTGCAAGCGCACTAAAAGTCCTGCAATCTGCATCTTTGGGGCGTGGCAAAAACACACAACCCAACAGAAGCCTATGAAACCGCAGCTAAAACTGAACATACACCTGTGCTGTAGTTTGGCCACCCTGGTGTGACCCCGGCCTTACTAGAGAAAAAGGTAGCAGCCTAAAAAGATCGACCAAGCATCATAAGAAAAATGTTTTTTTAAAGTGGTTCTAAAGGTAACTTTTTTTTAGCTTAAAGCCCAACTCCGGGCAAAAAAAAACAAAGTTCTCTTGCAGTGGGGCTGTGCCCGCACTGCATGGGTTATTTGCAAGTTTTTTTTTTTTCTAGGGGAGAACAGAAATACAATTATCCAATCCTCCCAGGACACAAGACCGGTTCCTTCAGATCCAGCCTCCCCCAGTCTAGCGGTCTTGTGCAGTGAAATGTTCCTAAAGTCATCAAGCCCTCAGCCATGCTCTGGACATGAAGACGTCAGAAACAGTCCACTGCTGGACCGTGGGGGAGCACTGTTCACTGGTGGAACGGAGGATCAGGTGAGTATACAATTTTCTTCTCGCCCCTGGACAAAACCTTTGCAGTGCAGGCACAGCACGGATGTGGGCTTTAATGCATTCCCTGCATTACAGTAAAAAAAAATTGCCACTTGCTGTTACCTTTCCCACCACCTCCAAACACTTACCTGTGTCCTGTATCAATGCAACTCTGCGCCCGTCTGCCAGTCTTCCCTCCACGCTTCTTGCTATCAAGCTTAGCTGAAAGCAGCAGGGCTAAATTGCTGCTGTCAGTCAAATACTGTGAGCAGAAAGTAAGGGGGGACCAAAGCCACACTGCTTGTGTCTATGAATGCAGACAGCCCGGCTCAGAATCAAGCCTACACGTTGGCCAACAAAGCAAGTGCTTGCTATGGGTGCAAACACAGAATAGGAGGAGCCAAGTTCACCGATGAGGGACCACAGAAAATAAGGTTCTGTACTGCTCTGAGCAATACCACTACACAGGGCAAGTAGATAGAACATGTTTAATTATTTTACTACGGAAAAAAAAAAAAAAAAAAAATGTAATTTAAAACCGCTTAAAAGGATCTTACTGTATATTCTGAACCCAAAAGTCTTCTACTCACTTACATTTGCTTCTGCCAGATCTCCATTATACAGCTCTCTTCATCTTCTGTATATGTGTGAAAAACCTCTACTCATGTAGGGCTCGTTCACACCATGCCTGTACAGCAAGCTGCAAAGAATGACCCAAGCTCAATGAAAGGGCACATTAAGCAGGGTACACACTAGTAGAAAATCTGCCGAAAATTCCCGCCCGATGTGAAATCGTCCGATTTTCGGCTACTGTGTACACAACTTTCAGCAGCCGATGCCGACATTTTCAACGAAAAAAAAACAGAGGGACAAAACACCAACATTTTTTTCATCCGTCCCCAGACGACCGATTTTCGTTTAATGTGTATGCAGTACGTCCGTGAAAAATCGGATACAAAAGACCGCGCTTGATCTGAAGTTGCTGACAACCCGGAAGTCTAGGATTAAATGTGCCAAAAAAAAAAAAGAAAAATCGGACGAGAAATTTCGTGAACATTTATGCACTGTCGACTAAAAACGGTAATGAACTCTGAGAAGACAGAGAAAAATCCGAGGATATTTCGTCCGATTTTCGTCAAGTGTGTACGGCCCTTTAGGCTCCGTTCACATGTAGGCGTTTTGGGGCGTTTTTGGGGAGTTTTTCTGCTTTAGGATCAGCTCTCAAAACGCCCAACAATACAAATCCTATTCATTTCAATGGCCCCTGTTCACATCTGAGCGTTTTGACGCTGTAAGCAAAACACCCAACGCTCAAAAAAGTACATGAGCTTCTTTTTGGGCAGATTACAGGCATTTTCCATTGGTCTCTATTAAATCTAAAAACGCCTGTAAAAAGCCTGCAAAAATGCCTGTAAAAATGCCCATAAAAAATGCCTGTAATAGCAACGCCAAGATGTGAACGTAGCCTAAAGGCTACATTCACATGTAGGCGTTTTGGGGCATTTTTCTGCTCTAGGATCAGCTTAAAAAACGCCCAACAAGACAAATCCTATTTATTTCAATGGCCCCTGTTCACATCTGAGCGTTTTGACATTTTAAGCAAAACGCCCAACGCTCAAAAAAGTACATGAGCTTCTTTTTGGGCAGATTACAGGCGTTTTTATTTTTCCATTAGTAACGTGTCAATCTAAAAACGCCTGAAAACACACCCATAAAAATGCCTAAAAAACACCTGTAAATAACAACGCCAAGATGTGAACGTAGCCTAAAAACAACTGCCTTCTATGTTCCCTGGAGCAGGAGTGAGAACAGTCAATTGTAGAGCTGGCCATACACGGATTGAAATTCAGTCAGTTCAGCAAGAACTGACCAAACTTTGATCCATGCATGACCATTGCGGTTCTACCAGTCGACTTCTGTTCAAATACCCTGTTGGAGAATTTCTGCTCAATCAGCACTACAGGCTATAGACTGCAGTGCTGATCGGTGTATTCTGAGGGCTGGGAAGATTCACCACTGTCTGAATACAAAGACACAATGACAGGATACCTCCATCCACCTCAAATGTTTGGACGGGGGAATGGAGTCAGTCTTTTCTTCCAACCCAATGGTTTGATTAAAATAAAAAAAAATATGGCAAGCCTAAGGCCGTTTTAACAATGTATTTTATGCATATTTATCTGTAAAGGAAAAGAAAAAAAAAAAAGTCTTCCTTGTGTAGATATCCAAAGGCCCAGAGAGTGCTGCTAGGTGTCGCCATCTTGGACTTGATGTGAGCAGATGCAGAGCCGTCACCTGCCACAAGACTCCTGTAAAAGGTTATATAGGGAGGTGAGGAGAGGGATGGAGGCATTTGTTTTTACTTCTGCAATGATTTCAGTAAGCATCCAATGGTTTTCGCATCCTAGCAACAAGGCAGGACATGGGGGTTACTAACTGGGAGTTTGTAGCCAAACTTCTGTGGGGACCCAAATAGACCTTTGGTAAAAAAATGTAATGATCAAAGTTGCACAAATTTACATCTACTGGGGCCCTTTGACTGCATAGGCTATTTTCTGGAAAAGGTGAACTTTGCCTTTAGGAAGATACCCCTCTAACCTGGTGAGTTGTCATCAGAGGCCCATTCACTCTTACAAATAGGGCCATCAGTGGAATAAAATCACATTTGTGTGTGAAGAGCTGCGGCCACACAGCCTGTACAGAGCAATGAATGGCTGACAGACTGACAGACTGCACCCAGGCAGTACGCAGAATACAGAAAGGAAAAAAAAAACCTTCGGCCTTCACTTTCACCTCCTTTCTGCCCAGGCCAATTTTTAACTTTCAGCACTGTCGCACTTTGAATGATAATTGCGCAGTCACACGACACTGTACCCAAATTACATTTTTATCTTTTGAGACAAACAAAAAGACCATTTAAAAAAAAAAAAAAATCAGCAAATAAGTAATTTTTCTCCATCACTGATGTGTGCTAATGAGGCTGCACTGATGGGCACTGACAGGCACTGCCCTAATTATCAGTGTAATGGTCCCGTCACACTTACCGGTTACTCTCTCCTCATGCTGTGACAGCACGTGAGGAGAGGAATGCCGATACCTGACAAGTGTGCTTACATGTGATCAGCTGTGATTGGACACAGCTGATCACATGGTAAAAAGACCACTGTGATTGGCCCTTTACCCTGATCTGAGATCAGCTGTGTCCAAAGAGCACAGCAATCAGAGTGCGCCACAGAGGCCCTCCTAGGACTAGAGGACCGGGCTGCAGCCATCTTTACTGTGGAGAGGGAATGGAACACCTGTCAGTTTGCTACTGTGGTCAGTATCCCCGTTAGGGTTTGTTAACACTAGCGGCTTAGGGGATAAACATATGGCTGACCAACATTTCTAGGCGCTCTCTCCCCTCCATAGGCTCCGTCACCCCTCCATACACTCCTATCCGCTGTCACCCCTCCATACAGTCCTAGGCTCCGTCACCCCTCCATACACTCCTAGGCCCTGTCACCCCTCCATACACTCCTAGGCCCTGTCACCCCTCCATACACTCCTAGGCTCTGTCACCCCTCCATACACTCCTAGGCCCTGTCACCCCTCCATACACTCCTAGGCCCTGTCACCCCTCCATACACTCCTAGGCTCTGTCACCCCTCCATACACTCCTAGGCCCTGTCACCTCTCCATACACTCCTAGGCCCTGTCACCTCTCCATACACTCCTAGGCCCTGTCACCCCTCCATACACTCCTATCCGCTGTCACCCCTCCATACAGTCCTAGGCTCCGTCACCTCTCCATACACTCCTAGGCCCTGTCACCCCTCCATACACTCCTAGGCTCTGTCACCTCTCCATACACTCCTAGGCTCTGTCACCCCTCCATACAGTCCTAGGCCCTGTCACCCCTCCATACACTCCTAGGCTCTGTCACCCCTCCATACACTCCTAGGCTCTGTCACCCCTCCATACACTCCTAGGCCCTGTCACCCCTCCATACACTCCTAGGCCCTGTCACCCCTCCATACACTCCTAGGCCCTGTCACCCCTCCATACACTCCTAGGCCCTGTCACCCCTCCATACACTCCTAGGCCCTGTCACCCCTCCATACACTCCTAGGCCCTGTCACCCCTCCATACACTCCTAGGCCCTGTCACCCCTCCATACACTCCTAGGCCCTGTCACCCCTCCATACACTCCTAGGCCCTGTCACCCCTCCATACACTCCTAGGCCCTGTCACCCCTCCATACAGTCCTAGGCTCTGTCACCTCTCCATACACTCCTAGGCTCTGTCACCCCTCCATACAGTCCTAGGCCCTGTCACCCCTCCATACACTCCTAGGCTCTGTCACCCCTCCATACACTCCTAGGCTCTGTCACCCCTCCATACACTCCTAGGGCCTGTCACCCCTCCATACACTCCTAGGCCCTGTCACCCCTCCATACACTCCTAGGCTCTGTCACCTCTCCATACACTCCTAGGCTCTGTCACCCCTCCATACAGTCCTAGGCCCTGTCACCCCTCCATACACTCCTAGGCTCTGTCACCCCTCCATACACTCCTAGGCTCTGTCACCTCTCCATACACTCCTAGGGCCTGTCACCCCTCCATACACTCCTAGGCCCTGTCACCCCTCCATACACTCCTAGGCTCTATCACCTCTCCATACACTCCTAGGCCCTGTCACCCCTCCATACACTCCTAGGCCCTGTCACCTCTCCATACACTCCTAGGCCCTGTCACCCCTCCATACACTCCTAGGCCCTGTCACCCCTCCATACACTCCTAGGCCCTGTCACCCCTCCATACACTCCTAGGCCCTGTCACCCCTCCATACACTCCTAGGCTCTGTCACCTCTCCATACACTCCTAGGCTCTGTCACCCCTCCATACAGTCCTAGGCCCTGTCACCCCTCCATACACTCCTAGGCTCTGTCACCCCTCCATACACTCCTAGGCCCTGTCACCCCTCCATACACTCCTAGGCCCTGTCACCTCTCCATACACTCCTAGGCCCTGTCACCCCTCCATACACTCCTAGGCCCTGTCACCCCTCCATACACTCCTAGGCCCTGTCACCCCTCCATACACTCCTAGGCCCTGTCACCCCTCCATACACTCCTAGGGCCTGTCACCCCTCCATACAGTCCTAGGCCCTGTCACCCCTCCATACACTCCTAGGCTCTGTCACCCCTCCATACACTCCTAGGCTCTGTCACCCCTCCATACACTCCTAGGCTCTGTCACCTCTCCATACACTCCTAGGGCCTGTCACCCCTCCATACACTCCTAGGCTCTGTCACCCCTCCATACACTCCTAGGCCCTGTCACCCCTCCATACACTCCTAGGCCCTGTCACCTCTCCATACACTCCTAGGCCCTGTCACCCCTCCATACACTCCTAGGCTCTGTCACCTCTCCATACACTCCTAGGCTCTGTCACCCCTCCATACACTCCTAGGCCCTGTCACCCCTCCATACACTCCTATGCGCTGTCTCTCAGTCCCGTCTGGCTGGGCCTTGTAGTGCGGACACACTCACGTGAACTCTCTCATGGTTCCTCGGGTGAAATCAGGACACAGCAGCCGAAACGCCAATCACCCCCGAGATCAAAGTGTCCAGGCAACCATCCAATACACCGCCCGCCCGCCGATCTTTATTTATAAGAGACACAAAGCTCCCAACATGGCGCCAGGCTCTCATAGACTCTCCGGCGGCTCTTAGCCTTTCCCGGCCTGCACTGCGCCACGGATATAGACGGCCTTCCGCCCACACAGCTGACCGAGCTTCCTAATGAAAGAGCGCCGCTGCCCTCTAGTGGTTGGAGTGTAGTATGAGCGGTGACCGGAGGAGAAGTACACAGGAGGAATGGAAGGGAAGCTGTCAATGGGGATTGCTAGCTACGTCTCCGCTCTAATCCTGAAAATGACAGTTTCCTGACTTGTCCTGGCCCTTTCTTATTCAAAACCAGGAATCATAGACCCAGCATAAGATTATAAGGACCTCTGATTTCCTGATCTGCATACCCCATATGGGTCATACATGCTCACATATTCATCCCAGTTACTAGGACCAGTAATGAGCTGGGATGTGTTTGGACTAGGATCTGAACCCATGTGTGCAAGCCCACCAGGAACCTGTATTGGGCCAATCATCTGCAGCCCCCATTGTATTTGTGCGACTTGAGACTGCAAAACAGGGAATGCCCAGGTGACCGGTCTGTGCCGGTGACAGCTTGTTGGGCTCACACACATGGGTTTGGACCCTAGTCTGAACACACCCAAGCTCATCATTACCCAGCACACAGCCCACCATCTAAGTGACCCCCCCCCCCACACACACTTTCTGGGCAGTTCTCCCCCCCCCCCCAATAATGCAAGAGATTCCCATTCACGACTGTGAAATGTCCTGAGTTAATCCCCTTATTAACCACTTCAGCCCCGGAAGGATTTGCCCCCTTAATGACCAGGCCCTATTTTGCGATTCGGCACTGCGTTACTTTGACGGACAATTGCGCGGTCAAGCGACGCTGTACCCAAATAAAATTTATGTCGTTTTTTTCCCAAATATAGAGCTTTCTCTTGGTGGTATTTGATCACCTGTGCGATTTTTATTTTTTGCGATATAAACAAAAAAAGAGCGGCAATTGTGAAAAGAAAAACAATATTTTTCACATTCTGCTATAGGACATTCCTAAAAAAAAAAAGTAAAAATCAACATTTTTTAATACTTTAGGCCAATTTGTTTTCTGCTACATATTTTTGGTAAAAAAATCGCAATAAGCGTATTTTGATTGGTTTGCGCAAAAATTATCGCATCTACTAACTACGGTAAAGATTTATGTCATTTATATTATTTTTTTTTTTTCACTAGTAATGGCGGGGATCTGCGATTTTTAGGGGGACTGTGACATTGTGGCAGACAGATCGGAACCCTAACTGACATTTTTGACACTTTTGGGGGGACCAGTGACATTAGTACAGTAATCAGTGCTAAAAATATGCACTGTTACTGTAATAATGTCATTGGCAGGGAAGGGGTTAACCCTGGTGGTTATCAAAGGGGTTAATGTATGCCTGTATGCTTACTAAATGTGTGTGTGTGGGGAGGGGTTCTGTGACAGGCACAGACAGATCGCAATTTCAGCTTAGCTGAAACTTCTGATTTGTCCCTGCCTGTCAGTGAGAAGATCTGCCTGCTTTGTTTACATAAGCAGGCGGGTCTTCTCTCCGTTTCCCAGACGATCGGGGGAGGAAGGCGGCAATCGCCGCCTCTCCTCCCGCGGCCCGCCTCCAGGGGCGCGCGTGCACCGCCGAAACCCCTTCCCCTCCAGTCACGTAGTACTACATGACTGGACCCAGGGGAGCCACACTGCCGCAGTAATATTACTGTGGCCGGTTGGCAAGCGGTTAATGGGCATGTTCAGTAACTCAAAAAAGGGTTATGCTGTGATCCTGGGACGCAGGATCAAAGAGGTTCTAAAGCCTTAAGGTTTTTCACCTTAAAGCAGAGTTCCACCAAAATATGGAAGCTCCGCTTTAATGCTTACTCCCCCCCCCCCTCCAGTGCCACATATAGCACCTTTTGGGGGGAGTGGCACCTGCTCCCACTTCCGGGTAAGGGTGCTGCGATGACCTACTTCATTTGTGGCCCCCTCCTCCCTCCCCCCGCTGCCTTCTGGGAGACACACAGAGGTCCCAGAAGACAGTGGGACTCATGCATGCGCAGTACGAAACAGGGCTCCCTGGACAGGTAAGTGTCCTTATATTAAAAATCAGCAGCTACAGTATTTGTAGCTGCTGACTTTTTATTCCCCCCCCCCCCCAGTCTGGAACTTCACTTTAATGCAACCTTCTGTGCAGAAGCTACCCCAGACACCCCCTTTTCCTTACCTGAGCCAGATCCAATCCAGCGATATGCACGAGCGCAGTGGCCCCAGCCACCGACGCTCTCTCCTCATAGACTCATGGTACTGTCGCTAAAATTGGTTGACGCGGGGTTGAGGCCGAGTCCCACTGTCTGTGTCAATGGATGCAGCAGTTGGACTCGGAAGCAAGTCCTCCCTAAATAACACCGCCTCCCACTGAAACATTCGTACTCAAGACCTGCTGTATGATAGTGAATGGCAGTCTTTTAGCGGGACTAAGACATTGTGGCGGACCCTAACTGACATTTTTAACACTTTTTGGGGACCAGTGACATTAATACAATAATCAGTGCTAAATAATATGCACTGTTACTGTAACTGAAACTCCTGATCTCTCCCGGCCTGTGTGACAGAAGACTCGCCTGCTTTGTTTACATAAGCAGGCGGGTCTTCTGTCAGTTTATCTGACGATCGCGGGAGGCCGGCGGGAATCGCCCCCGCTCCTCCCTCAGCCTGCCTCCCGCCTCCCGCTGTGTTTAGACACACGCATGGCGCCGTGACCCTGTGAACGAAATCACGTAGTACTATGTGATTTTGCGCAGCCGAGCCGTCCTACTATGGTGGGCGGTCAGCAAGAGGTTAATAATAAGGTTAAACAGGACAAGAGAGGATGGCATCTCCCTAATGAGGGCCCAGACACCAATAAAAATCTGACAGGGGTTCTAATCCATCCACACCCTATCCAAAACTAAAAACAAAAGTTTTGCCTTATAATTTAAGTAGATCAAGCCCAATGATTCTGTGTTTTTCCATATTTAGATTTCTATGAAGGGACTATTCCAAATTGGCTATTATATTTTAAAATGTTTTAAATACCTCATGCTTGGACCACATCCCATGTAAATCATGCATTTATTTATTTAGTTCCTTTAGTGAATTAACTTTAACTGCTTGCTGACCCCATAACTTAGTTAGACAGTGGCAGAGCAGCTCTCCTGCGCCAGATCACATACCCAGTACGTGACCTGGCACTGCCAGCACCGCAGCTGTGCAGTGATTTGACACAGCACAAGCCAATCAGGGGGTGCCAGCCAACAGATGTCCACTGGCACCCGCTGATCGGCGAGAAGAGACAGAGAACAGAGCTCTGCCTATGTAAATAAGGCAAAGCTCTGTTCTGACAGGGTGAAAGTGATGGATTTTGTGTCTCTGTAAAGCAGGGAATAAAATCTATTACTTCCCTTAGTAAAAGCAGCACACATAGTAAACACAAACACTGGTTAGGCACACATTTAACCCTTTGATCGCATTAGATGTTTAACCCTTTCCCAGCCAGTGTAATAAGTACAGTGACAGTGCACATTTTTAGCACTGATCAATGTGTTAGTGTCACTGTTTCCCAGTTAGTGTCAGAGTTTCCACCGTAATATTATTGGTATAAAAAGAAAAAATTCCAGTATATATCCCATAGTTGTAGACGCAATAATGTTTGCGCAAACCAATCAATATACGCTTTTTTGGATTATTTTAACCAAAAATAACCCCAAAAATAACCTGCACTGGAAGGGTATAAAAGTTATATAAAATTTTGGGCAAAATAGTAATTTTTTTTACAGAGTTAATCCGGGCTATTCAGGACAAGGGTGAGAACTGCCAAGACTGCATAAGGGGCGATAAGGAAGGGACCAAGTGATAGTATTTAGATGTAAATAAAGAGGAATAAGAAGGTAATCAATATGGGAGGACACCCATTGGAAGGGAAAGTGGGCCTGTAAGTGAGTAACCAGGTCCGGTGTTAAGTTGATATTAAGGGCAACCATTTTGCTTAAATTGGCACGTAGGCCCGAGATAATGAGAATTGAGATAGAATCCGCTGCATGATCGTCTTTTATTTATTCATGCAAAACCGATTCCCAAAAAGAAATAAAAACTGTTTGCTGTAATTGATTATAAAGTATAAGTTGGAGCTTTGTTTCAATTTTGGTAGTGTATTTAAATCTGCTAATATATTTAACACTCCCCCCCCCCCCCCCCCCCACATCCAGACTGACAATGCTGCTTGCCTCCTCCGCTCATTCATTCAGAGTTGTGTCTCAGTAACACTGGAGGTGTGTTACTGGCCAGATCACCAGTTGAAAACAGAGATAAAAACACCAAGGAAATGAAAACTGATGCAGCCACCGCAATCTATGATTGGTACACTGCAATATAATACATTTTGGTATTGATTTTAATACTGCTTTAAGGGACAACAATAAAGTGCATAATGGCATTACCTGCAATGTGTATAATAATACTAAAACTAGTCTAGAGTGAACTCTAGGAGAA
Organism: Pelophylax lessonae; assembly: GCF_965119305.1. Taxonomy (NCBI): domain Eukaryota; kingdom Metazoa; phylum Chordata; class Amphibia; order Anura; family Ranidae; genus Pelophylax; species Pelophylax lessonae. Next base: position 573,684,784 of record NC_138770.1, on the reverse strand, counting down.
TGGCCAGGATATGGTGAAATGTCCCCTGCGGTATCCTAATTTGCATAAGCAATAGTTGAAGGTCTCTGTGTAACAGCTGTTAAGGACTGTCTTTAGTCCTAACTCTTCAGCCGGCAAACATTAGGACACAATTGTACTGTTGGTGCTCATTAAAATAGTCCCAGTCGAGCCTGTAGGCAGCAATTAGGCAACTAGATGGCTGTATGGTGCACACTGAACAGAGATGTGCACTCTCCAAGCTCCTTCCTGGCAAGAGGACACTGTGTCATGTACAACTTGAGAAAATGCAGCTCTTTCCCCTCTCCTGAAAATGCAGTTCAAAAACTCTTGATTACAGTAGTCGCTCTCCTGTGGACTACAGTTCCCACAGTGCAGTGCTACCTGACCCAGTCTATTGAACTCCTGCTCAGCATCTCCCTCCTCTTGCCCATATGTCTGTTAACCAGTTAAGCTCTGCAAGTAGTTACAGAGAGAAGATGCAGCCAGTGTTTCTCTAAAGCCCGTACACACGATCAGATTATTGAACGATCTATCGTCCGTTTTTTGTGGCATGCTAGTCTGATGTGGAAAGTGAAGAGGTTATTTTCAAACAAATTTTCCCGTACGACAGAATTCTACTTCAGAAGGGATGTTGTGTTGGATTTTTTTGTATGTGTTCTTTCGTCTCTGAGCATGCCTAGTCTTGCTCTTAAAATTTTTTCCTTCGAGACGAAAATCGGATGTTGTGTTGACGGACAATAAAAATTTTATATCCTGCACATCAGGATTTTTTTTGCAGAAAAGTCGGAGTCGGCTGTCGAAAGCACCATACTAACAATCCGAAAATCGGCAGATAGGTCGCCCGATGAATTTTCCCTACAGATTTTCTTATCGTGTGAACGGGCCTTAACTCTCCATTCTGAGCAAAAAGCCTGGCTACACACTTAAGCTGGGGGATCCTGCTGTACCATGTACTGGTGTGAAAAAGTATCTTGTTCTCTTTGTATTGCCTTCTTTGTGTGAAATCAATTGTGTTTCTGTTTGTCCCTGTGCTCTCCTATTAAAAATTTACCACATTAAGCAGGAAAACACAACATGGTGAGTTCTCTAGCTATGCTGGGAACTCAACTTGCTCTCATCCAATGATCAGACTTGACACACATCCTCTACAGAGCCTTTCACTGGGAAGCTCAGTGTCCTGCTGTTTCTCCTCTCCTAGCTCTTATGCAGCTGAGAACAAAAGGAATGCGATCACTTATTAAAAAGGGGAAAAAAGGTATTTATAATGGTTTTTATATTTCTACACAAACGTTTTACCTTTCATTTCTATTTTAACCTTCCTAGCGGTATTCCCGAGTGTGGCTCGGGGTTAAATTTCAGTGCCAAAAGCGGTAACCCTGAGCCACACTCGGGGTACTGATAGGAAGATCGCTGGATCCTGGTAGAGGGGTTACTTACCTTGTCACCGGGATCCAGTGATGTATCCCGGCGGTGTGAGGCGGCGGATCTTCCTCCCGATGCTCTGTGTGCCCCGGCTTCCGTCTCCTGCGACGTGACGTTCGCAGGGGGGTGGAACCGGCAGCAAATTCAAAAGTAAAACACACCAAACACACTGATACATTGCAAAATAAAATAAATTCACATTAGTTTGTCCCCCCAGTGCCCTTTCCTGCAGTTTTCCTGTACTTTTTATATATATATATATATATAGATATATATATATATATCTACGTATATATATATATATATACCTATACGCATATATATATATATATATCTATATATATATAAATATCTATATCTATACGTGTATATATATATATATATATATATATATATATATATATATATATATATATATAATATATGTATACATATATATATATATATATATATATATATATACACACGCATACATATATTTTATATATATATATATATATATATGTATGTATGTATATATACAGTATATAGATGTATACATACATACTTTAACTTTTTTATAGTTATTTATTATATTATAATTTATGATTTTGTGTTTCAAACTTTATCATACCCGAGATGTTATAAAGAAGAACGCACAGTAAAAAAAAAAAACATATGTAAATAGTTGGTTTGGGCTGCTCATTCTTAAGAACTACTAGCAAAATAATGGTACCGCTTTCAGCACCTAAAATCCGAAAGAATCATACCGCCAGGGAGGTTAAACTGAATGAATTGTTTTACAAGGTGATCATTTACAATGACTTTAATTCAAGGACAACTATATTAAAGGTACCGTTGTCCTTTAACCTGAACCGATCGTGGAGATAAGACAATTTCTTAATAATATGTATTATTATACTTGTTAATTGTTAGTGAAGTACTGTATTTATGGTGCCCTGTCTTTGTGCTTTATTCATTTTCTATATAAAATAAAGGACGGTTTTCTGCTGCCCCATACTATTTAAATAGAGTTTTGGCTGTGAATATAGGTAATTTCTAGTTTCCCATTACACTTTGTGATTTCAGTAACTATACACTGGATCAGACCAAATGAGACCATTTCAAACACCATGCCTGCCCAGCTACATAAATCTAGAAGAACTGCTATAAATTGGTCATCCATTTCCCTAAAGGCCCGAACACACGTACCGATTGTCGGCCGTAAATATTCGGCCGCCGACCGATCGGCCGATTGTAGGCTTGTTAGTATGATGCTTCCGACAGCCGACAGCGCATTTTCGGCCGAACAGAATCTGTCGTGCAGACTTTAAAATTTTTGTTGGCCGTCACCAGAACGGCCGATTGTTCGCCAGTCAGTACAGATTTCGGCCGACAGACAGCAGATTAGCAAGACTGGGCATGCTCAGAATAGAAAAAAAAAACATGGAAAAGTTAACCATCACATGACATCACTTCTGCAGTCGGCTGTTGTTGGCCGACAAAATTAGCGTGCAGTCTTTTGCAGTTTTCAACCGACACGACAGCCCTGGACAAAAGACGGCCGATCGTTCGGCCGACGATCACTACGTGTGTACGGGGCTTTACACTTGAAATTGTAGGCATGATTAATTAAGTGACTCACCTGTCTCTGGATCAGGTTTACCCATGGAAGGTAACTGTGAGTTTAGTGAAGCTGCACTCATTTTCCATCAGCCCCACTTGTTTGATCAGCTCATTCCCTCTCAGCAGGGCAAGTGTATTGCCACAGGACACAAGTGATTCATTTGTAGTCACATTCATTTTGCTTTTTGTTTGTCCTTACCGGCTGGAGATTAATGAATAAAGAGAATGTTTGAAATTGCCACCCCTTCTCTTTTAATCATCACGAACACTCCTCTGGGTTTACTTTTCTGATTACCCAATATAGATTGGTTAGCACTCTCCACAGAGAAGTGCTAGACTGGTTTATATTTATATAGCTACAGTATATAACGAAATGTTTGAATGCTAAATATACATAACCAACACATGTCTGCGAACTAACACATACTCACCCCATCCATATGTCTAGGATGACTTTCCAGCAAATAGCTGATTCCATTAAAGTGTATGTAAGCTTTTTTATTTGCTCCCGTTTGGTTTGTTAACCACTTCAATACAGGGCACTTCCCTCCCTTCCTGCCCGGCCAATTTTCCCCTTTTAGCGCTGTTACATTTTGAATGACAATTGCGCGGTCATGCAACACTGTACCTAAACCAAATTTATGTCATTTTCCCTCCACAAATAGAGCTTTATTTTGGTGGTATTTGATCACCTGTGCGATTTTTACTTTTTGCTAAACAAAAGACCGAAAAGTTTGAAAAAAAAAAAGTTTTTTTGTTTATGTTATACAATTTTGTAAATAAATAAGTTTTTTCCTGCACTGATGAGCACTGATGAGACTGCACTGACAGGCACTGATGAGGAGGCACTGATGGGGTGGCACTGATGGGGTGGCACTGATAGGCGGCACTGATATGCGGCACTGATAGGCACTGATATGTGGCACTGATAGGTAGCACAGATATGCAGCATTGGTGGGCACTGATAGGCGGCACTGCTGGGCACTGATAGGCGGCATTGATGGACACTGATAGGTGGCACTGACGGGCACTGATAGGTGGCACTGACGGGCACTAATGGGCACTGATAGGCGGCACTGGTGGGCACTGATGGGCACTGATGGGCGGCACTGATCGGCACTGACGGGCGGCACTGATGGACACTAATGGGCACTGATAGGCGGCACTGGTGGGCAATAATGGGCACTGGTGGGCTACACTAAAGGATGGCAATGATGGGCACTTGTGGGCAGCACTGATAGGGAGGACACTGGTGGGCATCACTGATGGGGAGGGCAATGGGGGGCTCCCTGAGCCCTGATTGCCATCCCTGGTGGCCATAGTGGGCATCCCTGGGGTCATAGTGGGCATCCCTGGGGTCATAGTGGGCATCCCTGGTGGATCTAGTGGCATCCCCCCCCCGAGGGTCTGCACTGGTAATCAATGATCTGATTACCAGTGCCGACCCCCCCCCCCCCTGTCAGGGGAGCCACCGATCGGCACTCCTTTACTCGTGCCTGTCAGGCACGAACTAAGGAAAGCCGATCAACGGCTGTTCCTATTTACGATGTGACCAGCCGTGATTGGACACGGCTGATCACATGGTAAAGAGCTACGTCAGTAGTCTCTTTACCGAGATCGTAGGTGCAGGGTGTCAGGCTGACACCTTGCATCACCGATCGCCACTCTGCGCGCCCCCGGGGGGCGCCCAGAGCTGTGTTATCCTGCCGCCGTCATATGACGTCCGGTCAGGATAACACAACCACATTCCCACCATCATTTGCCTATAGGGCGGGCGGGAAGTGGTTAAAGCTGAATTCTAGGTACAGTGCCTTGAAAAAGTATTCATACCCCTTAACATTTTCCACATTTTGTCATATTACAACCAAAAATGTAAATGTACTTTATTTGGATTTTATGTGATAGACCAGTGTTTCTCAACTTTTTTTCAGTCAAGGCACATCCCCAAATTATGGACAGTATCAAGGCACCCTTTAACCACTTGCCTACCGGGCACTTTCACCCCCTTCCTATCCAGGCCAATTTTTAGCTTTCAGTGCTCTCATGCTTTGAATGACCGTTGTGCGGTCATGCTACACTGTACCCATATGAAATTTTTATCATTTTTTTTCACACAAATAGAGCTTTCTTTTGGTGGTATTTAACCACTTTACCGCTGAGTACCGCAGTACTACTGCGGCAAAGTGGCTTTTGTAGGTCTGACGACGTAGACCTACGTCGCCAGACTCCTCCCTCACAGCGGGAGTCGGGCCAGGGGAGGAGCAGCAGCGATCGCCGCTGCTCTGCCCCGATCGTCGGGGAATCCAGTTTGGAGATCCGCCCGCCTGTGTAAACACAAGCGGGCGGATCTCCTCAGTGACAGGGAGTGACAGATCGGAGTGTTCAGCATAGCTGGACATCCGATCTGTCCTTGTCTCACACAGTCACCTCCCCCCCTACACGTCAGTAAGCACCAGGCATACATTAACCCCTCCCTCTCCGATAAAATTAACCCCTTCCCTGCCAGTGTCATTTTTACAGTAACAGTGCATATTTATAGCACTGATTACTGCAGTAATGTCACTGGTACCCCCAAAAGTGTCAAAAATGTCAGTCAAGGGTCCGATCTGTCCGCCGCAATGTCGCAGTCCCGCAAAAAAAATCGCAGATCGCCGCCATTACTCGTTAAAAAAAAAAAACACCAAAAATGACATAAATCTTTCCCTTTGTTAGTAAACGCAATAACTTTTGCGCAAACCAATCAAAATACGCTTATTGCGATTTTTTTTTTACCAAACATGGGTAGTAGAAAACAAATTGGCCAAAAATTTAAAAAAAAATTGGTTTTTACATCTTTTTTGGGGGGAATTTCATATAAAAAAATCTTAAAAATATTGTTATTTTTTCAAAATAAATGCTCTTTTTTTGTTTATAGCGCAAAAAGTAAAAATCGCACAGGTGATCAAATACCACCAAAAGAAAGCTCTGTTTGTGGGAAAAAAAGGACGTAAATTTAGTTTGGGTACGGCATCGCATGACCGCGCAATTGTCAGTTAAAGTCGCACAGCGCCGAATCGCAAAAAGTGGCCCAGACGTAAGACAGCAAAATGCTCTAGTGGTAAAGTGGTTAATCATCTCTGGGTTTTTTAATTTTTACAAAAAAAAAAAGAAAAAAGACAGAAAATTTTGAAAAAAAAAGTTTTTCTTATTTTCTGCGAGTACATTTTGAAAATAAATACATTTTTCTCCTTCACTGATGTGCGCTGATGAGGCGGCACTGATGGGCACTGATAGGCTGCACTGATGGGCACTGATGAGGTGGCACTTATGGGCACTGATGAGGTGGCACTTATGGGCACTGATGAGGTGGCACTGATGAGGAGGTACTAATATGCCGCACTGATGAGCACTGATAGGTGGCACTGATGCGCACTGATAGGCGGCACTGATGAGCACTGATAGGTGGCACTGCTGGGCACTGAGAGGTGGCACTGCTGGGCACTGAGAGGCAGCACTGACGGGCGGCACTGATGGGCACTGAGAGGCGGCACTGCTGGACACTGATGGGTGGCACTGATGGACACTGACGGGTGGCACTGATGGGCGGCACTGATGAGCACTGATGGGCAGCACCATCAGTGCCCACACTCAGTGCCCATAGTGCTGCCAGTCAGTGCTCATCAGTGCCTAGATGAGCAGGCACTGATGGGCACTAACTGGCAGCACTATGGGCACTGATGGTGGGCACTTAGTGTATTTTATTTACCTTGTGTAATCAGGGCACTGGTGATCAGTGCCCTGATTACATTCCTCTATGTCCCCGAACGGCTGATCGGCTCTGCTCCTTCCTCACACGCAGTCTCTGTGTGAGGAAGGAGAGCTGGCGATGAGAGATGATCTCATATGTTTACATATGAGATCATCTCTCATTGCATGGGCCGATCACGTGGTAAATGGCCGCTGTGATTGGCCATTTACCACGATCTGTGATTGGCTGTGACACGGCCGACACAGATTTTCCCCAATGCGCGCTCGCGGGAGCGCGCGGGGAGCCTGTAGCCGTACTTTGGCTATAGCGCGGATCAGAAGAAGTTAAAATTATGGAGGCATCACGTCCTAAAGTGTAAAAATCTATTCTAATAGTTTTACATAATGCAACAACATCCGCACACGTAGGAAGCCTAATGTTAGAGGTACAAGTTGGTACTGACTAGTATTCCAATGTTTCTCTTTTTCCTCAGTTTTTCTCCATCACTCAGCTAATGTGATCCCAAAACTTACGGAGGGAAGCAGAGGAGAGTCAAACAAGCATGCTACGCAGGCAACTGACATCCTCCTTATCAACTGATGATGTCATAACAGGTCAGCAGCTAGAGGGTAGTAATGGTGCACAATGAAAACCTCTCACTAAAAGGCAGGCTTCCTCCACCCGCCGCCTTGTATACAATTTTTGGGGTATTTTGCTGAGGCACCCCTGAGGAAACCTCAAGGCACACCAGGGTGCCTGGGCACACTGGTTAAAAAAGGCTGTGATAGACCAACACAGACTGGCACATAATTGTTAAATGAGCCCTCAATATGTGACATTAGTAAGGGTACCCACATCCCAATTATTTGGAAAAAGCAAGAGGAGAAAAGAGGGGGACTGCAATCCAGTTACCGTACTCCACTCAATTCACATCAAGAAGGGGGAAAGGGGGATTTTTTAGGGTACTATAAACCAGTTGTATACTGAGCATATCAGACAAGTAATACAAAGAAGTCAATTTTGTAAACATGTATATATATACCTTTATTTCCATCAAAAAGAAGATAAAAAGGAAAAAAAAACACAAAGAAAAAGAGGGAAAAATTACATAAAAACCTCTGCACATATTGTAGTGTAGAGTCTAAAATGTCAACATACAAATAAATGGACAAACCAATTATGCATGTATGCTGTTCCTTCATCTGAGTACTGGTATTTCTCAACGTGTTTCGCAGAAAAGACTGCCTCCTCAGGAGAATATATATATAAAACAGTTATTCTAGAAAAATATAGAAAAATGTAATATACGGTATATTGCAAATCGACCTTGAGATTGTAAAAGGTGAAGATCACATCAAAATACACTCACCACTTACACATACAGTGCTAGGATATGTGGATATAAAGGTTAATCCCAAGGCATTATCAATCCCCACCCAGGCAGACCAGGGGGGGAGATAGACATTTATTGTGTGTAGAGCCTATTTCAAATAATAAAATAATAATTAATTAGTCAATGTATATAACCAATTCAACAAACTATCTCCTCCATGGTATGATAAAGTGTGTAAGTGGGTATATAGAATAATAATTACCTTAGCAAGTCACAGGCACTACATAACCGGAGGATTGCGGCATATACCAGGGCATATGATAGACCTTTTGAATGTGGAGAGCCCATACAGGTATAAGAAAGAGGAGAAGGGAGATCATAGGATCTACAATCCCCTCCTACGGTCCACTTGTTGCGTTACCAATCATTTGGATAATCCAGCTTTTATCTGGAATGCAAACGATATAGAATGGCGTTAGCCATATAAAAAAAACTCATGACAGGTAGTTAGAGTATTGCAGAAATGTAAGAAAAGTAGAACATGGAGTACAAAAGAAGTGGTTTTCCATTTGCACTTACTTTCCACAGAAGCCCATGTCATATCGCATCCTCCGGAAGTGTGTCTGCACTGTGCAGGCGAATCGCCTGCTGGTAATTATACCCCAACCGCCAGATACTTCCGGGGTCAGATGCGCTGTTGCGCATGTGCAGTGGCATGCGTGCTGTTAGCCGAACTCGCGGCCAGCATAAACGGGACTGCCCCGCCCAGCACATCACCTGTCTGCCTGGGGAAGAAAAACTTACCTATAGGATTACCGATCCAATTGCCCAGTCACCGATTGAATGTGTATGGTGTAACTAAATAAATGACAAGTAACGATCGATTAGAAATATACATACTTAGAATCAAAGTGGTCATTACATCAGAAATCTATATAAACCATTCAACATACAATCAATATACAATAATGACACTAGATATAAATCACATATCATAAATTGTAATCAGTGTATATTAGCAGACAAGCTTAATCCTCAGTCAGTCCATAATATTGAATGGTATTCAAAAATAATCATTTGTAGATATACCCTCAATAGTTTAAATTCCATTCTGTATAGTTGCATCACCTCAAGTCCAGCCACAGATGCAAACCAATGTTCCCACCAAGGACGTCTATGGGGAGATCTCATAGAAAAGGCTTATAAGACAACATTTCATTCAATCCCAGGGGAACAGTAGCATTAAGCCTCTCTCAATCCATAAGGTTTCACGTTGGAGAACTATTTTATCCCAATTCCCTCCATGAGGATCACGTGGGACTTCCTGCAGTACAAAGAAACGAATCTCATCAAAATTAAATTTATAATTTCATTCATTTCATCCAAAATGGTGGCCAATGGTGGTAAATTTACCTCCAGCCGTATAGTACAGATTATCACCAATGCGCTGGCGGAATTCTTTAATTGTCTTACCAATGTAAAACGCCTTACAATCACATAACATTATATAAATGACTCCTCTCGTGCTACAATCCACATGAGATCGTGGGCAGTGTAGTTCACCTTTGGGAAGTATTCTGCTGCTAGGGAGAGCAAGAAGACTTAAAGAGGAACTAAACTACCATCTTTATGTTTTACCTATAGGTAAGCCTATATTAAGGCTAACCTATAGGTAGTGTAAATATCTCTTAACCACTTTACCACCGGAGGATTTTGCTGTCTTCCGTCCAGGCCACTTTTTGCGATTCGGCGCTGTGCGACTTTAACTGACAATTGCGCGGTCGTGCGACGCCGTACCTAAACGAAATTTACGTCCTTATTTTCCCACAAACAGAGCTTTCTTTTGGTGGTATTTGATCACCTGTGCGATTTTTACTTTTTGCGCTATAAACAAAAAAAGAGTGTTTATTTTGAAAAAATAACAATATTTTTAACATTTTTTTATATGAAATTCCCCCCCAAAAAAAATGTAAAAACCAATTTTTTTAAAAATTTTTTGGCCAATTTGTTTTCTGCTACCTATGTTTGGTAAAAAAAAATCACAATAAGCGTATTTTGATTGGTTTGCGCAAAAGTTATTGCGTTTACTAACAAAGGGAAAGATTTCTGTCATTTTTGGTGTTTTTTTTTTAACGCGTAATGGCGGCGATCTGCGATTTTTTTTGCGGGACTGCGACATTGCGGCGGACAGATCGGACCCTTGACTGACATTTTTGACACTTTTGGGGGTACCAGTGACATTACTGCAGTAATCAGTGCTATATATATGCACTGTTACTGTAAAAATGACACTGGCAGGGAAGGGGTTAATTTTATTGGAGAGGGAGGGGTTAATGTATGCCTGGTGCTTACTGACGTGTGGGGGGGAGGGGACTGAGTGAGTCATGGACAGATCGGATGTCCAGCTATGCTGAACACTCCGATCTGTCACTCCCTGTCACTATGGAGATTCGCCCGCTTGTGTTTACACAGGCGGGCGGATCTCCACACTAGATCCCCGACGATCGGGGGAAGAGCGGCGGCGATCGCCGCTGCTCCTCCCCTGGCCCGTCTCCCGCTGTGACTGAAAACAGCGGGAGCGAGCCTCCGGCGGCGCGCAAGCGCCGCCCAGAAGGGGGAGTGTCTGACGACGTAGTACTACGTCGTCAGACGATAACGAGCCACTCTGCCGCAGTAATATTACTGTGGGCGGTGGTAAAGTGGTTAAACATGCACCTTTTAGGAGATATTTACTGAGCTAGCAGCCAGTTACTTCACTGGCGCGTGCACTCTGAAGGAACGGCCACCCGTGTCGTTTCTTCAGAGCAGTGTGCCGTGACTGGCGGCTCCTGCTTGCATGAGTGATGTCATTGCGGCTTCGGCCAGTCACAGAGCTGGAGCCGCAAACCCGGAAGGAGGACCCAGTAGAGATGGACGCTGCCTTCAGCGATGGCATTACATTGCTTGAACGCTTTGTTTTCAGGTAAGTTTAACATAATGTGCTAGTATGCGATAACCAGTTCAAACTCAGAATGAGCCAAACGTGTCCAAAGAGCTGAAGAGGTTTAAAATGTATACATTTTTAAATCAGATGCTTTGACAAAGGAGCGCGACTGCCGAAACACCCGCATCGTGCAAGCTCTGAAACGCGTTGCAGTCTGGTGACGTCATGATCCCGCGTCGCTGGAGACTTCGTGTCCCAAGCCTCGCTTTGAAGACCTTTTCTCTGCCATGCCGAAACACAGATGAGGCAGTGAGAGACCGCTCCGCAGGACGCTGCTACACTCCAGCACCAGGGACTGACTTCCACATGGGATCTTTCGATTCGATATGCACATCTACACGCCTGCTAACACTTACTGCATATGAGTTACTACTGTTTTTTAATTAACATTACATTTTCAACCGCACTCAGAGGTGCCTCTTTTCTCTTCAATCTCTATACAGTCGTGGATTTCTGGTTTCAGCCTCCGTTGATGGCAGCCCTGAGTAACCGGAACTATAGCACCTCTGAGAGGTGCATGGACTTTGCTTAAGTCTATTCTAATTTTGAACAAACGCACCCCCCCTCCCCTTTTCTTCCCCCTTGCTTTATACACATTCACTCATCTTATCCCTCCCCCCCCCCCCCCCGTTTCCATTTTGCATTGCAATATATGCTCCCTGTTTATGTCTGCAGCTTTAGCTCCTTTTTTCCCATTTTATTTTTAAATCACAGCAGTGGATTGCAGTTTATTTGGCTTTAGGAATCCAAAGCTTGATGAGTGCAACAAAAACAAATGGGAGGAGTAGAAAAAGAAAGGTGGGAGGAGAGCCCAGTCATGTGACCTGTCAAAGTCATGTTAACTGACTTTCCTTCAAACAGAAGTATGGATAGAAAAAACAAACAATTATACTCACCTACGTGAATGCAGCATCAATCCGACTCTGAGAACACTGCACTGAGAACTGAGCGATCAAACACCGCTGATCACTCAGTTTTCCCCCTCCACTCTGAGCAGAGATCCATGACTGTCATTCACTGACTCTCTGCCCCTCCAGCTTTACCTGGAGCTGTGGAGGGGGCAGGAGGGGATGTCTCAGGCTCTCAGTGGATTGCTGAAAGGCTGAGCCAGGTGTCAGTCCAGGCATCAGGGTGGATCATCTGAGTGATGTCAGCCAACAGCAGACTTTAGCCCGTTGTCGGCTGAAAATGGGTCACAGGAGAAGAATAACCAAAATAGGTTTGGCTATACTTCTCCTTTGAGTAAAAAAGTTCTCTATGCTGTGTTAGGCAGGGAGAACTCAGTGAACTAATGCAGCTTGAACAGCTTTTTGAATAGACCATATAGTGCATGAAAAATAAGGCCAACTGTGACAAAGTCACCCACACACTCCACTAGGGGGCCCTCTGCAATTTAGGGCTGACTAAGGCCTGGACACATCAGCCACACACAGTCAACAGTCCATGCAGAACTCCATTTCTGCAGCTGGTGTGCACGTATCGCAGCTTATTAACCCTTCACTCACCGTATCTCTGGTCTCCTTAGCAACAACACGCTGATGGCTGGGGACACTCCTTGCATAAAGTCATGCATTTGCCTTCATGGATACAAGATTGGGCTCAGTACTCCGAACACCTGATGTACATGTGACAAGGGGCCCAAGTCACTTGCAGCGTGCAATATGGAGAGGGTCAGCTCCTAATCTGACCAGGTTGCCTCCTCAGGATCCTGTATCCCACAGTATGTTTCTCCATGACCTCCCAGGCCTAACAATGTGCTGACATCCATTTCAATCACTCCAGGACAACCAGAGGCTTTATAAGTTTATAATAAACAAATTTACTTCAATATAGCAACATAACAGGTCCTCTTTGCATGGCAATGTATTTTCCATAATCCTGTATAAGGGGGCCCAAGAATAGATAAAAAGCGGTGTTCCAGCCTCCCCCTCCAAAGAGTAAAAGTCAGCAGCTACACATACTGTAGCTGCTGACTTTTAATATTAGGACACCTGTCCTGGGGTCCAGCGATGTCAGCACCGCAGCCGATGTTTCCATCGGCTGTCTGGTGCTGCCGCCACCATTGCCGGTAAGGAATGCGGGCTGCGCATTCGGATTGGCTCGGCAGAGGGGGAAGGAGGAGGGGGCCAAACTTCTGAGGGACAGCGCCGCGTCGCCATCTTCCGGAAGTGGGGAAGGGTACCTGTCAAAAACAAGTACCCGTTCCCCCCTCCCCCTGAAAGGTGCTAAATGTGGCACCGGAGTGGGGGAGGAAGCAAATGAGTGGAAGTTCCACTTTTGGGTGGAACTCCACTTTAAGCCCTTCTCTGTGACCATGCTATTCTCATTAACCTACTGAGCACTGGCTAAGCTCCACCTGGAGTTTATATATGATCCTGCCAAGAAGGTTGTAAATGCACATCACTTCCTGGGAGGGTTTAAGAAAAGTTCTATCATAAAGGGTCAATCAATTAACCCCTGCCTACATGTGGACTGTACAGAACGTATAGTGATATCCCTCTCCAGTCACCTTTTCACCACCACTGACATACATTATATTACCAAAAGTATTGGGACGCCTGCCTTTACACGCACATGAACTTAAATGGCACCCCAGTCTTAGTCTATAGGGTTCAATATTGAGTTGGTCCACCCTTTACAGCTATAACAGCTTCAACTCTTCTGGGAAGGCTGTTAACAAGGTTTCGGAGTGTGTCTATGAGAATGTTTGACCGTTCTTCCAGGAGCACATTTGTGAGGTCAGGTACTGATGCTGGATGAGAAGGCCTGGGTAAATCATCCTAAATATGTTCTATCGGGTTAAGGTCAGGACTCTGTGCAGGCCAGTCAAGTTATTCCACCCCAAACTCCCTAATCCATGTCTTTATGGACCTTGCTTTGTACACTGGTACAAATCATTTGGTGAAGGGGGGATTATGGTGTGGGGTTGTTTTCAGGGGTTGGGCTTGGCCCCCTAGTTCCAGTGAAGGGAACTCGTAAGGCGTCAGCATACCAAGACATTTTGGACAATTTCATGCTCCTAACTTTGTGGGAACAGTTTGGGGATGGCCTCTTCCTGTTCCAACATGACTGCGCATACCCGCAGTTGATCCAGAGTAGGATCACTTATGTACTGTCATCATTTATAAAGGAAATTTAAAAGTCAAGCTACTTTTTTTAAGGTGAACTATTTCAAAGCTTCAGCTTTTTGTTTGAGAAAACCTATAGGAATGCATATTTTTATTAGAAAAAAAAATTGCAACACATGGTGAGAGTATAAGGATTTTGTATATAAATGCAATAATAGCTAGAGATAGGTTAAGTCAATGAAAGGCTTGTGATTTAAAATATGTAAATCCGAGGAATACACATCTCCCAATTTAAAGAATGGTAGTTTGATTGCAACACAGCAACCTGTGTCACTTCACTTTCAATTACAGTTCAATGCCAAAAACAGGCTGACATTTGTTTGCCCATAAATAACGGGACTGATTTTGTGCCGAGGACAAGAACGGAGTGCATTCTTTGCAAACAGTGTGTATATGTGTGTATACATTTTTTGTCAACTCAGGTCTGCCCAATCCGACAAAGCAAAGCTTTCTCAACAACAACGTTTTTTTAGAAAGAATCCAGATGAAATAATAATATTCTGCATTATACTTAACCCTGATGTAATTACAGCTCCGGGGTTTGTCTATTTTGGGGACAATGTGGAAAAGCGAAGCAGCAGTTAACTTATCTGTAGAAAAGGAGCAATCTACACATTGCTACAAATTCCCCAGCTCATCAAACGCTAGGTTGAATGATTTGTTACAGTAAAAAGCTATTGTATAGGATTCTGTCCATATTTTTGTTGTTAGAATGATCTATTCTTTTGTATCTTCTGCTATGGGCTTATCTCTCTTGGTCCAGACTTGTCTGCCTACTCTGCAGGTTATTTGTATATTTGGTTTTATTCAGTATTCAGAATGTCTGAAGTCTGCTTTATGTTTATGTTTTTATATTTTAACACAATTTTCTATTGTTAATTTACCAAATAGTGTCACAATATAGGAACGCAAGCACAGCGTGGAGTGGTCTTGAGTACTCAAGACAAAGGTGAAGGGTTAGACATACTAAGGTTAAGTCATAAAGGTGTTGCATAAAAGGTTGGCATTCCACCTGTGCAGTGAACGCTTTTAGGATGGGCTCAACGGCCAGCTGTGGCCCAAAAGTTGTACGTAATGTTTAATCCAACAAGATGTGAATTGTTAAAGGAGAAGTATGGTTAAAGCCTTTTTGGCTATACGTCTCTTGAGGTCACAGGCATATACCTACTGATGGAGCCAAGCTGCTCCAGGCTCTGGAAGGATTCTGACCATTTTGTTACTGATAATCAGCAGTCATGTGATCACTCAGTTCTCCATCTTAGAGCCGACGTTAGAGAGAGCTGATGCACACTGATATATATATATATATATATATATATATATATATATATATATATATATATATATATATATATATTTATAAAGCCATATTTCTCTTTTGAAGAAAAAGAAAATGGTGGCACACTGCAGTGAAGTCAGAATACAGTATAAAGAGTCCTTTATTGTCACCAAGCCAGACAAAAAGAAAACACAGGAACTGGTTGACGCGTTTTACATGAATCTCTTGTGCTTACTCATCCTTTTGTCACCATGAGTGGCGATTTTGGCTCTGAGGAAGAGGGTCCTCCCTCGAAACGTGTAAGCCACATCAGGTTTTGAGGACGCCATCACGCTATCCAGCAGTAGAGAATGTCCTGGAAGCGAGCGGTGCCCATTTCCTATATGCTTGTTCATATGCTACGTTTGTGAGTATATTGTACGCTACCCTTCTTTGATTTTAATAAACTTTTAAGTGGTAATGCACAAGGTCGGTGCGCCCTTCTCTTGTTGTTTTCTTGTAGTGCCTTTTGGATACCCTTGGTCCTGAGGGGGGCAGCAAGACCACTTCTTTTGTGTCATAAAACCGCCTAGAAGATTCACCTTCCCGCATACCACTTGAGCGCAGGAGAGATATTGTTGTTTATTGTCACCATGCCAGACAAAAAGAAATCACAGGAACTGGTTGACGTGTTTCACACGAATCACTTGTGCTTACTCATAAAGTTATGAGTAAGCACGAGTGATTCCTGTGAAACGTGTCAACCAGTTCCTGTGTTTTCTTTTTGTCTAGCATGGTGACAATAAAGGACTCTTTATATTTTGACTTCACTGCAGTGTGCCACCATTTTCGTTTTCTTCATTTGCATCTTCGATGGCGATCCGGGGTGAGCACCTGCAGTAGTCAGCAATTCATTGATTGCCTGAGCGGTGTACAGACTGTAGTTAGATACTTCCCTTTTACCAGGCAAACTGACATTGGGCTCAGTACAATCTGACAAAATTGGCAGTGTCAGAAATATTCACCTAATGATCTTTTTTAACTTATGACTGAACCTTAAAGAAAAATTTGAGGTATGACATTTTTACATAGTTAGATAGGACCAATGTAACTAAGCATATACTATACCTATGGGATCCTTCTAGAACAGGGGTCTTCAAAATATGGCCCTATAGTTGTTCGGGAACTACAGTTCCCATCATGCACCAGCCAGCAGTAACCACCAACAACCAACAACCAGTTGCGAGTCGCAACATCAGCAATACCAGCTAACATTACACACCTCACCAAAGAGAAGGAGTTCCAGCCATCACATTAGGGGTGAGTTAATTAAATGTTTGACCAAATATAACAGGCTAATTTTTAAGTTGATAATTTTGTACAGCCCCCGAATGATGTTATAAAGATCCAAATGGCCCTTTGCTAGCAATAACCACAGCAATATCAGCCAGCATTACCAACAGCAGTACCAGCCAGCAATACCCACAGCAGTATTAGCCAGCAGTACCTGCCAGCAGTACCAGCCAGCAATACCATCAGCAGTACCAGCCAGCAGTACCCACAGCAGAACCCGCCAGCAGTACTAGCCAGCAGTACCCACAGCAGTACCAGCCAGCAGTACCAGCCAGCAGTATCCACCAGCAGTACTAGCCAGCATTTCCCACCAGCAGTACCAGCCAGCAGCACCCACAGCAGTACCAGCCGGCAGTACCCAGAGCAGTACCAACCAGCAGTACCCGCCAGCAGTACCAGCCAGCAGTACCCACCAGCAGTACCAGCCAGCAGTACCCACCAGCAGTACCAGCCAGCAAAACCCACAGCAGTACCCGCCAGCAGTTTTACCAGCAGTACTCACAGCAGTACTAGCCAGCAGTACCCACCAGCAGTACACACAGCAGTACCAGCCAGCAGTACCCATCAGAAGTACCAGCCAGCATTTCCCACAAGCAGTACCAGCCAGCAGTTCCAGCCAGCATTTCCCACCAGCAGTACCCCACAGCAGTACCAGCCAGCAGTACCAGCCAGCAGTACCCACCAGCAGTCCCAGCAAGCAGTACCACCCAGCATTTCCCAATAGCAGTACCAGCCAGCAGTAACCACCAGCAGTACCAGCCAGCAGTAACCACCAGCAGTACCAGCCAGCTGTACCCCCCAGCAGTTCCAGTCAGCAGTACCCACCAGCAGTACCCGCCAGCAGTACCCACCAGTAGTACCTGCCAGCAGTACCAGCCAGCAGTACCTGCCTGCCGTACCAGCCAGTATTTCCAACCAGCAGCACCAGCCAGCAATAACCACCACCAACCAACAACCAGTTGCGAGTAGCAACATCACCAATACCTGCTAACATTACACACCTCACCAAAGAGAAGGAGTTCCAGCCATCACATTAGGGGTGAGTTAATTAAATGTTTGACCAAATATAACAGGCTCATTTTTAAGTTGATAATTTTGTATGGCCCCCGAATGATGTCATAAATATCCAAATGGCCCTTTGCTAGCAATAACCACAGCAATACCAGCCAGCATTACCAACAGCAGTACCTGCCAGCAATACCCACAGCAGTATTAGCCAGCAGTACCTGCCAGCAGTACCAGCCAGCAATACCCTCAGCAGTACCCACAGCAGTACCCACAGCATAACCCGCCAGCAGTACTAGCCAGCAGTACCCACAGCAGTACCAGCCAGCAGTACCCGCCAGCAGTACCCACAGCAGTACCAGCCAGCAGTATCCACACAGCAGTACTAGCCAGCATTTCCCAACAGCAGTACCAGCCAGCAGCACCCACAGCAGTACCAGCCAGCAGTACCCAGAGCCATACCAACCAGCAGTACCAGCCAGCAAAACCCACAGCAGTACCCGCCAGCAGTATCACCAGCAGTACTCACAGCAGTACTAGCCAGCAGTACCCACCAGCAGTACACACAGCAGTACCCACCAGAAGTACCAGCCAGCATTTCCCACAAGCAGTACCAGCCAGCAGTTCCAGCCAGCATTTCCCACCGGCAGTACCCCACAGCAGTACCAGCCAGCAGTACCAGCCAGCAGTACCCACCAGCAGTCCCAGCCAGCAGTACCACCCAGCATTTCCCACTAGCAGTACCAGCCAGCAGTAACCACCAGCAGTACCAGCCAGCAGTACCAGCCAGCAGTAACCACCAGCAGTACCAGCCAGCAGTAACCACCAGCAGTACCCGCCAGCAGTACCAGCCAGCAGTACCCGCCTGCCGTACCAGCCAGCATTTCCAACCAGCAGTACCAGCCAGCAGCACCAGCCAGCAGTAACCACCACCAACCAACAACCAGTTGCGAGTAGCAACATCACCAATACCCGCTAACATTACACACCTCACCAAAGAGAAGGAGTTCCAGCCATCACATTAGGGGTGAGTTAATTAAATGTTTGACCAAATATAACAGACTCATTTTTAGGTTGATAATTTTGTACAGCCCCCGAATGATGTTATAAATATCCAAATGGCCCTTGGCAGGAAAAAGATTCCCCACCATTGATCTACCTAAATGACAGGAGTGATGCTGCTGTCACTCCTTTCATTCAGGCAGCTGGAGAACGGAGCATAGAGTGGGAACTGCACCAGCTGCTGGAGGAATGATTCTTTTCTCACCTCCCTTGAGAAGCAGCTTTACGTGTATAGGAGAAAGTAGTTAGGGCAGGCGCCCAATGAGATACACACCTTATTGCTGGAGAAGAGGGGGAGGTGAAAGTGGGTGGGACCGATTGGTGACATAATCCATGATCTCCGTGCTGCCAATCCTGAAGCTGGTGTGACTAGGAAATCACAAAATTTAAGAGAAGGGGATTGTGGCCTCTTCCAGTTTTTAATGAGTGTATAGGGACTGTCAGCGCACAAGTTTTGGCTTACAGCGGCAACCAACTCTCCCTCTGGCAGTGCAAAATCCATTCCCCTTTTGTTGGCTACAAGTTTAGGTACAGAATTTACACCATGACTTCTAAGCAGCCCCATTAGTTGTTGGAGCATGGTCTTCCTTGTAAGTGGATTGTTTTCACTGAATCTGTTCATTAATATTGTATAATGTGGGGCAAACTGGTAGTTGTAATGGAGAAAAAAATCTTACATGTCCATTAAAATTGAAGAAGAACCAAAGATTCTGTGCAGGTGCTGCACCAAAAACCCCTCATAGACTTTACAGGCAGACATGGATAGGTAAAAATGTATTCATTTGTTACTAAAATATATAGAAAAGTATACAAAAAAATTACAAAAATTGCAATCCTTGACCACTAAATACAAGTAAAACATGAATACCATTTACATCATAAAGATATGGCATTGACGTGGTCATCCGTGGTGGACCATCCGACTAGCTGCCATAGATTATGCAAAAACACACTCTACTTTCCTACTCTATATGACATGCACCCCCCTTCCCCTTCTCCACCAACTCTTACCCTTTAATTCCCATGCATCCTCCTGATCCATTACACCACATGCATTCTCTTTACCCGCTACATGATATTCATTTTCCTGACCCTTTACATGACATGCATTCTACTTTCCTTGCTTTACTTGTCCTTATAATTTACATGACATGACAACTCCTCTTTCTTCTCTACCAGCTTTAATTGTAATTCAAATATTTAATTTGTTTTAACAAAAAATTTTAAATTGTTTGCGTTTTCATTTTATTTATTTCCATGAAAAGGCCCTCCAAAATCCTCAGCACCGGTTTCATGATGCTCTTAATCTGGCCCTGGGCACCAGTGTCACCTGTACTGCAGCTTGTGTTGGGTGTTTGGTGTCCCACACACTGTGATCTCCGCTCTGCATGGCATCTGACATATCTCTCCGATGGGCACCTTTCAAACTGTAGGCCTCTTCCTCCTCCTCATCCTACTCCTCCTCCCTCAGCTCTGATGTATTCCTGCACACAGACAGAAGGAGCTGGTCCGAAGAGGAGAGACATCACTGTACATGTTCCACGCTGATCTGAGGTCTGTGATTAATATACTATAGATGACATTTGGGGTGGGGGTGTAGAGGTTGGGAGAGGGAACACATGGAAGGAGGGTGAGGGAGGCCAGCTGGAAATAAATACTTGCAATGATTTTAACTGGCTGCTACACGGGGGACAAACATGGCATGTGGGTCCCAGGGCACCCCATAGAGATTTGGGGCAATCGCCCCAGGGGCCCACACTAGTGCCCCCTACCAGGCACGTTAGTGGAGCCAGGTGGCGGGTGTTTTCTCAGCATTGGGCTTCAGGGCAAGTTCACACCATAATTTACACAGGAACACACTGTTCGTTCCTGTGTGATTCACATGCGTTCTAGAGGATTTGTGCTTGGGGAATTTGGAGAGGGGGAAATTGGGTGAACTGGAATAGGGGGTTGTGCTGGGAGGGAGGATTTGGTGGTGGAAGAGGATTTATTCTTAGAGGGGTATTGGGGTGGAAGGAGGATTTATGCTGGGAGGGGAAGAGAATTTGTGTTGGGAGGGGGAATAGAGGGGTGTGGGGATAAGTGCTAAGATGGGAAAAAAGGGGGATTGTGCTGGTTCTGGGTATTTGGGGAGGTTGGAGGAAGACTTGTCCTGAGGAAGGGGAATGTTGGGTGGGGATTTTTTTTGGAGGGGAGGGAGTGGGGATTTTCACTGACAGGGTGGTGAAGTTGGGGGGGATTTTGTACTCTCCTTACCATTACACACTCCTGTCCACCACATTCTGTGCATTGCACTCCTGTTCCTGGCATTATGTGCATCTTTTATCCTGCCCCCTGCATTCTGTGCGTCAAACTCTTGTCCCCTGCATTCTGTGCATTGCACTCCTGTCCCCTGCATTCAGTGCATTACACCCCTGTCCTCTACATTCTGTGCATTGCACTCCTGTTCCTGGCATTATGTGCATTGCATTCCTGCCCCCTGCATTCTGTGCGTCAAACTCTTGTCCCCTGCATTCTGCGCATTGCACTCCTGTCCCCTGCATTCAGTGCATTACACCCCTGTCCTCTACATTCTGTGCATTACACTCCTGTTCCCTGCATTCTGTGCATTGCACTCCTGTCCCCTGCATTCTGTGAATTGCACTACTGTGCTCTACATTCTGTGCACTGCACTCCTGTTCCCTGCATTCTGTGCACTGCACTCCTGTCCCCTGCATTCTGTGCATTTCACTCCTGTTCCCTGCATTCTGTGCACTGCACTCCTGTGTCCCCTGCATTCTGTGCATTGCTCTCCTGTCCCCTGCATTCTCTGCATTGCACTCCTGTCCAACGCATTCTGTGCACTGCACTCCTGTCCCCTGCATTCTGTGCACTGTACTCCTGTCCCCTGCATTCTGTGGATTGCACTCCTGTCCCCTGCATTCTGTGCATTGTACACATGTCCCCTGCATTCTGTGCATTGCACTCCTGTCCCCTGCATTTTGTGCATTGCATTCCTGTCCCCTACATTCTTTTCATTATGATCTTCTGGGCCGTGCTCTCTGCATGTCATGTACTCCTAAACCCAGCACTGACTACAGCCTTCTGTGTGTTACAAACTCCTGATTCTGGAACACATTACACACCCTGTGGTCGGCATTATGTATCCTAAACCCGACACTGACTGCCGCACCCTGTGCATTGCGCCCCTGCACTATATACACAATACTGATCATTATATACTTCTCACCAAAGTGTTCATTGTCTTAATAGTTACTAGTTGTTATGCAGTCCCTGACTATCTTAAAGAAGGTCTTCTTTAAGGTAGACTCAGATAAAGTTTTAGCTTTTTGTATATTTTGATTGTATTGAAAACCATGTGCAATGGAAGCTTTTTATTCTTTTTTTTTTGTGATGATTGTGCTGGGGTTTTTATGTGTTCATGAGACTCTTGCTTGTGGCATAGCAGTGAAAGCATATTTTATAGATGCAAGGAACTCCGGCTTTTGTTAACCCATGCCTCTTAAGATTCACGCACCGCGGGTCACTTCCTCCCTCAAGTGTCCCTCATTCTGAAGTTCAAAAGTTGGGGGGGGGCACCAAAATGCACCTTCGCCTGTGTAGACAAAAATCCTTGCACCGGCCCTGGTCACTCTCATTTACTGACAGGAGAAAAGTACCCATTTTTACTGGCTCCCAGTAAACATTGACTCCTTGCTCTTACTGTTCACCTCCAAGATTACAGAAGCATACTCGCAAAAGCTGAGCACCGAGCTACTCCCTAAGGTGAGAAAGTGCATACAGTATGAGGGGTTTGATTCAGAGAACTTGCTCCAGCTGAAGATTTCCTCTTTATTCTTGTTCTGATGACCACCCAAAATTTGGGATTTTCTTTTACTTTCACTCTTGGTGGTCATTTTCACCAGGGCAGATAGAGAGGTTGAATCTTCCTAACGGGGCATAATCAGCAATATAAACCTGACAGGTAATCTTTCAGCATTTTAAAAAAAATGTGCCTTTAGTTTTACTTTACCAACGTTTCCTTTGTATTCACCTTATTTATTCTTGCCACCTTAATATAGTCACTCTTTCAACCAAACTTACCTACTATGTATGGCTTGGGGTATCTGGTAAAAAAATGAAGCCACTCAAAGGTTGCGTGTTACAGTGTGAAAGCCCGTCCTGCCGTAAGTTGGCCGGTTCTGACCATTGAGAAGTAAGGATGTAGAAAACTAGAAATTCTATTGAACAGCTTTAATTGTTGTGTAATGTCCCCTCGCCAGAATCAGCGTTTGTACTTAGATTTTAACGAACCAAGGATCAAGATCATTAACCCAACCTAATCTCCCAGTGAGTATAATAATCTCTTCAGGCTCATAAACAAGTTAAATAATCATATGACGATCAGAGTATGCCATTTCGCATAAAGCCAAAGCACATACAGGGTCCGTATTACATTATTTTACTGTCAACTGCAGTAAAATGGAAAGTCAGGTCATTTTTCTTAAGGACTAATCATTTTAGGCCTATTGTACTAAATTTAGAGGACATTCATTAAATCATTAAACTGCCTGCAATAAAACTCACAAAGTCATTACCCAGTTATTCCCAAGCTAGGAAGGTGGTGTTGCCTTAAGCACAGTTTAATCAAATTAGATAGTGTGTTATGTCTTGGGGTTTTTTCCTATTGATATTCATTAAAATACATGATTTATCGCTAATCTGTGTAAGATACACCCCCCCCCACCCCCATTTTTGCAAATGAATTTTTGAAATGTCAAAAGGAAGAAAAACAGAACATTTTATTGTTCTAATAATTCAGCATTCATGAGTTACATTTACATTTTATATACAGTGCAATTTACCAGCAGATAATGGGTCTAATCCTTCTGTATGATTTTCCCTTACTTTAAGTATTCACAAAAAAGGAACCCACAGGGATAGTTAAGTTCTCCAAGCTGACAGGCACAAGTTATTACAAGGATTAAGCAGCCTCATCATTATGTTTGTTGGATCTTACAGTCCAAGTAGTTCAATCGTAATGCAGAGTTATGAGGGAGCCGGTAAATCAATATGTGGAGAAATTACAATTTATTGTGTCTTTTAGGCATTAAAAAGACCTTTTTTTAAAAGAAATGATGGTGACTTTTTATTTTTATTTTATTTTTTTTACAGATTATATATCGGAACTATTATTGTACCATTTATCTGAGGCACTTGTACTGTATGCGATATTCGCATGTTTGCTGTTCCATATTTTCGTGACTGCATTTCTTATACAGACATGTAGATGCTGTCTCAAGTAACTACATGTATATCAAGTAATGTAGTGTAGGCAGCCTTCTCATGGAATAACCCTTGAGATTAATGTTCGGTAAACACCTGAATTATTGGGGCGTTAGACTGTTTGTTCGGCCTGCCGAGTGACCCACAATCCATTGAAAACCTGAATTGGTTGATGCAATGAAGGATTTGCCCAATCAGGGCACAGAACACTATCAGAGCCATGATTGGAGAAAGTAATGATGACTGCCCAGTAAAGGTTCTTCCCAGAGGAGCAATTTGCAGTGTGATATTGGAGATAGATAGAAAAGGGCTCTGTTCATTGCTACTAGCAGATTCTATTGTGAGTGGAAAGTATTAGTGTTCTGTGACTACAGTAATAGTGCGGCATGAGTGTAGTGCAACCATTCATTTTTACTTTAGTGTCAGTTTATTGTGCATATAGTGATAGTGCAGCGTAATTTGACTGTTCATTTTTACTGTAGTGTCAGTTTAGTGTTTCAGGGCAGGTTATCTGCAGTATATTGAAGTGTGTCAGTGTAGAGTGTTAGAGCAGTTTTACTGCAGTATAGTAGTGCATCAGGGCACTTTTACTGCAGTATATTGAAGTGCATTAGTGCACTTTTACGTCAGTATATTGAAGTGCGTTAGTGCACTTTTACTGTAGTATATTGAAGTGAATCAGTGCAGTTTTACTGCATTATTGAGGTGTGGCAGTGAAGTTTTACTGCAGTATGTTGTAGTGTGTCAGTGGAATGTGTCTGTGTAGTGAGTACTCAAGTTAAAGTACACCAAACACTACTTTCCATTGATTAAAGTGCATCCAAGTACACATTTCCTTGTCCTATTACATTTCAGTAATAAGCCCCCCCTTCATGTCTGGAAGGCCAACAAGGAGAGGCAAAAGTTCCCATGGCACTGTGAGGGGGCCATGAGCATCTTAGTCCACAGGCAAAGGTGGACATGGTCTGTCATCAGGCAGGGCACCATTTCCTCTGTTTAGTGATGTTGCCCGTGCTATCCAGCCACAGCATGCAGAGGAGCTGGTGGACTGGCTTACTAAACCATCCCCATCCTCCTGGTCCTCTATCACCCAAGCAGAGACCAGTGAGCAGTCCAACGCAGCTGCCAGAGCTGCTTATTCTGCCACCTTGTCCACAGCTACTCCTGCCATAGCCTCAGCATCATGCATGGAGGAGTCAGCTGAGTTATTTGAACACAGCGTCGGCCACTTGCTCCTTGATGATGCACAGGCATTACTGGATTCATCAACAATTTTTCCCACACCTGTTACTTCTATCCAAAGTCTGCAAAACAGACACCAGCATTTATCCACAAAATTTCTCAATGTTCGAGAGTTCTGGCGCTAACAGAACCGGGTGTTGCTCGGCCCATCTTTACTTAAGATATAATCAGATAGCCACATAGAGAATGTGTTTTCAATCTGTACTTTGCGGATGCGCTTGCCTGGGGGGCACATTCGCAAGTCTTTTTCTCCAGCGGGTGCTGGTTTTATCTTCGTAAAGAAAAAGGGGGGTGAGTTGAGACCTTGCATTGATTATAGAGGTGATCTGACCAAGAGGGGCAGCGATTCCCACAATTGGACGCCTGCTGCCTTCCAAGCTTTGAGGTACTCAAGTCTGCTTTTGCTTCGGCTCCTATTCTATCTCATCCCAATCCTGGTTTTCCCTTTGTCCTAGAGGTGGATACATCTGAGACGGGAGTAGGCGCCCTCCTGTCGTAGCGTCGGACACCTGATGGACCCTTACTTCCTTGTGGGTTCTACTGCAAGAAGCTGTCTCCAGCTGAATGCAATTACGAGATTGGAGAAAGAGAGCTCTTGGCCATTATCCTGGCTCCCAAAGAGTGGAGACACTCTTGATCGAAGGTTCTGTGGTTCCAGTTCTTATTCTCACTTATTGTAAGAATCTGACTTATTTCTTGGAGGCCAAGAGGCTCACACCTCATCAGGCCAGATGGGCCTTATTCTTATCTCGTTTTAATGATGTGATCTCCTATTTGCTCGGCTCCAAGAATGTTAAGGTTGATGTCTTGTTTCACCAGTATTCTGAGTTATCCAGGGAGGACTCTGTGCCGACACCAGTCATACCTTCAGATCATATCCTGGCTGCCATCTGCACCAACTTAACCTCTCCTCTTGGGGAGCAGATCTTGGCTGCTCAACCTGATGCTCCCACAGAGAGACCTACTGGCAAATGATTTGTACCTGAGGGGTTGCGCATCAGACTGCTGTGCATGTACCACAATTCCAAGATTGTCGGTCATCCTGGTAAAAACAAGATGTCCTGGGCTATTTCCCGTCAGTTCTGGTGGCCATCTCTACACACTGATGTTGTTGCATATGTGGCTGCTTGTTCGGTCTGTGCCCAGAACAAATCTTGGCACCTTCCCTTGGGCCTAGTACATCCCATTCCCAATGGAGAGCGTCCCTGGTCTCACCTGGCCATGGAGTTTATTGTGGAACTTCCCGCGTCTCAAGGTTACACGGTTATCCTCATGGTGGTCGACTGGTTCTCCAAGACGTGCCACTGTGTTCAGTTAAGGCAGCCTACTGCTCAGGGGCTTGCTTTGGTGTTTGCCAGGGAGTTCTTCAGTTTACCCGGGTTGCCTAAGGAGATTGTTTCAGACCGTGGGAGCCAGTTTGTCTCTAGGTTTGGATGTGTCTTTTGCTCCCAGTTGGGTATTTGACTTTCCTTCTCCTCGGCCTACCATCCAATGGTGCCGCTGAGTGTTCCAACCAAGCTCTGGAGCAATTTCTCCGCTGCTACAGTATCTCACAAAAGTGAGTGCGCCCCTCACATTTTTAAAAATATTTTATTATATCTTTTCATGTGACAACAGTGAAGAAATTACACTTTGCTACAATGTAAAGTAGTGAGTGTACAGATTATATAACAGTGAAAATTTGCTGTCCCCTCAAAATAACTCAACACACAGTCATTAATGTCTAAACTGCAGGCAACAGAAGTGAGTACACCCCTAACTGGAAATGTCCAAATTGGGCCCAAAGTGTTAATATTTTGTGTGGCCACCATTATTTTCCAGCACTGCCTTAACCCTCTTGGGCATGGAGTTCACCAGAGCTTCACAGGTTACCACTGGAGTCCTCTTCCACTCCCCCATGATGACATCACGGAGCTGATGGATTTTAGAGGCATTGCGCTCCTCCAACTTCCGTTTGAGGATGCCCCACAGATGCTCATTGGAGTTTAGGTCTGGGGACATGCTTGGCCAGTCGATCACCTTTACCCTCAGCTTCTTTAGCAAGGCAGTGGTCATCTTGAAGGTGTGTTTGGGGCCATTACCATGTTGGAATACTGCCCTGCGGCCCAGTCTCCAAAGGGAGGGGATCATGCTTTGATTCAGTATGTCACAGTACATGTTGTAATTCATGGTTCCTCTTTTAACTGTAGCTCCCCACTGCTGGACTATGACACTCCCACCGCCATGCTTGACTGTAGGTAAGACACACTTGTCTTTGTACTCCTCACTTGGTTGCTGCCACACACACTTAACACCATCTGAACCAAATAAGTTTATCTTGGTCTCATCAGACCGAAGGATATGGTTCCAGTAATCCAAATCCTTAGTCTGCTTGTCTTCAGCAATACGGTTTGCGGGCTTTCTTGTGCATCAGCTTTAGAAGAGGCTTCCTTGTGGGACGATAGCCATGCAGACCAATTTGATGCAGTGTGCAGCGTATGGTCTGAGCACTGACTGTCTGACCCCCCACCCCTTCAACCTCTGCAGCAATGCTGGCAGCACTCATACGTCTATTTCCCAAAGACAACCTCTGGATATGATGCTGAGCACATGCACTCAGCTGCTTTGGTCAAACATGGTGAAGCCTGTTCTGAGTGAAACCTGTCCTGTTTAACTGTTGTATGGTCTTGGCCACCGTGCTGCAGCTCAATTTCAAGGTCTTGGCAATCTTCTTATAGCCTAGGCCATCTTCATGTAGAACAACAATTTTTTTTTTAGATCCTCAGGGAGTTCTTTCCCATGAGGTGCTATGTTGAACTTCCAGTGATCAGCATGAGAGAGTCAGAGTGATAACGCCACATTTAACACACCTGCTCCCCATTCACATCTGAGAACTTGTAACACTAATAAGTCATATGGCATAATGGCACCAGGGAGGGAAAATGGCTAATTGGGCCCAATTTGGACATGTTCACTTAGGGTTTATACACTTTTGTTGCCAGTGGTTTAGACATTAACTGAACTGTGTGTTGAGTTATTTTGAGGGGACAGCAAATTTACACTGTTATACAAGCTGTACACTCACTACTTTACATTGTATCAAAGTGTAATTTCTTCAGTGTTGTCACATGAAAAGATCTAATAAAATATTTACAAAAATGTGAGGGGTGTACTCACTTTTGTGAGATACTGTATATCTCTGAAAATCAGGACAATTGGGTTGATCTGCTACCCTGGGCGGAGTTTGCCAGGAAATCTGCCATCAACTCATCTTCCGGAATGTCTCCATTAATAGGTAATTATGGGTTCCAACCCCCTGTGTTTCCCGAGTCGTTCTAGCCACAGGACATTCTGGCTGTGGAGGATCATCTTTGTGCCCTCCGTTCCTCTTGGGTGCAGATTCAAGAGTCTTTACAGGTCTCTGCACCAGGCAGACTAGAGACATTTATCTGCTCTTTGGTACCAGGCCAGGGATAGGATGTTGTTGTCAACTCGTAATCTCGACCACAGGGTGCCCACTCCAAAACTGTCACCCGGTTTTGTTGGGCCTTTTTGCATCCACCGTAAGGTACACCCGGTGGCCTATGACCTTGGTCTTCCTCCTGGAAAGCTTATCCCCAATGTCTTACATGTGTCCCTTTTGAAGCCATTGGTTTGCAATCACTATACTTCCTCACTTGGTCGTTCCCATCCCACTCCTGTGGGCAATAATGAGAACAATGAGGTTAGCAGCATCTTGGATTATTGTCTGTTCTGAGGTCAGGTTTAATACCTGGTGCACTGGAAGGGTTATGGTCCTGAGGAGTGCTCCTAGGTTCCCTCCGCTGATGTTCATGCTCCCTCCCTTCTCTGCGCTTTCCATGCTTACTTTCCTCAGAAACTGTTTTTTGCTCCGCGGAGGAAGTGCAGTTCAGGGGAGGGTATGGTCAAGGTCTTACCTTGCCCTCCTCTTGGCAGCCATCTTGGACATATGCAGACTGCTTCCTCATATAAACTCTGATTGCATCATCACTTGTCTGCTGCTTGAGTGTCACACAGTGATGATGATGCACACCTGACTATATCAATCACATAATGGGTTGCAGTCCTTGCTTTTGCTCTTGTGCTTCAAGGTGCATCACTGCTAGCAGTCCTGTTCTCCGTGTTCCTCCGTGTCTGACCAGGCTTGGCTGAGGACTCTCCTGGCTCTCGACCCCACATTGGCAGACGACCCGGCATCGGCAGTCTACCCACTTCTGGACTCAACCCCAGCTTGAATGACTACCCGCTTCTGGACTCGACCCCGGCTTGGATGACCACCCGCTTCTGGACTTGACCCTGGCTGTTCCTGATCTCGCTCCTTTCTCTTGCTGTGTGTTTATTGTTGTTTGCTCCAATAAACTGCCCTATTTTACCTGCATCTACATGTGGTCTGGTTTCCTGGCACTCTGACACCACGCCCCCTTGTGATGTCAGGGACCCATCATGCCCGGCTTGGTGTGATGTCACCGCATGGCCATGGCCAGGAATTGTCAGACACCTGGGCTGACAGAAACAGAACAGTGGGAGACAGGACCGGAGGAAGAGCAGTTTTAAAAATTTTAAATGGGGCAGCGGCGGCTGCGGTGGAAGAAGACATCAGAGGAAGCAGAGAGAGAAGACATCCGTGGAGGAAGTGTGGAAAGAAGACATTGTGATTGTTGTTGAAGCTTTGATGGGGGAAGGGCCCGGTATGCATTTGGGGGGGTGACCCCATTCCATTTTTTATTCAAAATTTTTAGCCGACAATTCTTTTTTTTACATTCCCTGCTGACTCAACGGTTGTTAAGATGCAGCGGCTGGCTTCCTGGCCGGCCGTATATAGCAACCATCTATATACTGTGTTTTTAAAGGTGAAATTACAAAAAAACAAAACCAAAATGCATTAAAAAATGCATAAAAAATACAACACTTGCATTTCTGGTTTTATTGCTGTCAGAGGGAATGTAAACATCCCTTGTGACAGCAACAGGCACGTGACAGGTACTCTTTATGGAGAAATCTGGGGTCTAGGATCTCAGATCCCTCCTCTGCCCTTAAAAGCTTTTGATCACACCAAGATCAGTGTAATTGAATGTTTTTATTAAAAAAAAATGGGTCTGTTTAAAGTCATCTCTTCCAGGTTACTATATCATAGAGCCAAACAAAGTCGATCTAGTCTTTGTTCAGCTCTGTGACTAGCCAGCAGAAGCCTTGGCTGGTTGATCGGGACTCCCGCTGGGACAGAAGTTTCCGGTAAAGCCGCGGAAGGTGGCGTAGAGGGGCAACATCCCCTCCTGCTGCTTTTAAAATCAATCCAGTGGCTAGATTCTAGGATTGCTTTTAGAAGAGAGTCGATTGTTGGCTCTAAAAAAAGGGTACTTGGATGATGCCTGCAGCTAGAGGCATCATCCTGGTATACCCACTTATAGTCCAGTGACGTACCAGGTACGTGAGTGGTTGGCAAGTGGATAAATTATAATTTATAGAGTTTTTTTGCCATCTGTGTCCCATTGGAGAGATTTCCTTTCAATTCCTGTCCTATAGCCAAAACAAGAAGTGAGAGATTGCCATCACGGTCACCAGAACTA
Source organism: Pelophylax lessonae (assembly GCF_965119305.1). Lineage (NCBI taxonomy): Eukaryota > Metazoa > Chordata > Amphibia > Anura > Ranidae > Pelophylax > Pelophylax lessonae. Next base: position 573,653,834 of record NC_138770.1, on the reverse strand, counting down.
GTGTCCCCATTGGAATTTTCCTCCTCTATTCCTATTCTGAAGACAACCCAAAAATGTTTTCTTTTTAATTATCTTTATTTGAGTTTCAATGATGTATTAAGTACAATACAGAGCCAATTGGGCATACCCTGGTTTAACCACTTTACCAAAAAACAACAATATCTCTCCTGTGCTCAAGTGGTATGCGGGAAGGTAAATCTTCTAGGCAGTTTTAGGACACAAATGAAGTGGTCTTGCTGCCCCCCTCAGGACCAAGGGTATCCAAAAGGCACTAAAAAAAAAAACAACAAGAGAAGGGCGCACCGACCTTGTGCATTACCACTTAAAAGTTTATTAAAATCAAAGAAGGGTAGCGTACAATATACTTACAAACGTAGCATATGAACAAGCATATAGGAAACGGGCACCGCTCGCTTCCAGGACACTTCTCTACTGCTGGATAGCGTGATGGCATCCTCAAAACCTGATGTGGCTTACGCGTTTTGAGGGAGGACCCTCTTCCTCAGAGCCAAAATCGCCAGTGGTCACAAAATCGCCAGTAATCAATGCTATACATATGCACTGTTACTGTAAAAATTACACTGGCAGGGAAGGGGTTAATTTTATTGGAGAGGGAGGGGTTAATGTATGCCTGGTGCTTACTGACATGTGTGGGGGGAGGTGACTGAGTGACACAGGGACAGATCGCAGGTTCAGCTATGCTGAACCCTGCAATCTGACCCTGCCTGTCACTTAGGATATGCGCCCACTTTGTTTACACAAGCGGGCGGATCTCCACGCTCGATTCCCCGACGATCGGGGAAGAGCGGCGGTGATCACCGCCGCTCCTCCCCTGGCCAACTCCCGCTGTGACTGAATACAGCCGCCACCGAGAGAGGGGAGTGTCTGGCGACGTAGGTCTACGTCGCCAGACAATAACGAACCACTTTGCCGCAGTAGAGGCTCAGTGAGCAGCGGTAAAGTGGTTAAGTATCCACAATATAAAAAAACAGAAGAAAATATAAAACCATAATGAAAACATTGTCACACATGACAGAGTAGATACACTCAGGTCCACCAAAGTTAGGAGAAATAAAGGAGTATGTAAAGAAAGAACCAGGTTCTCAGCTAATATTTATTAAGTCCAAGAGATACCCACAAATATAGTTTTAATACCAAAAAATCCAGCTACCGTTGGGCAAAAAGTTTTACCTATAGTTATAGTTTAATCTGTCCCGAGCAAAGACCAGTTAAAGAAAAGGGTATTCCCACATAGCCTCCTAATCCTCTCCATACTGCCCTGTAACATCAATCTGTCATTTAGAGCCCAGGACATCAAGACCACCCTGAACAGAAAGTAGTAGAGCATTATAGATGTTAGATAAAGGTTTACCTAAAAATTTGGCATTTACTTTCACTTTCGGTAATAACAATAGCAGTGATAATTCAAGGCATCTCTTAAAGCGGAGTTCCACCCAAAAGTGGAAGCTCCGCTTTACTGCTTTCTACCCCCCTCCGGTGCCACATCTGGCACCTTTTACGGGGGGAGGGGGAAGGCGATACCTGTCAAAAACAGGTACCCGCTCCCACTTCCGTGTAGGGGCGTGGCGCCGCGGCGACCCATGTCATTTGTGGCCCTTCCTCTTTGCCCCGCTGCCTTCTGGGAGACACACACAGGTCCCAGAAGACAGTGGGCTCATTCAGAAAGCGCAGCATGATTCGTGCATGTGCAGTAGGAAACAGGCTGTGAAGCTTCAAGGCTTCACTTCCTGTTTCCCTTAGTAAGGATGCCGGCACCTGCACCCGGAGCTGAAAGACGGGTCAGCTTCGGGTGCCGACATCATGGGCTCCCTGGACAGGTAGGTGTCCTTATATTAAAAGTCAGTAGCTACAGTAGTTGTAGCTGATGAATTTTAACTTTTTTCCCCCCGGGCTGGAACTCCGCTTTAAAGCAAAACTAAACTTAAAGGAGAAGTATGGCCAAAGCTCTCTGTGCTAAAAGTCCCCTGTCAGCTAAGAGCTGGTCCAGGCTCTGCAGGGATGCCAATAATATTGTCAGGATCCACCCAGATGCCTGACCGTCAGCTGGCTCAGCCTTTCAGCACGCCGCTGATAGCTTGAGCCAGCCACTACCATCCCCTCCACAGTCCAGCGCTCCAGTGGCCCTGCAGTTGCTGAGCACAGAGTGGTGACTGACAGTCACTCCCCTGTGCTCAGGGCGGACTTAGACCTGAGAAATCAGTGTTCTTTGATTGCTCAGTTCTCAGTGTAGAGGCAGCAGGGGACAGATGCAGCATTGGATTGATACTGCATCTACATAGGTAAGTATGAACGTTTTTTTTATTTTTTTTATATACCGCATTTTGCTAATTTAAATAAAAACTGTGAGCAAGTAGGCTGATTATTACAGAAGAGACATGCTATGACGCTTCTGCAATAACAAACACCTAGTTTCCTGCTCGGAGTCTCCCATGGAATGTACACTGAGCTGTGCATGTGGCTGCAAGGGAAGAGGAGGGAGCGCCAGCAACCGCTGTACCATAGGGAGCCTATGGGTGACATCATCTCTCCCGGATTTCACAACTGTTTGTCAGACGCTCTGTCTATTCCCCTGCAGCCGCCACTGACTCAAACTGTGACCAAACAAGAGTGGACTGAAAACAAGTAAGTATATACATAATCTTTTAACACAGGTTAGTTACTATACTGTAGGTCAGAGATCCTCAAACTACAGCCCTCCAGCTGTTGTGGAACTACACATCCCATGAGGCATTGTAATACTCTGACATTCACAGACATGGCTAGGCATGATGGGAATTGTAGTTCCTGAATAACTGGAGGGCCATAGTTTGAAGGCCCCTGCTATAGGTGTTAGGAAGAGGGAGGGAGCATTTTTAAGACTAGTTAGGCTTTAGCTGAAATTCTACTTTAAAATGGCTGACACAAACAACAAATGGGAATGAGGGTCACTTATTAGCAAAGTAATAATAGAGAAAAAAGGTACGCAAACCAATATGAATAGTGTAAAAGCAGCACTGTGATAAATATAAATGAAAAAAATATGCAACATATGAAATAGGTTACAAAAGTGCGCTAATAAGAGAACAAGAGAACAATAACAAAATGTCCATAGGTGTAAAATCAAATGAATCAACAATTTGAAAAAAAAAAGTCTTTATCATCCAAAGAAAAGTGTTCCCAAAGTGATACGTGCAGGAAAACCAACTGATGAATGACGGGTGGTATGGAATAGGTGAATTAAACTCTTACCAAATGGCAATCCATAAACGTGACTTTAAACAAAAATACAATCTTGTGATGACACCCAGTGATGTGAATGGACTCTTACCACAATTGAGAGAGAATGGAGCATGTACTGTGGTACCAGGGAATCCAGTTGATCAGCCAGATATGATAGATTCTCAAGTGGGATGGATGGATCGTCAACTTCCCGGTTTGAGGGGGTCTGGAGGCTTCCAGAGACAGGGGTGCCAACAGGGAGACCGCATGTATGCAGTCCCGTCCGCTCTGCACAGATCTTTTCTTTGGATGATAAAGACTTTATTTCAAATTTTTGATTCATTTGATTTTACACCTATGGACATTTTGTTATTGTTCTCTTGTTCTCTTATTAGCGCACTTTTGTAACCTATTTCATATGTTGCATATTTTTTTCACTTATTAGCAAAGGTATGTAGTCATAGGACACACACCCTGCCACACACCCTTAAAGGAGAATTGTACAAAAAAAAAGAGGATTGTTAAACCCACAAGAGATTTTTTCCCAATACTATTCCTTTATACTGGCTTTTGGAATTTACAAATGTAGCACTTTATAAATTGGATGAAAGGCTTAGCACTGGGAAACACTTTTTATTAGATTAGTAGTGCATTTTATACACAATTATATAGATCAGACCAAAATTCAGGCTCCCTCCAGAGGTGGTTCTGGCTAGCTCGCTAGATTGCTTTAAAAAAGGCCTGGATTCTTTCCTGGTGGACTTAATATAAGTAAAGTTGATCCAAGGAATATCCGATTGCCGCTCAGGGGATCAGGAATGATTTTTTTTCCCCTACTGTAGCAATTTGGATCCTGCTTTGCTGGGTTTTTTTTCGCCTTCCTCTGGATCAACTGCGGGAATAGGATTGTGTATATGGGATTGTATGGTTGGGTTTTCATTACTGTTTTATTTTTGTTTTTTTTATTGGTTGAGCCAGATGGACTTTTTTCAACCTGACTAACTATGTACTGTAACTATGTAAATGAGGAGGATAGAGGAACAGAGGGACTTTGTTTCAAATGAGGGGCAGTCCCTCGAAACCAGGGACAGTTGTGAGCTATGCATGTCCACTGTGTCCAAAGTCAGTCCAAAAATATCCTGTGACTTGCACCTTCATAATCCCCCCCCCACCCATCTAACCTTACCCTGGCTTCCCTAGGCACTGGCCTACAATTTATACTATGGTAAAAACAGTCCTGCCCATCTATGTTCCAATAGTGTATTGGTCTGAAGTCTCCACATATAGTACTGTGTATATTACTAGTTAAAAGCCATGAAACCAAGATGTAACAAAGACCAACATCAAAATATGTATGGAATAACAATCACACCCATCATAAACATTGTTTTTATTTGCGATTCATGTTTAATCAAAACTACTGCGCCCTGTAATCAAACCATTGTTGCAAACACAAAGATATCAGTCAAATCTGTCATTGCAGTCCTGAAATAACCATATTCAACAAATGAACCATCATTATCACAGGCAAGACTTAGGCCTCCTGCAGCACAATCACCGCTGACATTCTGGACAGAAAAACAGAAGAGAATTTCTAAAAATGTATTCATATCACTGTATCTATATTCTAGCTGGTGTATATTTGCTTAATAATTCCACTCGGCATTGTGCTTGGAGATTGACTTCAATGATACTGCTATTTAGGGCCAATTCAAAATAGGAACAGCAGTCGAATTGGTATGAGTGAATAGCTTTAATCAGCTGTGAAACATCACAGTGCACTTCGCTGGTAATTTTAAACGACTTATAAAAGGCAATTATATAATAGGCTGAAGGAGTATTAAATGTGCCACCATACCAGAAGCCAAGGAGTTTTGTACAAGTGTTATTAAAACAATCAAAACTTGTGAATTATTAGCATTGGTCAGCTTCCAAGGGTGAAAATTGTCTAGCTTCAATGCAGAATAGAGATATAAAAATGAACATTTTACATAGATATAAAATTGGAATTTAAAGCAATATATTTTTTTAATCATTCATAACCTTTAATTTCAAATGGGAACCAGTTGGATAGCAGGTAGGGTGCATAAACCATTATCACTTCCTTAGCCCTTAGGGCTTTTTTGGGGGCTTTAAAGTGGGAATAAACTCCCATTCAAAATTCTTACCAATAGTTAAGCCTATAATAAAGCTTAACTATAGGTACTGTTAATATCTCCTTAACCTGCACTGTTTAGGAGATATTTACTGTATATTCAACCAATGACGTCACGGGTTCATGCGCTTTGAAGGAACGGCCACCCGGGCTATCAGCGATGACAGTGCGCCATTGGAAGGCTTTATTCTAACGTAAATTTCACATAATGTGTAAGTATGCAATGCAATGCATACTAGCACATTATGGCTTTAGCTTGCAGGTTGCAAAAAAAAACTCTGAGGTAGAGGTAACAGTGCCTTAAAGCATTTGTTACCCCAACACTTCAAATTCCTGATATGTGCCTGCTTTACCATGTAATTGTATGAGAAAGTATCCTGTTCTCTTTGCAGTGCATCCTTTGTGTGAAATCCCTGTTGTTCCTGACATTGCTTCTGCTCTCCTAATAAAAACTGACCACACCAAGCAGGAGAGAACACCATGGTCATTTCTCTAGGTGTGCTGGGAACTCCACTTGCTCTCCTCCAATGACCAGACTTGTCCTGATACGCCCCCACTGCACAGCCATTTACTGGGAAGCTTAGTGTGCTGCTGCTTCTCCTCCCCCAGCTCTTATGCAGCTGAGAACAGAGGGAATGTGATCACTTAAAAAAGGAAAAAAATGTAGTACAATTATATTTTTATATCTATACAAAAATGTTTTGCCTTTCATTTCTATTTTAAACTGAATGAGTTGTTTTGCAATCTGATTGTTTAAAGTATATGTAAACCCTCACCTTGTATAACATTTATATATGTTTGTATATATAAAAAAAAAAAACATTATAAATACCCTTTTCCCCTTTTTATGAGTGATCACATAACTTCTGTTCTCAGCTGCATAAGGAGCTCAGAGAGCTAGGGGAGACAAAACAGCAGCACACCAATCTTCCCTGTGAATACCTGTGCAGGGAGGGTTGTGTCAGGACAAGTCTATTCATTAGGGAAGAGCAGGCTGCGTTTCCAGCAGAGCTAGAGAACTGACCACCTTACTGTAGGGATTATTTACTAAAACTTGAACATCCAAAATCGGGTAAATCACAGCTGCTCCAGTTTTAGTAAATCTCTCCCTGTGTTCTCATGCCAAGTGTGGTAAGTTTTTGATTGGAAAGCATGGGGACTGGCGAGAACACCAGGTGTTTAAAGTGATTGTAAAGGCTGTTCCCTTGTTATTTGCGCAGTGCTTTTTCAAAAGCAGATTTTCAGGAAAAATACTCTTAAAGTGGTTGTTACTACAACTATGTAGTTCACTGCCAGCCCCTCTATTATATCTAGGCATATCACACTGTATATGTGCTTTATTAAAATGATGCTTGTAAATACCTTTTTACAGTTATCTTCAGTCGGTCACGTGATTTCCGGCGGGTCTCACACTCCGTTCCCCAGGCTACAGCGGAAGGGGCCGATATCTGATGTCAGCCGGGGAGGTCATGCAGCTGCTCAGCCCCTCTTGCTTGTAGCTCCGGATCAGAGTCATAGACTGACCGGGAGCCATGTGACCAGTCTTAGAGATAGGCCATAAAAAAATATTACTAGTAAATATCTATCTACCTCCACCATTCCAAACCCAAATCTATAATAATAAAATCCAAGTGTCTCTGCGTCCAGTGTCCCTGTGATTGCACTACTGCGCATGTGCCCCACGGACAGCCATTGGGAGCGCAGAGACTTCACCCGCCCTACTTCAGTCTGTCTGGGCAGGACTTCCCAAACTGTGGCTGTCAACCAACAACCGCAACTGAGTGAATAGCCAGCAGTCACTGCTGCCAGCCCAAAACAACTGCCTTTTCACATTACGGTGATGAATTCTGTCATGAACAATAAAAGCCATTTAAATGTTGTATTCAATGTACTTCATAATGCACATATATATTAAAGACTTTACATTTCATTCTGCACAATATATATATATTAGAAACGAATAAATACAGCATTGCACTTCAGCATGTGATCAGCTCTGCAGTTCTGTGGGTAATTTGCATAAACCACTCTCACCTACCAATCAGACAGTAGAAGTTATCTGCTCAGCAGCACACATAGGCTCTATGTACACCATCGGGGTTACATTGCAGATAAGTTGAGAGAGAGAGAGTAGGAGGCATCTCATTACTCTGTGAAGCTGACATTTTGTACTGTGTATATTATATATATATGGGAATATTGTCTGATTAGTGAACACAAACCCAGCTTGTATTGGGGCACATTAAAGGGGGACTCTGACTGCATTATTAAGGGGGACTTGGACTGCAATATTAAGGGGGACTCGGACTGCAATATTACGGGGGACTCTGACGGCATTATTAAGGGGGACTCTGACCGCATTATTAAGGGGGATTCTGACCGCATTATTAAGGGGGACTCTGACCGCATTATTAAGGGGGACTCTGACCGCATTAATAAGGGGGACTCCGACTGCATTATTAAGGGGGACTCTGACCGCATTATTAAAGGGGGACTCCTACCAGGGGCACTTTAACCGGGGCTCATACAGGGGAACTCTGACCCGGACACATAAAGGGACACTGATGTAAGGAGGCACTCCGATGGGGACACTGATGTAAGGAGGCACTCCGATGGGGACACTGATGTAAGGAGGCACTCAGATGGGGGCACTGATGTAAGGAGGCACTCCAATGGGGACACTAGATTGGATTGCTAGATTGCTAGAGCAACAGGGACGCAGTGCACAGTGCGTGACAGGTCGGACAAGAAAGCTGATGAGGGAGAGACGTAAAGATATTAAAAGGACATTGTATGAGGAAACTTATACTTGGCAAACCCTTTGACTGTAATTATTGTGGTGAAAAAAGCGAATAGAGCCATGATTACTTTTTAAAGGAAAAAAGCTGTTGCTGTCAGGAAAAGGATTATTTAAACAGAGGAAAAAACCTGTCACACTCAGCAAAGCAAATCTGCGACTGTAGAAACGCTGTTAAAGGGACATTGCCTGATTGAAATCTACCACTGTAAGTGCATTCCTGTAATGAAAAAAAAACGCAGAACATAGACACGCTATTAAAGGGACATTTATTAGCAAACTGACTTTAGTAGCAAAGTACGCCTTACTGGAACAAGTTTGTTTTTACAAATGTTTGACTACATATATCTAGCGCCCTTTAATTTAACGGGCTTAATGTCTAGTGTTATATAATTTATTAGTCACACTGGCACCACTGGCACCACTGGCTCATCTTCCCATGGTGATGATGGGCGATTTAATGCTATCCTGGACCCTGCCTTGGATTCCTCCAACCCCAATAGACCGGGCTCTTCGGAGCTTCTCTCCTGGGCCTCCACAGCCGGACTTTCTGAGTTGTAGCGTTGGAAACATCCTAATTCAAAATGTTATTCCCATGTCTCCCTCACACATCGTTCATCGGCTAAAATAGATCTAGCTTTTGGTAATGTCTCTATGTTACCGTTTCTGCAAGAGACATTTTACTTTGCTAGAAGTCTAGCTGATCACAACCCGTTATCCATTACCCTGGCTTTTTCAGTTGGGGCTAAGAAGGCTGGATAGAGGCTGTCTCCCGGTTGGCTACAGGAGGAAGTCTAGCTGATCTCAACTAGTTATCCATTACCCTGGCTTTTTCAGTTGGGGCTAAGAAGGCTGGATAGAGGCTGTCTCCCGGTTGGCTACAGGAGGAACAGGTATCCTCTTCCCTTTAAAAATATATATCGAGTCATATTGGGCTGCTAAAACAGATTCGGCTGAGCCGCCGGTGGTGTGGGATGCATTCAAGACAGTGGTCAGGGGTGAATATATATTGGCAATTAAAATGGCACGAAATAAAACTTAATTCTGAGATCGTAGCTTTACAAAATAGGGAACGGGAGTGTGCGGGGGAACACGCTGATTCTCCCACAAAGGATACTTACACGTCCCTGTTGGAGGCGTGGCGTCTTCTCTCCTTGCACTTTATTGACCTGGCACATACTGAAACTAGGCCCAGAGCTGAGTCTCTATTTACTCAAGGCGACAAAAAAGGCAAACTTCTTGCCATGCTGGTGGCAGATCAAAAGCTTCCGGTAAGCATACCTGCTATTCGAGGGACAGGGGGGATTTAATTACAGACTCTTCCAGTTTCCTGAATGAATTTCCTAAATATTACTCCTCCCTTTATGCTCCTTATTGGTTTTGGATTCTCTGCTTGGGGGTCTGTCTCTCCCAGTCTTAACAGACGCGGAGAGGGATTCCCTGGATGTTCGGATCACGCCATTAAAGATAGAGGCAGCTATAATTGACTTTTCCCCACACAAGAAACCAGGACCAGACGGCTTCCCAGCAGACTTCTACAAAACATATGCAGAACGAGTGGCCCCTAGAATCAGTGCTTTATCGGCTCATTGTCTGGAGCATCAGACCCTCCCAACTTAAATGATGGAAGCGTACATGATTCTTCTCCCCAAGCCAGGTAAGGATCCCACACATGCAGTCTCCTCCTAACACTGACAATGAAAGCCACCATTAAAGCATGGTTTGTGACATTGCAACTAGCATGCCCTAACTACCTGGGCATTTCACCTTCTGCTCCCTTTGGATGAACCCTGAATTTCCCCACTTATACTCCCTACTGGATCCCACGATTTGGGCAATTAAAGGTATCACGACCTTGGGGGACATTACCAGGGAAAGGGAATTGTCCACGTTTGGCCAACTGAAAGCCAGACATGACCTACCCAATTCTTACCGATTTAGTCTTTTGCAATTGAGACATGCTTTTCAAAGTCAATTTCCTGACATGAGAGTAGAGACTCTGCCTTCCACCCTTATTATTGGCTGAAGACTTGGCCAAATCTTTATCAGTGACCTATAAGGATCTTTTTAAACAATCACCACCTGCAGTGACTAGATGCCGGGAGAGATGACAGTCGGAGGTGCCAGATATTCAGGGGGAGCATTCGGATGAACAACCGTTCAAACAATTGGTGTCAGCGAGGGATAGATTAATCCAGTTTAAATTCCTTCACAGGCTCTATTATACCCCAGCCAGATTGGCCAGGATCTATCCTAATTCATCAGCTGAATGCTAGCTTTTCTCCTCTGCCCTGGCTACAGCTGAACACATATTTTGGAAGTGTCAGCAGATACAGACATTTTGGACTGCGGTCCCTTCCTGTGTGTCAGATGTCCTGGCGATTCCCATACCTCGGCCAAAGTCTGTCTTCTTGGCCTTGTGGAGGAGGTGGTTCCTTCTTGGGCCAACAGAACCTTACTAAAGGTTCTTTTATTTTATGGCAGGAAAGCTATATTGTCACACTGGAAAAAGTCTAACGCCTCCTATTTAGCATTCTGGAAAGGTTTAGTGAACTCCATGAGGCCACTATACAGAGCTACATATATTTCTAGGGGTTGTGTCACGAAATTTAACAATGTATGGCAGGCATGGAATGATCCATACCCTACGGTGGGGAAGGTAGTTACTTTTAGTTCATTTATACTTTAATAAACATTGGCAGGAGTTTTGGAGGGGGGGGGGGGGGTCCATTTTTAGAAATATATAGTGGATTTGAGCTGTAACCACATAATATTCTAATACTAATGTAGCAATATTTCCAGGCATTGGGCCTGATGTGGGTCTGCCATGGTTACCGTTAACACCAACAGCGCATTTAAGCTTGTTGCCCAAGTGTGAGATCTGAGATAATGAACAGTCTGGCATCTTTATTTTTTAGTTTTGTTGTAGGAACTTGGATGGGAGAAGGGAATGAGCGGGATACTCCTCTGGCTCAACTAGTTACAGGATTGGGACACTTAAGGAAAAAATGCTGCCTAGCGCTGTCTTGGCGATGGCTGAATGCCGACCAATGCTTACTGGCGCTTGTAAACCTTACTTGCTGTCTGTGAACTGAAACTTGACTTCTGATGCTTCCTCGCAGCTCAAAAGTCCTGTGCACTGCTCCCTGTAGTCTTCTCTCACTGAGGTAGCCACTAGCAATGATGCTGCAACACTTAACACTTTACACTTCAGGGCCCAACTGCTGGCACCCCCTTTACTCTTCAGGGTAATCTCTGGCACCCCCTTTACTATATTCCTGTACCGTCTAGCTAGCTCCTGGATCCCTCTGACCTTCTTAGGAGTGGTCCCCTCTGCTAGGCAGACCCCCAGGGGCAGTTTGCAGTACTCACAACTCAGAATGCTTTCCTGGAACTCGATCCCTCACAGCTCCGCTGGTCCTCAGCACACCTGGATCCTTCTCTGCAGCTCAGCTCAGCCCTGTATTCACTCAGGCAAGCCGCCTGGGACACCCCATTCTTCCTGACAGGAGGAGAGACAGCCGTCACCTCCCTCCTAGGACTCTGCTTCCCGCCAAAGACAATCTGACATGTGTTTCCCACAGACTTATACCCTCTCCCAGAATGCTGTGCAGCAGAATCTGCCCTTCCGGGATGGATACAAGCCCTGGTGTGCTATTGGTCAGGTTTCCTCCACTGCCCAATGAGAGCCCTCATTGGGACACAGTGGGGAGACTCCCGAACACAACAGGCACACCTGGGAACACATACCAGCCTAGCTGAAAACATGGCCTTGCTGATAAGCAGACAAAGCCCACTTTATATTTTACCTAGCACCTACCTTGGAGGGTGCTACATCAACAAATAACCTGTTATTTACTTGTTAAATAATAAGATGTAACATTTCTGATGCATATGCTATCCTGATATTTTGATCTATTGGATGGGGGTTTGAGCTGGTAGTTGTGGATGTTGGATGGGGAGGAGGGGGGTGGTGGTTGTATTGTAAGTTTATGACAACTGTTAGTACAGTCAGTTGAACTATGTTAGTTTATTTTACACTGTATATGTTTATTGGCCACACCTTCTCTGGCGAGAGCTGGTGTTGTGCCAGCTCTACCCGTTAGTTTTGTTTTGTTTTTCTTTTGTTACCTGTCTTTTAAATCAATAAAAATAATGTTCAAAAAGAAAAAAAGTAAATAGGTAACAAACATGTCTAAAACAAATTTTCCACGCCAGTGAAAAGGCAAGATTCTACAGTACCTAAAAATCTCCATAGCCTTCGTAGGTTACCATTATTGAGGTAAACATGAACTCTGGCACTAGCATTAGTGTAGTGCAATCAATGTATATATATGCTTGCGGGACTTACCTGCTTGCTCGCATTTGTGTGTGAGTATAGACTCTATATTGATGAAGAAATTCAATTTTTTAAAATTTTTTTATTGGATATGTTTTATAGGAGAAAGTAAAAAATATTGTTTTTTCTCAAAATTTTCAATCTTTTCTTTGTTTGGCCCCTAGAGGAATGCTGAGAATTGCACTTTCTGGATTCCCCTGGGTTACCCAGAGCAATAGTCTGTGGAAATGTATCACTTTAAATGCTTGGTTCAGACAATGAACAGTCCAGGAGATTTGGTTTTTGTATTTCATTTTGAACTGGGATAGGAGAAGGGATGAGTGGGATACTCCAACTATGAACTATGCACAATTCTGAGGACAACTGACTGTAGTGTGTGCGGCAAGGCCGCTGCTTCACCCTGCCGCTGAAGTGAAGATAGAAAGCATGATCCTGTTTAAGTTACTCTTCAGGGTCTAACTTGGCACCCCTTTTCTCACTTGCTGTGTGTGCTGAACTCATGTCCACTGACACTCCACTGGAGCGGCCCCCCTTCCTGGGCAGACCCCTGGCAAGCTTCCCGGTACTTACGGGCACTGTTTTTCCCAAGGTTGCTCTGCCTCCAACTCCACTTGTCAGCTTTCCTGGACCTCCTGGCTCAGCTCCACACTCCTGGTTCACTAACCGACCGCCTGTGACCACCTTCCACAGCAAACAGGAGGAGAAACAGCCATCACCCTCCTCCTGGGACCTGGCTTCCCGCCCAAAGACACCCTGTCACATGTGCCCTTGGCTTTTATAACATATCCCAGAATGCACCACTGTTTGTGCCAACCCACTGGGATAGTTACAAAGCCGGTGTGTCACTGGCTGTGTTTCCTCCACTGTCCAACAGGCTCCTCTATTGGATACAGTGGGGACACTCCCTTAGCCCAGATGAAACACACATGGACACATGCAACAGGCATAACTACTGATCAGGCTCCCCTGATAAGGAGATGGAGCAGACTATGATTTGCCTGCTGCTCCCCTGTTAAGCAGGCAGAGCAAACTATTCCCCTTCCTAGCACCTATCTAGGAGGGTGCTACAAATAAAAAGCACAGAGGTGATTAAATACCCCCAAAAGAATGCTCTATTTGTGGGAAAACAGCACTTAAATTTTGTTTGGGTACAGTATCGCAAGACCGCGCAATTGTCAGTTAAAGGGGAAGGAGGGTAAACCTTCTGAAGCTGAAGTAGGTAAATGATGTAATAATAAATGCCGATCTGCATTAATTTGTGTCATTTATATCTGCCTAGATTTCAGTTTTAATTTTCTAACACCATTACTGGAGAATGAATTTCCTAATAAATTGACTTTGCCTTTAGATTGCAATATATCTGCCTTCACTGTATTTCGGTATCAGGTCCCCTTTAAGATAAAATAGTAAAGATGGTTCACATTAAATGCTGTAAATGAAAATTACACAAACTTAAACTTTGAACAGTTGTTTTATTGCTTAAAATAATCATACTACTCAGTGTTTTAGATTCACTTACACTTATTCACTTATGTGACAGAAATTCTCAGCCATTCCTATGAGAGGTACTCTTCCTAGCAGAGGTTTAATATTTATTCAATTAATGTGTAATGAATTCAATTAAGGCCAACTGGTTTTCACAGCAAACTTAGGTGATGGAGTGCATCTTAATTAGCGAAATCCCAAAACACTGTCAAGAAAAGTACTTTTTGCAGAGTTGGATGAAAACTGTGACCTGTCATATCTGATGCATCTATCTCCTCTGGCCTCTCTCCAGACTTTTACTGAGAGTCTTTTTACTGCATTTTACTGAGAACATAAAAAAAAATAGATGCAGTTATTGCCACTGGAAGGATTTCTACTTTGTCAATTGAAAGCACAATATTCTATGGTACACGTAATTTCATTTTAATTACTCTTTTATATTTAAATTGTCAGTCGATCCAGATTGGGTAGAAGCTAGGAGGCAATTGATGGAAGTTCCTTCGCATCACCCAAGTTCAATCCTTCCCCCCAAAGATCCTGTTTCTGCATTTATTCAATACATGCTGGAGTTTTGTATGCAGGAGATAATAGAACTTTATGGGTGAGCGCAGTTAACCTGCACCAAATCCGCGGGTACACGGCGCTGCAGCCACTGTGCGGTCAAATCATAGCACACCAGTGTGAAAAGGCTTTTACAATGTGTTCATAGACATGCTGCTCACTGATCTTTTTCAGTCCTCTTCAACTGTTGCTGATTGACCCTTTTTCAGCCATCCTCGTCACATTTCTGCTTCGGTCATTCATATTTATTTCAGATGCTGCTTGTTGATCTCTCTCAGTAATATACTATATTGTCAAAAGTATTGGGATGCCTGTCTTTACACGCACATGAACTTTAATGGGATACCAATCTTAGTCCGTAGGGTTCAATATTGAGTTGGCCCCCTCTCAGGGGGCTGAGACCGAAAAAGCCCGTGGTGTACGTGCCCCTGGGGTGGCAGCCCAGGGGTGCCTCAATTTCACTGGTGAGGGGCAGCTCACCTGAGTTTTTGTGGCACCTTGGTCACTGCACCATCACACTTTTTCAAGCACCTGCCTCTTGGGGTGGGCCTTTTGGCCAACACCAGAGGAATTTTTTATTCCTGGCCGGGGGGCCTGCCAAGGTTTTTGCACTTTGGCACTACCCTGCACTTCTCCACTTCCCTTTTCCCCACTCTGTTTTTTCTTTGTTGTGTGTCACGTTTGTCCCTTTTGGTTAAGCACTTGCACGACTTGGATGGCGTAGGTCCTCGGGCCTGCCCTGAAAGTCTTGGGAGGGGGGTGGATATGGCCTTTTGGCTTAGTTCGCCCTCTCCCATGGGGTCTCCCTTCGGGGGAGCCCTACCTAGTACTCGGGGTGGGCTGTTTCGGCAGTCCCCCTGAAGAATGGGGTCTGCCCGGCTTCGGCTGGGTGGACCTAAGTGAGTACCTCAGTCCCTGTCAGGAGCTTCACGCCCCGGGGGATCAGGGTTAGGGCCCTTCCTCTTCGGAGGAGGGCCATGTGTGTACGCCTTGTGCACTTTTTGTGTGTCTCACGTTTGCGTGTGTGCACTTTTTTATGCACCGGGTGTTAAGTCTTTTGAGTGTGTTTCACACACCACGGGCTTTAAAAAAAAAAAAAAAATTGAGTTGGCCCCCTCTTTGTCTGTATGGACCTTGCTTTTTGCATTGGTGTGCAGTTGGAACAGGAAGGGGCCATCCCCAAACTGTTCCCATGAAGTTTAAAGCATAAAATTGTCCAAAATGTCTTGATATGCTGACCCCTATGCGTTGCCTTCACTGGACTAAGGAGCTAAGCTTAACCCCTGACAATCAATCCAACACCATAATCCCCCTCCACCAAATGATTTGGAGCAGTGGTCCATGAAGACATGAATGAGTGAGTTTGGGATGATGAACTTGACTGGCCTGCACAGAGTCCTCTCCTCAACCCGATAGAACACCTTTGGGATGAATTATGAATCTTCTCCTACATCGGCTGATTGACCATTTTTAGTCATCCTTGTCACTCCCCCATCTCAACTATTTGGTCCTCTTCATTCATCTGTGTCACTCCTCCATCCCCCTAATTTTCTCACATATTCTTCTAAAAAAAATACTGCTCTCTGATCCATTCTTGTTTCTTCTTCTTCTTCTTCAAATGTCTCCTTGTGTTCATCTATCTTTCCGCTCAATTATCCTTTACAGTCACCTTCATCCCTCCTCCTCCTCCACCTACTCATCCTTACATATGTAATCAGTGGCAGCCGGTCCATAAGGGGCGCAGGGGCGGCGTCCCCCTAGTTTGCATAATCTAATCATAGAACAATTTATTTTTAAATACCTGATAATATGACTAACATTTTTTACCATCTTAAAGTTAAAAAATGTTAGTCATATTTTTTACTTGCATGTGATTGAATGATGGAAGTTAGAATAATTCCCCCTCATTTAATAAGCCCTGGAGCAACTGCACTTGCAAAGGGCACAGTCAATTTGCCTTTAGTAAATAAACCTCTGTGTCTCATTGAGGAGATTTCCCTTTACTTCCTGTCCCATACCCATAGGAAGAGAAAGGAAATCCCTCCAGAGTGAGGAAACCCCTGTTTGTCACCGGGGTCACGAGAACTGTTGTCCTTATTGGGAGATTTTCCCTCTATTCCTGTTCCGGTGATAATCCAACATTTGGGATTTTCTTTCAGTCTCAGTAATGACGGTAAACAGTCTCAGTAATGATGTCAGACATTCGGCCTAAACCCTGAGAAGACGTCACCGATGACGAAACACGTTGGGATTGGCGTTTACAGAAGACATCACGCTTGCTTAGCTGTTACTCACTGTGTTCTTTTCTCATGAGCTGACAGTCTGCTGGTTTTTGACTTATTTGTGCCTTTGTTCAACTTATTGAAGGTACTTATATATATTTAAAATACAAGGACTTAAATGTCAGCTGGCTTCACTATGCTTGTTCATTTTTTTTTTATTCCCGATCCATTTGGAGCTGCTGCTGAGCAGCCACTGCCTATCTTAGACGCTGGGTTATTTTGTGCTTTTATGACCATTATAATTTATGGTCTATGCTATCTGGTAAGAAGCGTATGCTAGTGTTGGTGCTTGGTGCTTGATTTTATCAATCAACTTTATTTATACACCTTTTTGCACTTTATTGACACTCTTGTTTATTATTGAAAAGGACTTTTTCATTCAAAGGACTTTTTTATTCAAAGGACTTTTTTATGTTCACCTAACACTGGATTTTGCATCTATTTCATCATATCATTTTCATATGATTGATTTTTTTCTACATTTTTTTAATGATATATTTCACTCATATTTTATTCACTGCATGTTTAATTGTTTTCATGCCACATTATTTACCATATGATTATGCATGATTGCACTATTATGATTTAGCAACGCTTCTTATTTATATAGAAAAGAACAGGAACCTGGCAGATGGTCTAATCCCTAATCCATTCTTCATCTAAAACTGAAAAAAGTTTAGCAAAACTAGAAAAAAAGTTTGGCAAAACTAAAAAAAAAAAAAAAAAGATTTGCGTATAGTTATACTTTTAGGTATAAATAAATAATTGTCATTTTCTTAAAGTATTTTAATCCTTTTTTCTTAGATTAAGCAGGGCTTTTTTAGATCTAATTTGCCAGAAAAGTGACTTACGGTAAAGTAAGCATTTATTATGCATTACATAACACTTAATGTCAAAAAACAAAAAGCTGAAATATAACATAAAGGTAAATTCTTTAGAAAAGTTCAATATCCTGTTAAGTCACAAGAGGTCGCTAAAGCTTGTGTAGTTACACCACTTCTACTATTTTTCAACACCATGTGCTGCACATCTGGTTCATTTTCGTGAAATCAGACATTTATATATGTGTTTATGTCAGACTCTTTCATGTTTTTGCTGTAAAGGTGGTGACGTATGGTGTTGGGGCTTATTTGTACTAGTTGAAGAAAATTTCCACAGTGACCAATCAGGTGTTTTTGTTTTTGGGAAAATAATACAAAGGACATGATTGGTGATTATCAATAGGTCTGTTCATGATCTCTTCTCTTAAAGCAAGGATGCAACACCTGTGCACAAGGGAGCTGTCAAAAAACTGACTTTAAAAAAAACCTGGACTGAAAATAACAGGCTGTTTAAGGCCGATCCTCCTCAGGGGGCGTTTAATGGTGCAGCAGGAATGAAGGAATACTGCAGAAGCAATGTGAGCTGACACCACAATACATGTCCCAATATGCCATTCCTGCAGCCGGTGCTAATTAGCAGGGCTTTGCAATGCATGTCAGATACCCTCTCCTGGCATCTGCCTTTACAACACTTTATGACAAGGTCAAACAGAACATTTTAGCTCTATTTTCTTCTATCAACTCCAGAAAAATAACTAAAAACACTCTTTTGTTCACTTAGGTATTTTTTTATATGTCAAAAAATCAAAGCTAAGGTAGCTTGATATCTGTCTTTACGTTGACCTGCCAACACACCAGAAATCAGGCTTGCAGTAAAAGTGTGTGTCCTGAAAGCTGATGAGAGGGAGAAGGTGGACTTAAACTCAGTGCAGGGACAAGGTCATCTAGAGCCCAGGGCGAACATGCCAAACAGCGCCCCCCCCCTCCCCCAAAATGTATGAACATTATGTGTCAGAAACAATCTCCCACAAAAACACTGAGCACTAATCTGCATGCTTACCCCCTAAGCAGAAATTCCCTCTCCTCCAAATACAAATCCACTCCCCTGCTGAAATTCCCCTGCTCAGCACAAATCTTTACCCCCCCCCCCCATCCCCCAAATGCCCCCAGTTCAAATGACCCTACCTAAAAAAAAAAAAAAAATGCACCCCCCTCCCAGCACAAATCCTCTACACCTAAAATTTCCCCTTCAAGTACACATCATGTTCCCTCCACTTCAACCCCTCTCTCAGCACAAATTCTCCCCAAATCCTTCCTCCTAGCAAAAGTCTTCCCTCATCACCCCCTCCCAA
This sequence comes from Pelophylax lessonae, assembly GCF_965119305.1. Taxonomy (NCBI): domain Eukaryota; kingdom Metazoa; phylum Chordata; class Amphibia; order Anura; family Ranidae; genus Pelophylax; species Pelophylax lessonae. The sequence continues at coordinate 573,634,823 of NC_138770.1, read as the reverse complement.
CACAAATTCCCCTAAATTACCACTCTTAGCACTCTAGTCCTAACGTCCCCTCCTAGAACAATACTTATCATCGCCACCCCCCCCAAATGCCCCCTTCCAACACAAATCCTCTCCCCCCCCCCCAATTTCCTTGTGGTGTCCCCCCTACTTCACATGATATCATAGTGCCCAGGGCAGCTGCCCTCCTGCCCACACCTGCCCTACTTACACTGATCATATGATACGATTGTTTGACATAAAGGTCGTTTTGGTGAAAGGAAGACACATTTTAGTAGTTGATTGTACTGAGCACTAATGTTCGACAAAAAAACTATTATTTTAATAAAAAACTTAAAACGGGTCTGATGAAAAATCCAGACAAATCAAACCAAATTGATCTTTTTTTTGTGTTATGTTGAAAGATTGTCTGAACTGATCAGATCTGTGATTGTTAATGCATTTATCATTACACACGGGACCAGCATTACAGGAGGGAGAGGGTCCTTGGGACCATTCCTTGTAGGGAGAGCAGTTAGGAGCTATAAATTAGGCAGCCATGGAGATTTCTTCGCACAGTATATTTGCTTTTCTTTAAATTTAGCCCTAATTATTTTAGCAATCCTTTCTCTAATTAAAATCATTTTTTGACTATTTTAAAATGTTTGACAAATGTTAAAAACAAACAGTCCAAAAGGCAAACAATATTGTATATTTGATTCAAGTGGATCATTAGTATTCGTGCATGAATACATTTCTAACATGCTACATTAAAAAGCCACAGTATCATTTTTATATAATCTGTACTTTTATAATTAAAAGAGCAATCATTAAGGCTACGTTTCCACTATTGCGGCTACAAAGTCGCGCTACTTCTAGGGCGACTTTGTAGCGTGACTTGTTTGTGGCTACTTCGGGGGACTTCAGTGCGACCTTCCTTCTATGAGGGACAAGTCGCACTGAAGTCGGCCCAAAAGTAGTGCAAAAACTATTTTTCAAGTCGCTGCGACTCAAGTCGCAGCAGTTAGAACGGGCCAAATCGAAATTAATGGCTTTTGACTTGCTGTGTGACTTGACATGTGTCAAGTCGCAAAACAAGTCGCAATAGTGGAAACGGAGCCTAAAGGATAAGTTAACTTTTACAGAAAAAAAAAAAAAAAATGCACATATTTTCGTAGAAAAAGGAATGTACATTTGTTATTTTTCTTCTGCAGGAGCCTGGAAAGAACTACGCCAGTAGATCACACGTGTGCAGACATCTCCTCCAGCTTTCAGCCTGTACCTCTGTACGGGTTTTTTGTTTAAAATCCAGAGGACAAGTCAATCTGCTACGGTGGCAGACAGTACTTGCAGTGTATTCATTTACAGAAATCTGTAATTGAAAGATGCGGCTATGTGGGCGAAGCCAGGCAGTGGGGATCAAGGGAAGAGGAGGCAAGAAGTGGAACATGTTACATGATCCACCATGAATAGGAGTTAAACATGTAACATGTTCCAAAGGTGAACTTAGCCTTTAAAGTGGTTCCAAAGGCTGAAGGCTTGTTCTCTGCATTAAGGTAAAATCCTTCTGAGTGCAGCACCCCCCCCCCCAGCCCCCACTTATACTTACCTGAGCACGTTCTCAATCCAGTGCATGAAAGCAGAGGCTATCTCTGCTCCCACCCTCCTCATAGGCTCAGAGACAGCAGCGGGAGCCATTAGCTCCTACTGCTGTTAACCACAGACAGTGTGAAAGGGATGGGGCTGAGCCACACTCTATGTGTCTATGGACACACAGAGGCAGCTTCAGAGCAAGTCCGCACGAGTGCCCCCCATATCGAGTGGCTTGCTTTGGTGGGCACTCGAGGGAGGTGGGGAAATGTGGGGGGGGGACCCTAAAAGAGGAGTATTAGGGCTGCTCTGTGCAAAACCATTGCACAGAGCAGGTAGTTGGGTAGGTATGAAGTGTTTGGTATTTTTAAAAAAGTGACTTCAAGTGACAGACAAGTGACTTTTGCTAGGCTGAGATGCCCAGATAGCAAGCAAATGTACTGCAAGTTTGAAAATGACTTGCTAAGCTATTGTTAGACTTGCCAGTTTTCTCAAGTTTGTTGCACAATTGTAGCAAGTTTGCATTGCATGACTCCAGATCAACTTTCTTTGCAAACATTCTGCAAGTCTACTGCCAGTTGTGGTTCAGGTATTTAGTGGTCTTCCCACCACAGGGGTCACTGTGGCTGAATTTTCATGCTGTAGACTTGCAGAGCTCTTGCTGTAGATTCCCCACTGCAACTTTGCTCTTGCTAGAGACTTGGCATGCAAATTTGCTACAAATTGGAAAAGTTTCAACTAGAATGTGTGCTTCAAGTGCCCTGCAAGTGTACAAATTGCCAGTGAAAATGTGTAGCAAGTTAACAGACTTACAAATCAACACTGCCACAAGTGACAAGTTATCCTTGCTATATGGGTGATATTATCACTAGACCTCTACCTTGGTGATTGGACTCAGTGCCGGGACAAGGCCGTCTAGAGCCCAGGGTGAACATGCCAAATTGCACCCCCACAGATGTATGAGCATTTTGTGTCAGCAAAAATCCCCTCGCCCCAAACAATTGAGCGCTAATCTGTATGCTTAGCTCAAATCCTTTCATTCTGCATAAGCTTCCAGCACAATTCCCCCCGCCTCCAAAAAAAATTCCCCCTTCCTGGCACAAATCCTCTACCCCTCCCGCTCCAAATCCCCTCTCCCAGCACAAATTCCCCTCCACAATCCCCCTACCGAGCACAAATCCCCTCCCCCCTAATCTCCCCTCCTAACATAAATGCCCCCAATCATTCCTACTAGCACAAATCCTCCTCCCAAAAACAATTTCCCTTCCTAATACAAATCCCCCCCACCACCACTATGATACCTTTTCTAGCACAAATCCCTCCTCCTAGCACAAATCCTTATCCCCCATCCCCCTACTCAACAAAAATCCCTCCCAAATTACCACTCCTAGTACACATTCTCAAATTTCTTCTCCTAGAACATTTCTTACATCCTGCCCCCAGCCACTGAATTCCCGCTTCCCAACACAAATACTCTCCCCCTAATCTCCTTGTGGTGCCCCCACACCTCACATGATACCAGAGTGCCCAAAGCTGCTGTTCCTTCTCCCCACCCCTTGTCCCTCCCCTGATGAAACTGCAACATAAGTCACAAGGTGAAAGGCAGCGGCAGAGGCTGATCTCTGTCTGACATTTATAAACATCCAAGGAAATCACAGGGGTTGATTTACTAAAATTGAAGAGTGCAAAATCTGGTACAGCTGTGCATGGGAGCCAATCAGCTCCTAACTTCAGCTTGTTCAATTAGGCTTTGACTAAAAACCTGGAAGCTGATTGGTTTCTATGCAGAGCCGCACCAGATTTGCACAGTATTAATAAATCAACCCCACAGTCACCATAATTTATATGATTGTGTCATCTGAGCACAAAGCGGGTGTTTACCTTGGGCAGTGCCTGAACTAGGATGGCAACATCTGCCTGGGAAGAAAAGCAGATGAAGGCAAATTTTAAATTTGGGAGAGTCTGTTATTCTCAGTTGGGCAAACCCGACCTATAGACTTTTGTTAAAAGAGATGAGTGGAAAAGCACGGTTATTGTGAAGAACCTCCAAGTAGAAAACAGAGCCTGACTATGTAATGATTAAAGCAGAATTCCAGCTATGGCAAATACATACTGTGGTTACATTGGTCAAGCTTGGGCCAATGTAAGTATGTATGTGCCATGTCTGTGGGATCCTCCTGTAAACTAAAAGCACTGCTACTACAGTGAGCTCTATTAGCCTTCAGGTCCTGTGCCAAGTGGCTGTACTGCCACATTGTGAACACAGAAGGTTGCCTTGTTGGCACAGGGACCATTCAGAGAATACTTTAGCATATTCGCTTTGTAAAGTATTATCTGATTGGACAAGCGGAAAAGGTGATGCGATTGCATCATGATCTCCATCTTGTCAAATCAGAGCACACTTTATATTCAATGAGAACGTGAAAAGTGTTCTCTGAATGGCACCCATGCTGAGTGGGTGACCTGTGTTCCGCAAGAAGCAAGGCAGCCACTTGGCACAGGACCCAGAAGCCAGTGGGGATTACTGTAGTAGTGGTGCCTACTACAGTGATTTCCAGCTTCCAGGGGGATCCTACAGGTATGGCATGTATACAGTATACTTACATTGATCCAGGCTGTGAACATCTTACTTGTCTCTTTATGTGGGAATTTAGGAACTGAATGGTTGGTAATCCTGGATGTATCAGAGGTGAAGGTGTAGTGGACAGCCATGCCATCAGTATACTGAGGAATCATGAATTGGGAAGCAAAGCAACATACTTAAGGGTCGGAGACTTGTTTAGGTTTGGTGACCCGCTGCTGCACTTCTAGCAACTGCCTCTCTTTGTGGAAGTTTAGTGTACCATAGAGTGCCTAAACAGAATGGTCATTCCAAGATGAATGTCTACATAGGCCAGGGTCAAAATCTGAGAGTACAGAGCCAATTGGTAGGGCAGAAATATAGTCAGAATCAAGGTCAGTGCTAGGAGATCCATTAGAACGAATCTTCATCCTAAAATAAAAGTTTCCTCCTCTCCACCCCTCCTCTCCTCCGCTAAGAAAATATATATATATTTTTTAATAAAATGCCTCTGCTCCCCTAACCTAGGCGAATAATGTGCACTGTGCTTCCTATGCCTCCTGGGATATGCACAAACACTGAAACTCCTATGCAAGATATATACAGTATATAGGGCAAAGACAGGACATACATAAACCACCACACTAAATACATGCACAGAAAAAATATGTGAAACATAAAAAACATATACAATCCACATAATTAGTATTGTGCTCTTGTGTGCTTAATCCTGGACACACATGCTCCAAAATGTGTGCGAACCACTGCGCCTCATGCAGCACACACCAGATGATATTGACATCTTGTATGCAACAGGAAAGAAGACATGCACCTCTTTTTGTTCAGATATATCACAGGATGATAAAATCAAAAAAGATCCTGCGCTAAAAATTGAGTGACTGAATGAGTGATATAAATGGGGAATTGGTGAAAGCAGCTGAAAACACTTGATTATAGTAAATCAACAATATAAGACACAAAATAGTGCAGCGCTATCAATCATATAATGTGAACCATACAAATGTAAAATCAACAATAAGGTGTTAAATTAATAACACTTAGTGATAAAGTGAACAAAAAAAAAAAAAGTCCATAAATTGATAATCGTGACTCCAAATCAAAAAAGTCCCCAGAAAGGTGAAGTTAGAATGGAAGGCTTGAATCCAGAGGAGAGATAGGAATACACCCGTGGTATATATGACAAAGTGGCCGCTTACCAGAGATTAAGGCCTCCAACCTATTGGAATGGCCATACACACTTTAGATGTCAAACCAGATAAGTTGTATCCTTCATAGTCCAGGGAAACCAGATGTATTCCACTATATCATGTACCAACTCCAAACGTGATGTCAAAAGAGAAATGAAGTACACATAGCGTAATCCCGTTATGGTAAAACTCAAGGATTTATTAAAATTGCACTTACATTGTAAAACTTGCAATAAGGCACATCAAAGACACAGAGCAAAAACCGCGGGCGTACGACTGTCGCGCCCCCGACTTTTTTGATTTGGAGTCACGATTATCAATTTATGGACCTTTTTTTTTTTTTTTTTTTTTTTCACTTTATCACGAAGTGTTATTAATTTAACACCTTATTGTTGATTTTACATTTGTATGGTTCACACTATATGATTGATAGCGCTGCACTATTTTGTGTCTTATATCACAGGATGGTTTCACTTAGGCCGTGTTAGGGTATTTCCTCTGTTTCTCTCCTGAGGATTGCTTGCATTAGTGACAAAATGCATAGGGAAGGAATGGCCTTTTGTTTGAGTATACATTGTAAGTGCAATTTATCATTTATTCAGCTGGGTTAAATACATTTATTACACTATGTGAGGCCTCCCTTTCCTCTCTTTTTAACTGGTATACCAAATACTGTATGGATTTAAAGAGCCAGCAGCATACCTTCCGGTGAGATAGAGGAGTTGCTCTAAGTGAGTCTATTGACCCTGGTTTACTAAAGGAGTAAAGCATGATCGCTTTACAAACTGAATTTCTTACTTTACAAAGTTAAATTTCACTTTGCAAAGAATACCAAATTATGTTCAAGGAAAATTGAAAAAACAGGATACTATTCATATACAGTATCTCACAAAAGTGAGTACCCCCCCTCCCATTTTTGTAAATTTTTTACATGGCACCTCATGCCTCATGGCCAAGAACTCTCTGAGGATCTGAAAAAAACAATTGTTAATCTACATAAAGATGGTCTAGGCCAGTCTTTAAACTATGGCCCTCCAGCTGTTCAGGAACTACAATTCCCATCATGCCTAGTCTTGTCTGTGAATGTCAGAGTTTTACAATGCCTCATGGGATGTGTAGTTCTGCAACAGCTGGTGGGGCGTAGTTTGAGGATCCCTGGTCTAGGCTATAAGAAGATTGCCAAGACCTTGAGCTGCAGCATGGTGGCAAAGACCATACAGCGCTTTAATAGGACAGGTTCCACTCAGGCCTCGCCATGGTTGACCAAAGAAGTTGAGTGCACATGCTCAGCGTCAGATCCAGAGGTCTTTGGAAAGAAGACGTATGAGTGCTGCCCCAGCATTGCTGCAAAGGTTGAAGGGCTGGGGGGGTCAGCCAGTCAGTGCTCAGACCATACGCCACACACTGCATCAAATTGGTCTGCATGGCTGTCGCCCCAGAAGAAAGCCTCTTCTAAAGATGATGCACAAAAATGCCCGCAAACAGTTTGCTGAAGACAAGAAGACTAAGGACATGGATTACTGGAACCATGTCCTGTGGTCTGATGAGACCAAGATAAACCTATTTGGTTCAGATGGTGTCAAGCGTGCGTGGCGGCAACCAGGTGAGGAGTACAAAGCTTACTAGTGCGCATGCTCAGAGCTCCGGAGAGTAGGGAATTTTCACGGGTCGAGTTTTGAAACGTTACACCGCATCAGCTGTTGCCGCTGCAACATGAAATCATCTCCGCTCCTACCCCCGTCACTTCCCTGATCTCGGCTACTAAATGTAAAAGCGGCAGTGGGTCTATGAAAATATAAATCATGGAGACGAAATCTCCGTGATTTATATTTTCATACACCCACCACTTTTACATTTTGTAGCTGAGGTCAGGGAACTGACAGGGGTAGGAGCGGAGATGATTTTATGTTGCAGCAGACCTGTACCGCGGCAACAGCTGATGCGGTCTAACGTTACTATGCTGCTCAGTTGTTCAATGATGTATCTGTAGCACCACCCCCGCAGGAGCTGCTGATTATGTTATTGGGTCTATACCCTGCCTAACAACCCACAGAATTGGCTCGAACCCTCTCTAGGCACAACTGACCCAGAATAGGACTGGAACACCAAATGACTACAAGAGAACACAACTTAAAATATTACACTTCAGCAAGTAATAATGACTTGTTACCTTTCTCCAATTGCAGTCCTTCTGGATGACACAATGGGACAACACACAGGGTTGCGTTAAATTAAGGCTTAATTTACTATGTAACAGAATGAACAAGTGGGATACAATGAAATATGTCTCCTTAAGAAGTTAATTGTACCAACTTTAGAAAGATAAAAATACCCCCACACTCATGTATAATAAATGCTAGACACAGTGCCAGACAGGTAGGCCTATCTGAGTCCCACGCGCGGTTCCGCTATTTCTTCTCTATATCTTCGCTAGCAAAATTGAAGCGCATGCGATTTGTAATCCATATTGAGGAGGAATAATCAATAGAGAGGATAGCAACAAACAGTTAGTAAACACTGCGGGGTGTCTGTGCAGGCTTGGCGGTAAAACTTCTGTGAGAGATGTAATGGGCCACCCGGTATATTGCCTCCTATTACTCTAAGGCTAACCCTGACTAAAGTTACTGCTTTGATAGATAGAGTCAGTTTTTGGGCAGGTGCCCTCTCACCAACAGGATTTTCCCTCTGGAACTCTCCACTGCTGTCTTAGTCTCTGATCTCTGTCACCAGCCGCGCTAGGTTTTTGTGGTGGACGACTCCAGTCTCTGCAAGCATCGATAGGACCTCCGGGAAGGGTCTTCTGCTGAAGATGGAACGTTTCAACTTAGTCACTTCAGGCCCAGAAGCTTTGGCCTAACATACAGCATCAATCCACAGCGATGGCTTCTTGCTTGGCTCAGAGTCCAGTCCAGAAGGGCCGAGCCTGGCTCCTCCCTTCCTTTATCAAGCTTCCCCCAGAAGGCTGTGCGGTGAGGCAGTGCACCCTGGTACTCCCAAAGCACTATGGACGATGTAGTCTGCTAAACTTCCTGACAGGAAAATCACATCACATCACAGGAAATTCCAGAGCAGCTGCAATGTGTCATTTTGGCCACTGGATGGAGCCGAGTTCCTCTCAAATGTCAAACTGTCATCTTTTAGGCATATGGAGCACCGCTACATATCTAAACAAGAAGTGACAAGGGTATGGTATTCTAACAAGGTAGGGTTTTCTAACGTTACACCGGCACTGGGGAGCTACAGTTTATTGAGGGAACCATGAATGCCAACATGTACTGGGACATACTGAAGCAGCGCATGATCCCCTTCTTCAGAGGCCGCAGGGCAGTATTCCAACATGGTAATGAACCCAAACAGACCTCCAAGATGACCACTGCCTTGCTAAAGAAGCTGAGGGTAAAGGTGATAGACTTGCCAAGCATGTCTCCAGACCTAAACCCTATTATGCATCTGTGGGGCATTCTCAAACAGAAGGTGGAGGAGCGCAAGGTCTCTAACATCCACCAGCTCCATGATGTCATCATGGAGGAGTGGAAGAGGACTCCAGTGGCAACCTGTGAATCTCTGGTGAACTCCATGCCCAAGAGAGTTAAGGCAGTGCTGGAAAATAATGGTGGCCACACAAAATATTGACACTTTGAGCCCAGTTTGGAAACTTTCACTTAGGGGTGTACTCACTTTTGTTGCCAGAGGTTTAGACATGAATGGCTATGTGTTGAGTTATTTTGAGGGGGCAACAAATTTACACTGTTATATAAGCTGTACACTCACTACTTTACATTGTAGCAAAGTGTAATTTCTTCAGTGTTTGTCACATGAAAAGATATAATATTTACAAAAATGTAAGGGGTGTACTCACTTTTGATAGATACTGTTTACCTGGGTGAGTGAAGTCATTTCAACTTCACCTCATTTACTAAAGTAAGTCAAAATTCACTTTGCAAAGAAAAAGTATACTCATCTTAGTGAACGAGGTGAAACTGTGCTGATTTCAATTATATAACCTTCTTAGCGGTAATACCGAGCGTGGCTCGGGGTTAAATTTCAGAGCCAAAAGCATTAACCCCGAGCCACACTCGGGGAACCGCCAGAAGCATCACTGGATCCTGTAAGCAGGGTTACTTACCTTGTCACCGGGATCCAGCGATGTGTCCCGGCAGTGTCTCGCGGCAGGTCTTCCTCCCGATCGTCTCCGTGCCCCGGCTTCCGTGTCCTGCGACGTGACGTTCGCAGGGGGGTGGAACCGGCGGCAAATTCAAATTTAAAAACACATCAAACACACTGATACTATTCAAAATAAAAAAAAAATCATATTAGTTTGCCCCCCAGTGCCCTTTCCTGCTGTTTTACTGTACTTTTTATGTATATATATATATATATATATATATATAAGTATACATATATATATAATAAATGTATACAGTTGGTTTGGGCTGCTCATTCACAAGAATTACATGCAAAATAATGGTACCGCTTTCAGCACCTAAAATCCAAAAGAATCATACCGCCAGGGAGGTTAATCAGGTGCAAGAAAAAGTTCTGTTTTTTTTTTTTTTTAATCTTCCTTGCACTTGATTGGTTAATATTTGCAAAGTTTTTGTGTTACTTTTACCTCTTTCATTAAGATAAGTGAAAATGTTCTATTTGAATGTGTGCATGCTCTACTTCTTTAGTAAATCAATCCCAATGCATGTGCTAATTAGTATATAAAATATATTGTTGTATTTTCCTTGCACACATTATTTTAATAAACTGACAAAAAATGTAGCAATTAGAAAAATTATTGAACCAAAAAAAAAAAAAAAGAAAGCAGACTATATGTGAACATGAATTACAGTACACTGTTATAGATCAGGGTGACAATAGTTTAATTAACATTCACTTGGAAACCACTAATTACATGTCCTTAATGTAATTCTTTTGAAAAAAACTTTGAGATGAATTTGTTTTCACTACTGAGGTTTTGGGGTTTTGTATTTTTTTTTAAATAATTAGGCCTAAAGGTGATTTATACAATTAAATCAAATTATCTTTATGAAAAGTGATGTGATTTCAGACGTTACATTGCAACCAAGCAACACAGTAATTTTAATTGAAAACAATTTACAATAACAAAGTGCCCACGTTTCCAAATTGCCCATCGTCAATAATATGCACAGAAGTTTTATAGTAAAGCGGCCACACTGAAAGCAAATTTAAGGATTTTATCATAATGAACAGCAGAGTAGTAGGATTTACAAATTTCATATTAAATAAAAGTATCAAATTTATATTTCTAAGACTTTCTGTATTAAAGTGTTAAACTCCAGTTATTTTTTTTTTTTTTTAGAAAACAGATATTTTCAAAATTAGGATCAAATTCAAGTTTTTTCCTTATATATGCATAATACTTTTTTAGAAAATAATTTATATTGACCTAAATAGCTTATATTATTAAAATAACTAATTAAACCTTGAGCGTTTTTTAGCTTAACACCCTTAACACTCATCCTCCCAAAAATATTTGGTAAATTCTTACTTGCAATGTACATTTTTCAATGTTGCTAGCTCCTGCTTTTCAGTGCTGCTTCCCAGAATTTCTAATCTCTGCAGAAAAGAGTTAACAGTGCAGTCTCCAGCCAGTCTGTGATTAGAGAAGGGAGGAGGTCAGAAGCAGGCTGATGTCTCGCTATCCTAGGCTGCGGGGCTGTGTGTTTCTATTGATGCACATAGTGTGGGTGAAAAGACTCTAGTTCCTGCATACAAGGGTGGCTTCATAGGATGCTGCAAGAGTAAGGAGCCACCCTGAAATAGGAAACCTAGGGCAGCAGTCAAGGCACCTGGAACAAAGAGAAGTACAGATTAATAGGTAAGAAGCTGCGTATGTTTTTGTTAAAATCATCTTGCTGAAAATGCTTTAAAAAAGCACTGGTTTAACATCAATTTAATTAGAACAGAGGACCTAAAATGTTAGTTCACCTTTACAGAAAAATTGTAAAGGTGACCTAACACCAGAGCCCCTCCCCTACCCTCCCCTCCCCTACCCTACCCTACCCCACTGTATTTATTACCCATGATACTCAGCTGTCAGGGCTCCTGCTTCACCGGTCTGTGGATTTTAAATCTCTGCTGCTCTCTTTTCCCCGTCCAACGCTGCCAGTACAAACCAGGTGGATTCTGATTGGACTGCCACATTTCACATTACAGTTGGTTCAGTTTTAAGTGGACTTTGCAGGAACTTTGCATGTTGGCATAAACACATTTCTGGGATGTGACAATGGGCACAATTCACTAAAGGTTATCGCATGTCTTGTAACCTCATTGCATGCGATAATGAAAATGTCAATTCACTATTGCTCGTATGCGGTATTTGGCGCAAACACCAAAAACGTTTGTTAAATAGAAAAGGGCATTAAAGTCAATTCACAAAAGAAAATAAATAAATAAATGCATGCGGTAATTAGGTACCGGTCCAAGCTTGGGATAACTATGTGATAACTATATGAATGGTCAGACCCCCTAGTAATTGGTTAGAAAAAAAGGGTTATATGCAAGTTACTGGCCATAAACAAGGGATTGGGGTCCGGATACTGTCCTGGGGGACATGTATCAACGCAAAAAAAATTTTGAAAAAAAAGATTGTTGTTTAAGGAGCAGTGATTTTAATGATGCTTAAAGTGCAACAATAAAAATGAAAAATTCCTTTACATATAGTGCCTAGGGGTCCCCTTTGTCTGCCTGTAAAGTGGGGCATCTGTAGCATTCAAAGAACATGCTGCAACAAAACTGACATTTCTAAAGAAAAAAAAAAAAGTTAAATCCCATTTAAAATGGCTCGCGGTTTCAATTGCCGTCACACGGCTGTTGAAAAAAATAAAGGAAAAAAACGGCATGGGGTCTCCCCTCTGTCCATACCAGGCCCTTCCCGTCTGACATGGATTTTAAGGGGAACTCCAAAATCTAAAAAAAAATCCATACCAGGCCCTTATTTAAGCATGCAGCCCAGTAAGTCAGAAAGGGGGGGGGGGAGCAAGCAGCCCCTCCTCCTGAACCATACCAGGCCACAACATGGAGGGGGTTGTTTTTGGGCATGGGTTCTTTGCCCCCCCACCCCAAAGCACCTTGTCTCCATGTTGATGGGGACAAAGGCCTCATCACCACAATCCTGGCCGGTGATTGTGGGAATATTTGGGCAGGGGGCTTATTGGAAACTGGAAGCCCCTAGATCCCAGCCCAATGCATTCACCAATCAGTGATGCCCCTCCCCTATACAAGAACTGTCACATGGCGGAGCAGGCAGACCGCATGAAGTGTTCCCCATACTCATTCACATGGGGGGGGGGGCCAGGATCTGTTAAAGGGGGCTTCCAGATTCTGATAAGCTCCCTGCCCGCATGCCCCCAAAAACCACTGGCCAGGATTGTCAGGATGAGGCCCTTGTCCCCATCAACATGGGCACACCTGCTTTGGGGTGGGATGGGCACAGCCCCCCTGCCCCAAAGCCCCCATCCCCCCATGTTGAGGGCATGTGGCCTGGTATGGTTCAGGAAGGGGGGATGCTCGCTCCCCCCCCTTTCCTGACCTGCCAGGATGCATGCTTGGATAGGGGTCTGGTATGGATTTTGGGGGGGGGGGGGGGGACCCACACCGCTTTTTAATAAAATTTTGGTAGGGGATTCCCCTTTAAATCCATACCAGACCTTAAAGGCCTGGTATGGACAGGGGGTCACGCCCATGCCGTTTTTTTTTTTTTTTTTTTTAATTTTTTTCAATTTTTTTCAATTTTTTTCAATAGCCAGGTGCCGGCAATCATTTTAAATGGTATTTGACTTTTTTTTTTTTTTTTTAGAAATGTCATTGTTGCTGCTCTATGCATGGGAATGCAGGCCAAACCTATTCCCTCTCCGAAATACCGGCAAATACAAATTTGCTCAGTCATAAAGGACTCAGCACCAATACCATAAATCATAACTACCAGTTCCCCCTTTCAATAAAAAGGGTGACAAACCACATATCATGCCTTGCAACAAGGGAGTGGGTGGGGAGCTCATCGTGCCGTCATGGACCCACTGGCAGCTACCTCATAGCGGGGCCCCACTTTTCCAGAACTTTCCTTAGTATCACGTGACCTTCCCGAATATTCCAAAGGTCACATGATACTTTTTCTCCCTGCCTAAACCTTGTTTTCCTGCCTATGCCCTATTTTAAACATTTAAAGGTATAGTACCTTTATTCGCTGAGGAAAATTATTTTTTTTTTTAAACAAAAAGAGGGAGGGAGACGGCATGCCCATGCTGTCAGGCACAAATGTGTCTCAGGGGCAACATCATTCCCCCTTTATCAGGGCTCAATACAGGATAAAACTTGTTTTATTCACAATTAAACTCTTCCCGCCCAGCCTATTGTAAAATGATGGCTGGGCGTGAGCACTGTTATTCTGGGAGAACATCATATGGCATCCTCCAAGGATCATGTCTCGCTGCGGAGCGATCTGTTAACCACCGTGTCCATCGGGCATGGCCGATGACAGATCCCTGTACCGGCCTGCTGCCGGTACCATGTGACCGCTATGGCCAATCACAGCAGATCACATGACAGTTGTGCACAGTGAAAGGCTTTTTTACATGCCTTTTATTGTGTACTGTTGTGATAAGCTCTATGATTGACCCCAGTCATCACATGATACATACAGGGCCAATCAGAGTCCAATCACAGCTAATTAGAATAGTAAACACTGAATGAGTAGTTTTCTTTCAGATGGTTGTTTATAACTGTAAAATGCTCAGTTATAAGCAATCATACTGTGTAAAAAAAGAAAAATCCTGATCACCTACCCAGATTAGCACAATGGTACTGGGCTAACACTGTGTTGCTCTTGTCACTGTATGTAAAAAAATAAAAATAACACAAAATGTAATAAAAATGTAAAAAATATTTAAAAAATTGAAAAAAAAAATATTACATTTTTTTTTAGACACTGTCACAAGTCAGTGTATCAAACAAAACCAAAGAAAATTCCCAGCTCAACTTACCGACCAGCCTGCAACCAACCATATTATCCTGTCTTACAATATGCGTTAAAAACAGGGGTTTTGTTTGCACACATTTGCAAATACATGCGTAAGTTGCAGAGCCACTTCATGGCACCCTGTATTATCTGCAGTCCTAACTCTAAATTTTGAAAGCAACCATAATAGAAGCACATGCATTCTAAAGGATAGGCAGAGGGCAGATAAGCTTGGAGGGAGCCCACCTCTCCTAAAAAAGGCATAGGGGGGCACTGGACACCCAGCATGTAGCACAATAGCAGCAAAGGTGTCCAGTGAGTCCCCTCACCAATATTTCAACAGTACAAACAAATTGCCACTGCCCCCACCTTTAAATGATCTTTGCAGCAAGGAGCACATGGAAGGGTGACGCTTGTCAAACAAAACCAAAGAAAATTCCCAGCTCAACTAACCGACCAGCCTGTGTCCCTTATCACTGCCACTCCAGTCGTATGATGGCGCTCTACTGCACCGGTGACAGTATGTAAAAACTTTTTTTTTAAGTTGTTAATTTTCCAAAAAATTGTGACAGAAAATTACAACTTTAAAAAAACTTGCTGTGCCTCTTATTAAATACCTTGAACTGTCTATTCAAGGGGGCATTTGGGGGATATTTGTACTGTCCTGGTGTTTCCGGGCCTCAAGAGATAAGATAGGCCATCAGTATATCAGGATAAAACACACACACATAGGTTGAACTGGATGGACTTGTGTCTTTTTTCAGCCTCACTAACTATGTAACTATGTAACTAAATTGTTTTTCAGACATACTGTATATACCATAGTTTGTGGCAAAAAATATGTCCAAAAAAAGGAAAGATGTTGTGCGCTGCCACTTATTCCTATATATAAAGTGAGGCTGCTGCTATCACTAAATGTGTTCCCACATTCAGTGCAATCGGTATGCTGCTATCACTAAATGTGTTCCCACATACAGTGTAATCGGTATGCTGCTATCACTAAATGTGTTGCCACATACAGTGTAATCTGTATGCTGCTATCACTAAATGTGTTCCCACATTCAGTGCAATCGGTATGCTGCTATCACTAAATGTGTTCCCACATACAGTGTAATCGGTATGCTGCTATCACTAAATGTGTTGCCACATACAGTGTAATCTGTATGCTGCTATCACTAAATGTGTTCCCACATTCAGTGCAATCGGTATGCTGCTATCACTAAATGTGTTCCCACATACAGTGTAATTGGTATGCTGCTATCACTAAATGTGTTCCCACATACAATGCAATCGGTAAAGAAAAAAGTTGTGCTAGCTCTGCCCAATAGTGAACAATCAATTAATCAATCATTCAATCAATTAAAAGAACAAAAATAGTGACTTCCATAAATATTGGCTAACAATAAACTCCTGTGCTATAAAACTGCTATAAACATTTGTAGCAACCTTGCCATAAGCAGGGTTGCTAGTAAAATTTAGTTTGCTGGGCAGTAACTAGCTTGGCTGATTTATAGCACTGTGGTAAATTGAACTTTCTCTTAATCTGGGTTTGGCTGTGGTTCTCCCTTCTGTCAGTAGGTGGCACTGTTGCTTCTGACATTAGAGTGAGAAATACAGTTAAGCAGGCTATGAATATTTATGTCTCTCTTAGCCAATTACATTATAACTGATGCATGCTGGGAGAGGCTATTTAACTGGTGGGAAGTCCAATGCTCGATCTCTTGCCACCCGGACCCCCTTTGGGGTGGGTGTGTGCCACTATGCTGCTGCTGGGTAGGCCTGAAGCCTGGGGACTAGTCACATGCCTGAGACTCTGCGGAGGAGAGCCAGTGTTCTGCATGGAAGTGAGCATCCACAGAGCTCCAACAACCTTTTGTGAGTTACCTGCCTTTTTGATATAGAAGACAGCTGTCCAGCCAGTACAGATTGCTGAAAGAGATTTGACCCAGGGGAGAGGAGCTGCCTCCCAGGTCAATCTGAAGCTTCACAGATTATTGAAAGGGACTGAATCCAGGGGAGAGGAGTTGTCTCCCAGGTCAGTCTATACCTTAAGGTCTGTTTTCCTGTACCGCTGTCTAAGTGCCTGTCATTTTTGTAAATGGAGTCTGCCAATTTGACTGTTTTCTAAGGGTGTCCTGAGCCCTACCCCTCTCTCCCTGATCTTATTTTTGTCCTGTTAAGAAGAAATAAAGCTCTTCTGTTGTTCAAGCATAAAAGTGACTGGCGCCCATTGTTTCTTTTACTTGTATCATTACCCACCATGCCTGACAATCCACACCCAAAGGAGGTATGTAGGCCCTCTCTGCCTCTGAGGGTCACCACCAGGCCCTAGGAGGTTTGAGGTGTCCGCTACACATTGATACATTGAAAAATACATAAACACATATTAGGTAAATAAATAAAGTCCCAACAGTCCACACATAAAGTTCTCTATTGCATCTACATATTTCAATGTGTGCTCCACCATATAGCAAGAATGCTCTGTCACCAGGTGAAATACTCTCTCACTTCAGGACATGACCCTCAAAAGGGCCAACACAGCATAATAGTAATCAATCCTGTACATCATATATTGTGTCCTTTGCTCACTTCCTCCTCTAATGATAGAACTTCCCCAGCTGGGATGACTCCATAGAACTCTCAGAATAAAGAAAACAATCTCCAATAGTAAAGTATCGTGGTTAAAAATGCATATGAGAATACCAGCCAAGCTTAAAGTTGTTGTAAACTCAGTTACACCTCTTGTTACTACATTACCTGTACCTTATTATTGGCTTCACTGTAGGTACAGTTTAAGAGATATTCAGAGTGCATGCAGCTGATGATGTCATCGGCCCATGCACTCTGAAGGTCCAGCTTACCGCGCCGGACCTTTACAGCCCATGTTGTAAACGGCGGTTACCGTGTGCATGCGTGGGAGTGACGTCATCAGGGCTCCGACCACTCACAGCGCTGGAGCCTGCGAACCAGGAAGAAACACTGGGGAAGATGTCATCCATCTCAGTGGTGAGTGAGCACCCCTGGAAGGGCTTTGTTCTAAGGTAAGTATTTCATAATGAGTCAAAAAGGCAAAAATACTCCTTCTAATATGCCTTATACTGAAGAGGGCCCAAGGCCAAGTAAAACCAATGTGGGGAGGCCCTCTTGATAACATAGATTAATCAGCGTCCGTTGACTAGAAAAACATGATAAATATCAAGGAAAGGAAAAACAGAAGTTCTCCTTGAAAGAGTCAACTAAGGACACTAAAAAAATAGTGAATCAACTTTATTAATTAAACAAAAGTACAAACAGGTGACTCATAGTATAGAACACACCATAATGATAAAAAGACATATATAGTAAAAACACAATGGGATATGCTGCAGCAAAATAAGCATATATAAGGTGCAGATCCTTGGGTACATAAATGTATGGGGGAACGGACCATTCACCAACAGATAGCCAGTCCCAAAAGAAAATCTTGCACTTAATATATAATTAGGTATGAAGTAAATTGGATCCCAGAACTCGTATGGGGAGAATAGAGGCAAATGGATCCCAGAACTCAGCAAGTTCAGCCAAAATTGGTGGAGCATAGAGCAGAAGAGATGGTGTAGTGACAGGAGTGCTGGGACTAACCAATGGGAGCACCCCGGTGTCGATAGTCCAAATATATAGATGATGGGGCAGAAGGTTATACAGTCCTGGACATGGAGGCTGGATATTCAGTGTAGAAAGAGCACAGAAAACTCTGTATGGTGGGAGTATAAACACTGTACCTCCTTGGATTGTAAGGGCTGTTCAGTTTGCTGCCGCCTTAGAAGGGATCCAAATATGCACTCTGCAGAGTAGCGGTGAATGATGCCCGGCCGAACCCTTCCTCGTTGCCTATGTTGAGGCTTGCGTTCACAGCGGCTGTGGGGCGTGGGGTCACCGGAGTCGCAGATGATGCTAGCAGAATGACGCAGGTGCTGACGCGTTTCACCAGCCAATCGCTGGTTTCCTCAGAGCTGAAGGAGTGACTCATCTTTTCTCTTATAAAGGCCCTTGATTGGCGGCAAACACATAATAAAGAAGAAATTTGTAGATTTTTTATTTTTTTATTTTGTTCAAGAAAATTTTCCATAAGCAACTCAATGCACAAAACTAAAAATTGTTTCAGTAAAAAAAATGTTATGAGCAAAATCCCTCTACTCATCTCTACCCCAAAAGAGCATTGGATGGCTTTATAACCAGGACCAATTGATCCTACATATTGTATAACCTTTTCCTTGCAACCAGTCACGTTATCACTGCTACTTCTTGACTGTTTACAATTTCAGCGATGCACAAAAGCTATACTTCCGGTGCTGTGACTAAGAGCTGTACACAGAAGCAGCACTGTCATTTGCTCTCCCCTTCACAAAATACAAAGCGCTCTGTGAATGGACAAGGGAAGTGAGAGGCGGATACAATGGTGGCTTCTATGTTGGAGAGAAGCAGCTCTGCTGTCACAGTGCCGGAACTTCCCAGCATCATTGGACTGGTAAATAGAAAAGAAAGGGCAGTGATCCTGGAGGTGGCATACACCTCATTACAGGTAAATATTTGTTACCCAACAGAATAAAAAAATATATATATTTTTTGGAGTTTTGATTTCCCCACTTATTTCATTCTGTGATTTATTTATTTTATAAATGTGCTAGAATCATGTTTTTCCTACAAAGCATTTTGACCCCACAAACACGAACAAATACAAATGTAAAAGGTTTACATGCCAAGGATTAAAAAAAAAAAAAAAAACAACAACAAAAAAACTAATAAATGAGGGGGGATTTAATAAAACAAGGTTTTAAATTAAAATAACAAACATGTCATACTTACCTGCTATGTGCAATGATTTTGCACAGAGCAGCCCCCCGATCTTACTCCTCTCAGGGACCCAGCTGGCGCTCAAGGCTCCTCCCCCTTCCCACCGAGTGTCACCTTCTAGGAGGGCACTTGTATGGGCTCGCTCCCGAGCTGCCCGTGTCTGCGTTGATTGACACAGACAGCAGCCCAGCCCCTTGCTTATCATAGGATTTGACTGACAGGAGCCAAAGCCAATGGCTCCCGCTGTTATTAATCTGTCTAGTGAGAAGGGACAGAGAAGGGAGAGCAGCTGCTCTCGGGTACATCACTGGATAGATATCAGGCTGAGGTAAGTAAATGGGGGAGGGGGGGGTCTGGGAAGGATCTTCTGCAACACAAGGTTTTCTACCCTAATGAATAGAATGCATTAAGAAAAAAAAAAACTTCATGCTTTAGAAGCACTTTTAAAAATACATTTTATTTATTTTTTTGTGAAGTGTTTTTCGGTTTTTTTGTTTCTTTCTTTTTTTTATTTACACACAATAATTCTTTAGCCCAGATTCCCACTGGTGCCACATGAAAGTTGTGCGACTGTCGATCCAACTTTTCCCTGCGACTTCGGTCTGACATCAATCCAACTTCCATGTGACTTTAACCACTTTACCACTAGAGCATTTTGCTGTCCTACGTCTGAGCCACTTTTTGCGATTCGGCGATGTGCGAATTTAACTGACAATTGCGCGGTCATGCGACGCCATACCCAAACGAAATTTACGTCCTTTTTTTCCCACAAACAGAGCTTTCTTTTGGTGGTATTTGATCACCTGTGCGATTTTTACTTTTTGCGCTATAAACAAAAAAATAGCGTAAATTTTGAAAAAACAACAATATTTTTCACATTTTTTAATATGAAAATCCCCCAAAAAAATGTAAAAATCAAAATTTTTTAAAATTTTTGGCCAATTTGTTTTCTGCTACATATGTTTGGTAAAAAAATTCACAATAAGCGTATTTTGATTGGTTTGCGCAAAAGTTATTGCGTTTAATAACAAAGGGAAAGATTTCTGTCATTTTTGGTGTTTTTTTTTTAACGAGTAATGGCGGCGATCTGCGATTTTTTTTGCGGGACTGCGACATTGCGGTGAACAGATTGGACCCTTGACTGACATTTTTGACACTTTTGGGGGTACCAGTGACATTACTGTAGTAATCAGTGCTATATATATGCACTGTTACTGTAAAAATGACACTGGCAGGGAAGGGGTTAATTTTATTGGAGAGGGAGGGGTTAATGTATGCCTGGTGCTTACTGACGTGTGGGGGGGGGGGGGGAGGTGACTGTGTGAGCCAGGGACAGATCAGAGTGTTCAGCTATGCTGAACACTCCGATCTGTCACTCCCTGTCACTTGGGAGATC
Organism: Pelophylax lessonae; assembly: GCF_965119305.1. NCBI lineage: Eukaryota > Metazoa > Chordata > Amphibia > Anura > Ranidae > Pelophylax > Pelophylax lessonae. The sequence continues at coordinate 573,614,274 of NC_138770.1, read as the reverse complement.
CGCCTGCTTGTGTTTACACAGGCGGGCGGATCTCCACACTAGATCCCCGACGATCGGGGCAGAGCAGCGGCGATCGCCGCTGCTCCTCCCCTAGCCCGACTCCCGCTGTGACTGAATACAGCGGGAGCGAGCCTCCGGCGGCGCGCGAGCGCCGCTCACAAGGGGGAGTGTCTGACGACGTAGGTCTACGTCGTCAGACGATAACGAGCCACTTTGCCGCAGTAGTACTACGGTACTCAGTGGCAAAGTGGTTAATGAACAGGATCTGATTTTGATCCGACTTTGAGATAAGTGCGATTTGGGTCTGGAATGAATCTTGAAGGGAAACCCCACACTAAAAAAAAGTGTGGGGTCCCCCCAAAATCCATACCAGACCCTTAACCAGGCATGCAGCCTGGCAGGCCAGGAAAGGGGGATGAGCAAGCACCCCTCCTGAACCATAATAGGCCACGTGTCCGTAACATAGGGTGGGGTGCTTTGGGGCAGCCCCAATGCACCTTGTCCCCAAGGGCTGTGGATGTTGGGGTTTGCTGGCAGGGATCTTTTTGGAATCTGGAAGACCCCTTTAAGAAAGGGGCCCCCAGAACCCTCCCCACCCCCCATGTGAATGAGTATGGGGTACATATTACCCATACCCATTCACCCCAAAAAAATAATATAGTATAAGAAAACCAGGAGGCAATTTTTGACATGTCCTTTATTAAAAATGAATAATGTCCCTGGTGGTAGCTCCAAAGTCAATCACATAAAAAAACCCTCTTCCCCCTACGAATGCTCAGTCAGCTCCGGTATCTAAAAGTTCTTATTTAACTATGGGGCGTGGCCATGCAGTCACGTGGCTATGTGATGTCACGTACCCATTATACCTAGGGTGGTGACGTCAAAAAGGGGCCAGGCTGCATGCTCGGATAAAGGGTCTGGTATAAATATGGGGGGGGGGGGGGGCATGCCGTTTTTATATTTTTATTTTGGCGTGGGGTTTTCCGTCAAGATCCATACCAGACCCAAAGGGCCTGGTATGGATATTAAGGGGGACCCCGCGCCATTTTTTTTTTCAATAATTTTTTCATTGCTAACATTGCCTCTGAGCAAATGTTGCATGTCACAAGTCTGATCAGTTAAGATGCTGATCTGACTTGGATGTGACTTCCATTATATTCTAAAGGCTGGAATCACACCCAAGTTGGACCAAAGTAGCACAGGAACCTTTTCAAAAGTTGGACCGACACAAGTTGGACCAGTTAAGATGGCTCTGATAAGAAAACATTGATTCTTACTTGTAATGAGACTTGTGCTCTCAAAGTCAGAGCGCTTGTTGCACCACTGTGAAATTGGTCTTAATGAGAGCTACATACGCATTGCTGACTAATCGTTCAGTTCTATAGACTACTCAAATCTCTGTAGCCATCGGAGCTCCGTGACAGCCAGGTGCTATGCTCTATTTATTAGGCCTCTTTTACACGGGCTTTCCGATCAGGTCCGCCTGTCAGTTTTTCAGGCAGACCTAATCGGATGCCTTATGCAGCCCTATGGAGCAGTGAATGTCACCATAGACATCTCCGCTGACACCCGCTGCTATCCAATCTGATCCTGTCTGTGAAATCTAGACAGATGGAAACCCTATTTTCCATCCGTCTAGAAGATCTGATCAGATAGGATGGGATGAAAACGGACAGGCGGTCCAATTTCATCCGATCTCCCGTAGAGGAGAGCAGGAATTGACAGCTCCATCTCTGAAAAGTAAGCGGAGACGGAGCTGTCATCCGCCTGCTCAGCGGGGATCGGTGGATCGATCCCCGCTAAGCAAAACTGAGTCGGCCAGGCGCACCGCTCATGTGAAAGGACCCTTAGAAACAAAAAGAGCTCCTGATGCAGAGGGGGCAGCTATTACACTGCCAGTGCAGCAGAGTGCTGTTAGTTACACAGAGAGAGCAGCAACCTCCTTGTGTTGTCTGCAGGAATGAGCGGTCAATTGCAGCATAGGGGTAGGCAATGCAGAGCCATGCAGAGACAGGAGAGACTTCTAAGCTAGCTGCACCCCCTGCATCGCAGCACCCGAGGCCTGTTCCGCCTGCGGCTTGGACTGGCCATGGTGTTAATGAACCAACAAAAATGGGAACAAACCCTAACTGAATGGCATTTCGTTTGCTAAAGGGCTGTGCATCATAAGTATTTTTTTTTATAAAATACCTACTTTGTTACGTATCGGTATTGCTAATATCCTGCATCCTCTTTGCAGCCACTTACTGTCTACATTCATTATTATTATTATTATTATTATACAGGATTTATATAGCGCCAACAGTTCACTGCAATGATGCCTGCATGACGTTTCACCAGGCAAGTTTCCTAGTGGTAATGGCATTGGACCATGCCTGGGTAATGTGTGACAGGGTGACAGCTTAAAGCACAGTTTTGAGACAGGGTTAAAGCATTGTCACCCTATAACAAGAAGCGCCCGAAAAAAAGACCTTCATGGCAGGTTCACCACCTGTCAGGGATTCAATACCCTGCGCTGGCGCACTGGCGCACTGGCGCCGCTAACCGGCGAATGCCTATGCGCTTGCGCGTACGAAGAGGCACCTTGAATAGCTAGAGGCTACCTTACAATAGCTCGAGGCTACCTTGCAGTAGTTCGAGGCTACCTTGCAGTAGTTCGAGGCTACCTTGGAATAGTCAGAGGCTACCTTGGAATAGTCAGAGGCTACCTTGGAATAGTCAGAGGCTACCTTGGAATAGTTAGAGGCTACCTTGGAATAAGTTCGAGGCTACCTTAGATTAGTTCGAGGCTACTAAATTGGCGCCAAAACAGCCTATTTAAACACAGCAGTCACTCCAGGTGGTTGCTGTGTTATCATCAGCTCTCCTGTTTCCTGTGCCTGTTTGTACTCTGCTGTTCCTGTTTACCTGACCCGGCTTGTCTTTGGATTCTGATTACCTGCTGCCCGCCTTGACCTTGGCTTGTCCTGACTATTCTCCTGCCTGATCCTGATCTGTTTATCTGCTACCGGCTATTGGTCCTGGACCTGATCCTGGCTCCACCAGGGAATCCGGGGGACCGCGACCTGGTGTTAGCAAGCAGCCAAGTCCACCCCCACCATCTGGGGCCCTGGTGAAAAACGGCTAACACTTAGACTCCGCGCCTCTGGTGAACCTGTGCCACGCCAGTTACCCTGTAAGCCACTCCTCTTATGTCAGGCTCTGCCACATTACCCCGTGACACCACCCAACCACTAAACTTTTTAGAATTCAGCTGGTAAAAAGTGATTGCAGTTAACTAGCTGCTGTTTGGTTGTTCTGAAAGCCGCAGGTGACGGCTGTCCTAATACAAAAGCTAGCAGAGTGAGATTCATCTATCCACGCTTGCATGGATGGAGAGTAAATAGATTTCCCAGATTCAGTCCAGTGGCTGATGTGTATGGCCATCATAAGCTATGTCTTAATTGTTGTCCAGTCATTCCTGTTTGGTGACAAAGATGCAGGTTGTTTCAAGGAGGAGGTTAGTATTTCACTTCACTATTTCCATATTTTAACAATTTGCTCTCAGAGTGTGAAATGAAACAGGTTTGAATTTTCTTAAAACTGAAGTTTAGCTAAAAAAAAATTTTCCTACAGCTGTAATCACATCACTTACCTGTAATGAAGTGTGCCTGATGATGTGCAGGCAGCTGGATCCTCGAGAAATCTTCTGTCCTCTTCCTGTATCTAACCATGGAAGTACAGAAAGGAGCACCAGACCAAGATCAGATAAAAGAGTCCAAGACCATTTTAACTGCATCAATGCCGGACATTTTTACCCCCTTCCTGCCCAGGCCAATTTTCAGCTTTCAGTGATGTAACTATTTGAATGGCAATTGCGCAGTCATGCAACACTGTACCCAAATAAATTTTTTTTTATAATTTTCTTTTACACAAATAGAGATTTCTTCTGATGGTATTTTATCACCACTGGGTTTTTTTTTATTTGCAAAATAAACAGAAAGAAAATAAAATTTTTGAAAACGAAAAGCAGTTTTCTTTGTTTCTGGTATTAAATATATCAGATAAATAATCTTTCTTCATAAATTTAGGCCAAATGTTTTCTGTTACATTTCTTCCGTTAAAATATTCCAAATCAGTATATATTATTTAGTCTGCAAACATCATCAGTGTTGGGGGTAACTAGTTACAAAGTAACGGATTACAGTAACTACATTACTTTTTTTGGTAACGAAGTAACGTAACTAGTTACAATACTAATATTGGTAACTACACTACTTTACTAGGCTATAGGAGGTAACTACACTACTTTACTAGGCTATAGGCGGTAATTACACTACTTTACTAGGCTATAGGAGGTAACTACACTACTTTACTAGGCTATAGGAGGTAACTACACTACTTTACTAGGCTATAGGAGGTAACTACACTACTTTACTAGGCTATAGGAAGTAACTACACTACTTTACTAGGCTACAGGAACGCGCTTTCCTGCGTTACCCAAGCCGTGCAATACATTAGTTATTTCGAAGAATAGAGAGGGATGAAGTTTATGACTTTTTGTTGCACTTTATGTTTTATTCTGTTTTTTCAGGTTTTGTTCTCATGTTTCCCAAAGCCTGTGTTTATACAATAAACTCTATGCGGAAAGAGTAGAATGTATCTTCTTCTACACGGTCAATTAACCACTTGCCAACCGCCGCACGACTATCTACGTCGGCGGTCAGCCCCTCACAGGCAAACTGAAGTAGGTCTACGTCGCTTGCTTGTGAGGGTCTAGGGAGCGAGCGCGCGCCCCCGGAGGCGCGCTCCCGCGTGGTCACGGACCCCCCCGCGCGTGTGACCGGCGGACCCGATGTCCGCCGGCCACTCTGTGATCGGCGGGGGAGAGGGAGAAAGTCAGGCAGCTTGAGCTATGTAGATCCGTTGATCAGTGTCCTTACAGCTCAAGCCACAGCCAATCACAGTAGAAAGCACGCCCCTAGGGACACACACAGCCCCTCCCTCCCAAATAAAGTTAACCCCTTCACTACCAGTGTATTTTTACTGTAACAGTGCATATGTATAGCACTGATTACTGTAGAAATGTCACTGGTAACCCCAAAAGTGTCAAAAATGTCAGTCAAGGGTCCGATCTGTCCGCCCCAATGTCGCAGTACCGCAAAAAAAAAATCGCAGATCGCCGCCATTACGCGTTAAAAAAAAAAACAACAAAAATGACAAAAATCTTTCCCTTTGTTAGTAAACGCGATAACTTTTGCGCAAACCAATCAAAATACGCTTTTTGCGATTTTTTTTACCAAACATAGTTAGCATAAAACAAATTGGCCGAAAATGTTAAAAAATTTTAATTTATAAATTTTTTTGGGGGGAAATTCATATAAAAAAATGTGAAAAATATTGCTATTTTTGCAAAATTGACGCTCTTTTTTTGTTTATAACGCATGATCAAAAAATCGCACAGGTGATCAAATACCACCAAAAGAAAGCTCTGTTTGTGGGAAAAAAAGGACGCCAAATTCGTTTAGGTACAGCGTCGCACGACCGCGCAATTGACCGTTAAAGTCACGCAGTGCCGAATCGCAAAATACCCCCTGGTCGTTTAGCAGCCAAATCCTCCGGGGCTTAAGTGGTTAAGAAAGAGGGAAGTAAAGTAATAAGTAGTGAAGTTACTTTTAAAATTCAGTAACTAGTAAAGTAATCTCATTACAATTTACAGAAGTAACTAGTAACTAGTTACATTTTTTGAGTAACTACCCCAACACTGAACATCACCTTCTGAAGAAGCCACATGGGAGAGTGGTGTAACGCGTAAAGCGGGAGCCAGGCGGCATGTATCTTACTTGAACTGGATGCTCTGAGACCCTGTTATATCATGTTGCTTGTTTTTAACTGAATAAATGTGAGTGCATTTCCTTAAAGAGGTTGTAAACCCCCTGGAAGAAAAAAAAAAAAAACAACAACCTGTAAGACAACGGCATACTAGCTCATTATGAAATACTTGATAAATACCAAGGAAAGGAAAAACAGAAGTTCTCCTTGAAAGAGTCAACTAAGGCCACTAAAAAATAATGAATCAACTTTATTAATTAAACAAAAGAACAAACAGGTGACTCATAGTATAGAACACACCATAATGATAAAAATACATATATAGTAAAAACACAATAGGATATGCTGCAGCAAATCTGTGAGGAGAGTACTCACTTTTGTGAAATACTGTATGTAAAAACACAAAATGTATATATACTGTTACACACACACACACACACACACACTCGTGCACATTGATACTTGCATTAAAGCGGAGTTCCGGCCACAAAAAAAAATTTCAATGAACATACCCCTTGGACAGTCAGGGCTAGTACATTCCACAATGGCTAGCCTCTGATCTGTCCCGGGTCGCACTTACCTGCAAGAAGAAATACTTACTTCTAAAATTTCTTCTCCAGCGCTGCCATCTCAGGTGTGGGCAGCTTGAAGCCAACGCGATCCTCTTCTGCGTCCTCTTCTGTCCTCTTCGGTCCCACGATGCACTGCGCCAGCCCCGCCATCACTTCCGGGGCTGCAGCGTCATCCCTGCACAGCTTCTGGGCATGCCCAGAAGCTGTTTAGCAAGGTAGGACGTGCCTGAACCGGAACTGACGTCGGGGCCGATGCAGGCGCATTGATTCCTGGGAGCGATGACGTTCAGCTCCCAGGAATCATTGCAAAGCGGAAGTGACGGCGCGGGCCGTGCGGCCGAGGGAGGAAGTGGAAGAAAGGTGAGTATTTTTTTTTTGCAATTACAAGGTAAGTAAAAAAAAAAGAAAACCGTAACTATCCATTTCTTTTTCAGGTGACAAATAGGAAGCGGATGGCCCAAAATCGACTATGTCGATTTTGTGGCCGGAACTCCGCTTTAACCATTAATATAAATATAAATAAGTACATAGGTAAACAGTCTCTGATAGGAAATGTTTTTTTTTTTTTTTTTTTTTTCAGTGGAGGTTATGGTACATTCTGCCACCCTTCCCCTGCATCTTTGTAGCTGCATTTACCGTCATTTTGACAGCCAAGATTTGTTTACTATCACAGAAGCAGATCTTGCTGCTTCTGTGTAAAGTAAACTGACACTTGCAGATCAGGTCTGCAGTGTCAAAAAGATTTATGATATAATGTAACACCAGTATTTTATTAAATTGTAAATACTCTGGCTCATTTATAGCAGCTTAAAAAGGTGACCTTTGATCTGCACATGATGTTAGTTAAAGGAATCTTGCAAATTAGACATTAATAAATAAACTCATGTTCCCATTTAACCCAATTAACCCTTAGTTAATTCTAACCAGACCTAATTAACTCCTTCCTCCCCTTCTGCCCTTAGTTATTATTTTGCTTCTGCTTTTTTATTTCTACTTTTTACTATTAATATTTAAATTTTTTAATTGTTTTATTCCTTTTTCTTTTTTTAGTGATGCATTTTATTTAAGCCTGTGCAATATTGTAAAATAAAAAAAATAAAAAATATTTTATTCAATTCAAATTAAATTTAGAAAAAAACTTTAAATGTAATTTTAGTGTTATTATAAATTGAACAAATTTATTTAAAGTCATCTAGATTACTTTAATCTACTTAATCTTTTTAATGAAATATGTACTTTTTATTTAAAGTAATCTAGATTACTTTTAATCTAGTAAACTAGAAAACAATAACAAAAATAGAAATCTAATTACCACACCAATGCTAAGAGGTGCAGATACACCTACATTTTTTATTTTTTGTTGCAACTTTTATAGATCAAATAGAAAAAATATATATTTTAGAAAATAATATCACCAAAAAGAAGCCTTCTTTGTAACAAAAAAAAAGCAAAATAAATGTAATACTTTGAAAATCTTGCTAAAGTGCAAGTGAGTGGTGGCGCTGCCCGCTTAATAAAAAAACTATGATTTTGTTATTAATACTTATGCATGTGGCTGCTGTCCTCACTATGAACTGCCACCTAGTGGTAGTGTTCCATGATTACAAAAAGTGATGATGTGACATGTAATACTTTATTATCTTGTATAATGACAAAATTTGTCAGAATCAATAGACCCGTCGCTAAAATGTAAAAACTGCTCTGGTCCATAAGGGGTTTACAGGGAGAACTAAATTAGTAAAAAAAAATACCAAAAAAAACAATGCATTTTGCCAAATTGGCCACATTTCTTTCTGCATTCATTACAATAAAACTCTTAGTTTTTTGAGAAAACTGCCCATAGATTAGTTTTGATTAAAAAAAGTTTATTTAAGTAGACATCGTATCTTTAATGTATGTAACTGTTTTTTTTTTTTTTTTATAAACGGAACTTATTTGTCTATTGTAAATTTAAGCTCTATTTTTTTTTTTTTTTTTGTATATTTGAAAACCTTAATAAAACAAGATTGAAACCAAAAAAAAATGTATATGCTGTATATCCATATAATGTATATATTTTTAGCATTAACACGTTAAAAAATTGTGGCACTATCACAGGAATACAGTGAGAACTCTTTACTGCTAACAAGCAGTTTGCAGTTAGTAGTTCATGGGCTCTGTCAGACTAAATGTAAAGCGTGTATTACTTTTAATTATGTGCTTTATTGCTCCCTCTATGCAATGCTGCATGCACTCAATTTCCCATTTAATGTTGACATTATTATTTGATCCAAGAGGGCAACTTCCACATTCTAGCATGTTAATAAGCATGCACAGTATGAGGTGCATAACGCAGAGTGTGACTGCTGAAAATGAAGACCGACAGCCTTCAGATAACCAAGAAACAACCCACACAGCTTGAAACGCTACGATAGACCACAATAATAACCACGATAATAACCACTGAAGGGCAGCGACTTTGGTAAAAAGCTATAGAGAATATAATCTCACTTTACATTAAGGGTCATTTAAATCATACCTTATTTACTTTCCTTATAAACAAGGATTCTCAACAATGGCGCTACTATAAGGGTCAGACTATCCTACCTACTTCTTCTTATGGTTGTCAAGGCATGATGGGTCATCATATAGCCGCATAGGAAATTCTTTTCTTTATGATCTATAAAAGAGTAATTTGTTTTTTTTTTCACAGTGTTTCTTAGTATGACTATGAACTCTTGTTGATTGTATACATGATATGATGTATATGTATATGATTCTATACAACGCAACCCCTTCACATACTTCTGTGTTCTTTGGGAAAAGACAGCCTTGAAAGCATATGGAGTAGTAGCCGGAAGTGTATATATCAGCAAAACATTTTTATTTTTGTTTTAGACTAAGCAGGAAAGGTTTATTAAAGTGATGGTAAAGTCTCATTTAAAAACAAAAAAACAAACATATTATACTTACCTGCCCCGTGCATTGGTTTTGCATAGAGTGGCCCGGATCCTTCTCTTCTCCGGTCCCTCTTCTGCACTCCTGGCTCCTCCCTCCTGGTGAGTGCCCCCACAGCAAGCAGCTTGCTATGGGGGCATCTGAGCCGAGTCAGAGCTCCTTGACGTGGAGCCGTGAACTGGCCCCACCCCCTTTCTCCTGACTGGCTGACTGACTTTGATTGACAGCAGCGGGAGAAAATCACACCCACTCGGATCTTACCCAATGAGAAGGGGAGTCCCGGTCAGCTGAGACACTCCTGCAACATCGCTGGATAAAGATGGGTTTAGGTAAGTATTAGGGGGCTCAGTGGGGGCTGCTGCACACAGATGTTTTTTTTTTATCTAAATGCATAGAATGCATTAAGATAAAAAAAACCTTCTGCCTTTACAATCCCTTTACCCGCTCGCTGACCGCCCGCTGCATACTCTATACTGTGGAGCTGGCTTGGCTGCGCGAATCGCCGTATCTGTACGCCAATCCGTGGGAGCAATTCTGGGGGCGAGCCCCCATTAGCCAGTGGGGAAGCTCATTCACAGGGCTGGCGCCTGCAATTGCTGTCGAGCACCCATGATCGCTCCCCGTGGAGAGAGAACAATGGTCTGCTGTTGTAAACACAATAGACCGTTGTTCTCCCAGAAATGAGCACAGAGCACAAGTGATCCTCCAATTTAGGATTACAGGTCTCTCTGTTGATTCCACAAGCCCATCCCCCCTCACAGTTAGAAAACACCCCCTAGGCATACACTTAACTCCTTGATTGTCCCTGAGTTAACCCCTTCCTTGCCAGTGTCATTATTACAGTGACAGTGCATATTTTTAGCACTGATTACTATAGTAATGACACTGGTTCCCCCCAATAACGTCAGTTAGGTGTCCGATCTGTCCGCCGCAATGTTGCAGTCCCACTAAAAATTGCTGATCGCCGCCATTACTAGTAAAAAATAAATAATAATAAAAAAATGACATAAATATTTCCCCTAGTTTGTAGACACGATAAGTTTTGCACAAACCAATCAAAATATGTTTATTGGGATTTTTTTTTTACCAAAAAATATGTAGCAGAAAACTAATTGGCCTAAAATGATGAAAAAATTTGATTTTTACATTTTTTTTTTATTGGGAATGTTATATAGCAGATTTTGAAAATGTTTTTTCTTTTTTCAGAATTGTCGCTTTTTTTTTTTTTGTTTATAGCGCAAAAAATAAAAATCGCAGAGGTGATCAAATACTACCAAAAGGAAGCTATATTTGTGGAAAAAAAAGGACATCAATTTTATTTAGGTACAGCAACGCACGACCGCGCAATTGTCCATTAAAGTAATACAGTGTCGAATCCCAAAAAATGGCCTGGTCATTAAGGGGATAAAACCTTCCGGTCCGGAAGTGCTTAAAGCTAGTAATTGACAAATATTGGTTTTTCGTTGCCGATACCGATATTTTGGCCAATGCATATCGGTATTGGCCGAAATTGGCCAAAATTTTTGTACATTTAAAAAAAAATGTTTTTATTTTTATTTTTTTGACAGGTACTTTTGTGGAGGGATCTGGGGGTCTAAAAGACCCCAAACCCCTCCTCTGCACTTAAAAGCATTAAAATGCCAAGTTTGGCTGTTTTGAATGCTGTCATTTTTTTTAAATCTGGCACCAGACAGTACCCAGAAGTGATGTCACTCATGACATCACTTCCGGGTTTGTGCATGGAGACCCGATCAGAGCCGAATGCGGCTTTGTTCAGATCTTCGGGAGCTGTGCAGGATGGTTGCCCGGGTCTAACGGTGGGACGGGCGAGCCGCGGAAGGCAGCGGGAGGGGGGGATGTCCCCTCCCGCTCCTTGTAATGAGAGCCAAGCGGCTTCTCAGCTGCATCGGTTGTCATTACAAGACAGCCGACCGTCGGCTATGGGCGCTGGTACCAGGGTAATGCCTCTAGCTGTAGGCATCACTCCGGCAATATCTGTAACCTACTGGGCCAATTCTGATATATAGGGAAAAGTGCATAGTGGCCATCGATATATCGGCTTTGCCGATAATCGGTTGATCCCTAGTTAAAGCCCCTCTTGGTTTGTTTTCTACTGTGGGTGTCCAAGTGGAATGATTTTCCTTTTTCTCTTTTTTGGTGCAAAATAGTTTGTATGGAATTTGCTAATAAAAGGCATTAAAATAGGTCCCCTGCAGCCAGCAACAATAGATTCCCCCCCAACAACAATAAATCTCCCCAGCAGCAATAGATCCCCGAAGAACAATAAATCACCCAGCAACAATAGATCCCCTGCAAAAATACCCCCAGAAACAATAGATCCATCCCAGAAACAATAGAACTCCCAGTATCCAGCATCAATAGACTCTCCGGCAGCCATCGACAATAACCCCCTTCCTCAACAGTAGATCTCTCCCATCAACAATTGACCCCCCAGAAACAATAGACCCCCCCCATCTGCAGCAATAAGGCTCCCCAGCAACAATATCTCCCCCTAGATACAATAGAGTCCCCAACAACCAACATCATTAGATCCCCCAGCACATCCAAGCACCCCTTGGCATATAGTCATTCAGTGCTGGAGGTGCCAGAACTGTATTTCCCCACGTTCTCGCTGAAAACAAAAAAAAAACCCTGATTTCCCTTAATTTCTTGTGTCAAAGACATTAAAGGATGTGAAAGGAAGAAACTTTTTCTTAGAGAGTTGTAACATGAACAAATGTTCCTATTGAAAGATATGCCCTTACCTCTTGCTCTGGCAACTTTAGCAATCATGATTTCCCATCACAACGGTCAAGAGTACAATTTAGTTAAAATTTAGTGCACTAGGAACTAAACCAATAAATCCCTCAATCTTAGTAGCAGCAGCTGAAAAGGGCCCTACAATGCCAATGGGGAAAGACAAAAAATATAAAATCAGCGCTAACCTTTCTAAAGCCTAGTACACACGCAACGATTATCGGCCGACCGATCGTCCGTCTTTTGTCCAGAGTGGTGTTTTGTTGGTTGGAATGTGCCTAGACTGCACACAAATTTTCTCGCCCGACAAAATTCGACTTCAGAAGTGATGTCATGTGTTGGTTTGCTTTCTTTGTGTTCTTTCTTCACTTAGCATGCCCAGACTTGCTCATTAGATTTTTCCCTGTCGAAATCTGTACTGACTGCACAAAAATCGGCCGTGTTTTGACGGCAGACAAAAATTTTATAGCCTGCACACCAGAATTTTTTCGGCCGAAAAGTCGGAGTCGGTTGTTGGAAGCATCATACTAACAAGACGAAAATCGGCAGATCGGTTGTCGGACGAAAATTCCCTGCCGATTTTCGACGCGTGTGTACGAGGCTTAAGTCTTCACACCCCAGTCCATAAATGTCATTTCAAGGATCCTTATTCCCTTCAAGTCCAGTATAGACCAAGAACTTCAACACCGTCCACCCAACACAGTTTCACAGTGGTTTTGGCACTTGATAATGATTGTTATTGTGAGTGTTTATGGCACTATTGCGCAGTTTATAATTTTGAGCGGTATCACACTATATATTTTATTTTCATTTTCTGAGGTTTTCGTGCATAATTCTGGGTATAAAAGGGCAGAACATCCATCAGAGAGGATTGGTTGGATGCATAATGAAAACCTTACATTTGGTAAGGTGCATGGAGTAATTGGTGTATCACAACACACGCGGTGGAGTCAGTACCGGGTTTAAAGGGATATACAGGTTTATAAATGCATTTCTGTGAGTAGCACAGTTCATATTTTGTGGAATTATACTGAACAAAATTATAAATACTTGTTTTTGCTTCCATTTTTCATGAGCTGAACTCAAAGATCTAAGAAAACCGGGATTCATTGGTGTAGAGAACACCTCTCCAAAGTGCCAGATGCCATCAAATGTGAGCATTTGCCCACTCAAGTTGGTTACGACGACGAACTGCAGTCAAGTTGAGACCCCAATGAGGACGATAAGCATGTACATGAGCTTCCCTGAGACGGTTTCTGACAGTTTGTGCAGAAATTATTTGGTTATGCAAACCGATTGTTGCAGCAGCTGTCCAGGTGGCTGGTCTCAGACAATCTTGGATTTAAAGATGCTGGATGTGGAGGTCCTGGGCTGGTGTGGTTACACGTGGTCTGCAGTTTTGAGGCCGGTTGAATGTACTGCCAAATTCTCTAAAAAAGCCTTTGGGGTTGGCCTATGGTAGAGAAATGAATCAATTCACAGACAACAGCTCTGATGGACATTTCTGCAGATAGCATGCCGATTGCACGCTCCCTCAAAATTTGCAACATCTGTGCCATTGTGCTGTGTGATAAAACTGCACATTTTAGAGTGGCCTTTATTGTGGCCAGCCTAAGGCACACCTGTGCAATAATCATGCTGTCTAATCAGCATCTTGATATGCCAGACCTGTGAGGTGGATGGATTATCTCAGCAAAGCAGAAGTACTCACTGTAACAGAGCTTCAATACCCAGCCTAAGTATCTCCGCTGTATAATCCTTGAAGCTGAGGAAGTACTAAAATATCCAAGGCAACCCCCCCCCCCCCAGTAACTGGACGACACACAGTTCTGGGAGTCAACTAGAAAGAACTGTTTATTGAAACACAAGAGATCTCATCTCTCGGAAAACCCCTCCCTCTTAGAGCCATTCCACATAAACATACACATCCCATAATAAGCTTACTCAAGGCAGACAGGAACAATAGAACAATGGAATGCAGGCATTCAACAAAAAAAACCCATCCCCCTAGCAAGGGTCTATGAAACACTTCTGCCATATTCTAGCAATCTGCAATATACCTTTATATATTTCCTGAGGGACACTGTTCAGAAATATTATGGTCCCAAGTGAAAGAGTCCTTTACTCTTTCAACACATCCCACACTCTCAGTGTCCATTCCGCTACACTCACTAACATAGATTTAGATTTGTGAACAATATTTGAGAGAAATAGGCCATTTGTGTACATAGAAAAAGTCTTAGATCTTTGAGTTCAGCTCATTAAAAATGGGGGCAAAAAAACAAAATGTTGCGTTTATAATTTTGTTCAGTGTACATTTAGCAGTATTACACTATAAGTTTAAAATTCCTTTTTGGGAGCTTCTGACACCCATTTGGAGGAAGAGGAGGAACATTTTTCCAGAGAGGAGATAAAGGCACAGAGGAAAGTCACATGAGAGTCCAATGGAAGACTTTTTTTTTGAGAAATATATATAAGAACAGATTTTGTGGTCCATTGAAGATGTTTTTGTATAAATTTGATATAAGCACATTATAAGCATATACAGTAGTTGATACACAAGTAAAGTTGGACATGCTACACTATAAGGTGTTTCTTTTTTTCTGAGATGAATCACACTATCAAGTGGAGCACCACTAAAGATCCAGAACCAGGGAGGACGGTGTTGAAGTTCTTGGTCTATACTGGACTTGAAGGGAATAAGGATTCTTGAAATTACATTTATGGACTGGGGTGTGAAGGACTTATAAAACTTAGCGCTGATTTTAAATTCATGGTCAAGAGTACAAACAGACAGGGTGAATCTACCCAGGAAGGACACAGCAATAAAACCTGACAGTGAATCCAATAATTCCCTAGTGTATAGAAAGCAACAACAAAAAAAAGTTTTTGAGATAAACACTTTAAGGCTCCGTTCACATTATAGCGTATGGATCACAGGCAGAACCGCCGTGGTTCTGCCCGCGATCCGGAGATTATTGCAAATCGCGGGACGCCTGTGCGTTGCCCGTTGATTTGCAATAGACCCCTAAACGCTGAGCGATGTTGCCGCGATTTCCGCCTGCCGAGTCGCGGTAACATCGCGCAAAAAAAAATCGCGGGACGCAATACGATCCAAAGAAGCTCTTGTACTTTTTTGGTCGTAATGCGTCCCGCGATTTTTTTTGCGCGGCGGTTCTGCCCGTGATCCATACGCTATAATGTGAACAGCGCCTAAAGTAAAGCTAAAGATTAAAATAAAAATTGCAAACAGGCAAGCTCTTGATTCCAGAATAGATACTCCATGTCCCTGCATGTGCAGCTCAGTTTACATTTCAGCACACTGCCTGTCTGCTGGGATGACTTTGCATGCACAGGAGTGACATCATCCTGCTCTGGCCAATCAAGATGGCTGAAAACCGGTACCAGGAAAGAGCTTGGGATAAGATGCCAGCCCCTGCGAGGGACCTCATGGGTGTCAGATTGTTGGAACAGAGGTACGTATCACTGCCTTTTTTTAATCATATATAGAAAAGTATTACTGCATTTAGTTCCTCTTTAATGGTCATTCAAAACAATAGAGTAGTAGAAACTATACAAACTTAGATATCAGGGTAGGCTTGTCCCTTTGCATCTAAAGCTGGATACACACGGGCCAAATGTCGGGAGACATTTACCGGTTCAAAAAAAAAAAAAAACATTTGACATTCGGCTATGTGTATGTCAGTCTGTCCAACAGAAGCCGGTTGTTTGGCCAGCTTCTGTTAGACGAGCATGTTGGAAAACTAGCAGCCTACTGACTCCCGATCAGCGATCTCAACTAATGGTGGAAAGCACCAATCGGAGTGTTCTGGCGGGGGGATCGCTGTACTAATGTTGGATGGTTAGTACAGCAGCTCTGACAGTAGCTGTCAGGTTTTTTTGGTGTGTGTACCAGGCTTAAGGCCCCTTTCAGGATGGCGTTCTGATTAGGTCTGCCTGTCAGTTTTTCAGGTGGAACTTATTGGAAGGTCCATGTATTTCTATGGGCAGGCTGGTATAAACAGACTTGTGTCTGTTTACACCCGCCTACCTCAGGGTCCAATCTGGTCCGCCAAAAAAAAAAAAAAAAAAATAGGAGAGGACTCTGTCCGCTTCCGTTTAGGTGGAGCGGAGCAGCGGTAGACGAGTGAAACGGCCATTGGAGTCCGTTTACATCCGACTCCCTATACAGCAGAGAAGGCAATGTCTGTGTCTGCTCTGCAGAAATTGAGCGAGCTGTTCTGCTCTGATCAGTAGGGGATCTGTGAGCCGATCCTTGCTGATCTGAACGGAATCTGCCCTGTGTGAAAGGGGCCTAACTGATGTGAAGGTTTAAAAATATGTAAGTGTGAACTGTCAGTTATATATATGGTAAAATAAGTACACAACTGCCGTCATTTAAAGTGCCTCTGATCAACCCCAAATAAAGATCAGCTGTTCTAGTAGGTCTTTCCTGACATTTTCTTAGTTGCATCCTACATAATTTATGGTCCACAGAGAGCTTCCAAAGCATCAGAGGCAGTGGAGTATCATCCATGTGTATAGGGTGTTCACTGCCCATGGGCCCGCGAGGAGGAGGGGACCACTGTGACCCACCCTGCACACATGGATGGTTCCTGGTTCAAAGCTGGTGCGGTGGGAGGGACAGCTGTGATCACCAATCTCCGTGCATGGCTCTCCCTTCCGCTTCTCTTCCTCTCCCTCCTGCGGCTGTCAGCTGAAAAGCCATACCGGCAGATTGGTGCTCACAGCTGTCCCTCCTACCGCACTGATCCCAAGCTGTTCCCTGTGTCCTCCTCCTCCACCCTTCGTGTGCAACTCTGGCCCCTCTCCGTGTCCTCCTCCTTCACCCCCCCACTTCACCCCCCCACTTCACCCCCCTCTGTGTCCCTCTTGTCCCCCCAGTCGGCTTCCCTCCTCTCCAGTCCCACCGGCTGCTGGGGGAATGTGTCAGGATGGAGAGTGGAAAAAGGGGCCGGTATACATATCATTTACCGGACCTTTTTCTGAATTTGACACAGTGAGCGTTTGCTACAGCTCCTGTGTCCTGTGTTAAATGAGCACCTCCATACACTCCGCACCCCTCTCTTGCACATACTACATTCCCTATTTAACATTATTGCATTTTGCATGATGCAAGGCATCTCAAACTCTATTAAACCACACTCCCTTTAAGCCACGCCCAATATTTTAGCACACTTTAAGCCACGCCCACATTTCCCAGTGGCGTGCTAAGCGTAACGCTTTTTTTTGTCTGTTGCCCATTTTTTCCTTGCACACGGGCCTACTGATTTCGTCATACGCCCCTGATCAGAGGGATCTCATTTTTAAAAGGTATCAGTCAGGAGAAGGGTACAAAAGAATTTCAAAGGCATTAGATATACCATGGAACACAGTGATGACAGTCATCATCAAGTGGAGAAAATATGGCACAACAGTGACATTACCAAGAACTGGATGTCCCTCCAAAATTGATGAAAAGACGAGAAGGAAACTGGTCAGGGAGGCTTCCAAGAGGCCTACACAGAAACATTAAAGGGGATGTACAGCCAAAGCTGGTTTGGCTGAAGAGGAGAGGAAGAGGAGCGAGGCTTCAGGCAACCGCACCACTGGACCGTAGGAAAGGTGAGTGTGTGTTTATTTATAGTCAGCACCTACACTTTTTGTAGCTGCTGATTTTTAATAAACACAAAAACGGCTGGAGCAAATAAAATCGATAGGGTTTTCCATTTGACAATTTTATTAGGTAATTTGACTTTTCTTTTAAGTTTACCATCCTGTTATGTTCCAATTGCATCGTTACAATGCTCCAGTTTGGACCAATGTAGGTATGCATATCTCATACCTGAGGGACCACTGTGTGAGCTGACAATCACTGTAGTAGTTAGTGCCACAATCTTCCAGATCGTGTGCAGACCAGCTGACTTACTGCATGCTGACCACATTGGGTCACTTTCTTGACGTCACCACCATTCACAGAACACCTTGTATGTTTTTCAATAAATACAAGGCATTCTTTAATTGGATGAAGTGAAGAGGAGGGGTCATTATTTCACAATCTCCACCCAAACTGGATCAATGCAAGTATGCAATGCAAGAATGCAACTAAAGTAGGGATCGACCGATTATCAGGAAATAGGGCCGATATGCACTTTCCCCGATATATCGGAATTGGCCCCGGAGGTTACTGATATTTCGGGAAAGTGCTTGCACCGGAGTGATGCTTGCAGCTAGAGGCATCACCCGGTACCAGCGCCCATAGCCGACGGTCAGCTGTCTTGTAATGACAACCGATGCGGCTGAGAAGCCGCTCGGCTGTTATTACAAGGAGCGGGAGGGGACGTCCCCCCCTCCCGCCGCTTTCCGTGGCTGGCCCGGGTCTCCTGTCCCACCGGGAGACCCAGGCAACCAGCCTGCATGGCCGCCGAAGACCCGATCAAAGCCACATTCGGCTCTGATCGGGTCTCCATGCAAAAACCCGGAAGTGATGTCATGACATCACTTCCGGGTACTGGCGCCAGATTTTAAATAAATGACAGCATTCAAAACAGCCAAACTTGGTGTTTTGAATGCTTTTAAGTGCAGAGGAGGGGTTTGGGGTCTTTTAGATCCCTAGATCTCTCAACAAGAGTACCTGTCAAGTAAAAAAAAAATAAAAATAAAACATTTTTTAAATGTACAAAAATATCAGCCCATATCGTCCGATACCGGTACGCGACCAAAATATCGGTATCGGCAATGGAAAAACATTATCGGTCGATCACTAAATTAAAGAATATGTTACCCCAACATTTCATATTCCTGATATGTGCCTCCTGTATCATATAATTGTATGAGAAAGTGTCCTATTTCTCTTTGTATTGCTTCTTTTGTGTGAAATTTCTGGTGATCTCCCCCAGTCCCTCTGCTTTCCTATTAAAAACTGATCACACTAGGCATGAGAGCACAGTGTGGTCAGTTTGCTGGCTCTGCTGGTAACTCGGCCAGCTCTCCTCCAATGACTAGACTTGTCCTGACATGCTCCCCCCCCCCCCCGCACAGCCATTCTCTGAGAAGACCAGTTTGCTGCTGTTCTCCTCCCCCAGCTCTCTGAGCTTCTTATGCAACTGAGATCAGAGGGTATGTGATCACTTATAAAAAAGGGGGAAAAAAGGTATTTATAATGGTTTTTATATGTATACACAAATGTTTTGCCTTTCATTTCTATTTTAAACTGAATGGATTATTGTACAAGTTGAGGGTTCACACATACTTTAAAGTGGTTCTAAAGGCAGGAGTTTTTTCTTTTTTTATCCTAATGCATTCAATGCATTAAGAATAAAAAACCTTCTATGTGTAGCAGCTCCCCTAATACTTACCGGAGCCCTATCTCCATCCAGCGATGTTCACTAGTGCCTCGGCTGTCAGGGACTCCCGACTGGCTGAGATGCAGCAGCAGCGCCATTGGCTCCCACTGCTCTCAATCAAAGTTAGCCAATGAGGAGAGAGAGGGGGCAGGGCTGAACCGTGGCTCCATGTCTGAATGGACACAGTGAGCTGCGGCTCGGCTTGGGTGCCCCCTTAGCAAGCTGCTTGCTGTGGGGGCACTCGGCAGGAGGGAGGGGCCAGGAGCACCGGGGAGGGACCCGAGAAGAGGAGGATCCAGGCTGCTCTGTGTAAACAAATTGCACAGGGGAGGTAAGTATAACATGTTTGTTATTTTTAATGAAAAATAAAAAGAGACTATAGTATCACTTAAAGATCATACCTGGAGTCCAGCTTTAAGCCAACAGAAAGAGACCTAACCCTACATAAAGTAAAATTTTTTCCCCCATTTTTTAATTTCATGAAATTTGTATCTGATGTGGACTTTGATGTTTAATAGTAATTTATTTACATTGACATGCACCATTAGAAAAAAATATTTTTGGAAGATGCCAGATTTTGTACCGTATAGCTTCATCAAAATGACAAATGCTATATAATATTATTTGCTAAATTCAGTAAAATGTAGCAGTGCCCATGGGGCCCAAGTAGTGAGTGGCCCGTTTGATTTCTGATGGTGACCCTACTAATCAGGCATCAAATGATGTAAAAACCCCTAAATTGGACCTGTGTCCAGTCCAGTGACTGGCCAAAGTCACTGGACTGGAAAAACACAGACTGGAAAAGTAAAAGTGAAGAACAGGCAGGCAGTTTATTGCAGATGGGAAATGAAAAGCCGGGGAGAAGATGGCGGGGGACCATGTGGACCTCAACCTGTTTGAACAGACGTAAGTATTATACTCTTTAGTTCTGCCACGTGGTCAGTTCTCTAGCTATGCTGGGAACTCAGTGTGCTCTCCTCCAAATGATCAGACATGTCCTGACACGCCCCCACTGCACAGCCATTCACTGGGAAGCTCAGTGTGCTACCCTCATGCAGCTGAGAACAGAGGGAACGTGATCACTTATAAAAAAGGGAAAAAAGAGATTTATAATGTATTTTTATATCTTTACAAAAAAAGCTTTGCCTTTCATTTCTATTTTAAACTGATTAAGTTGTTTAACAGAGTGATCGTTTACAATCACTTTAAAGTATATGTAAACCCTCCCCTTGTAAAACAATCCATTCAGTTTAAAATAGAAATGAAAGACAAAACATGTGTGTAAATATATAAAAAAACATTATCAATACCTTTTTCCTCCTTTTTTTTTCTAAGTTTTCAGATACCCTCAGTTCTCAGGTACATAAGGATCTCAGAGAACCAGGGGAGGAGAAACAGACAGCACGCACCCATCCAACACACCCATCCAGTGAATGACTGTGCAGGGGGGGCGTGTCAAGACAAGTCTGATCATTGGAGGAGAGCAGGCTGAGTTCTCAGCATAGTTAGAACACTGACCACACTGTGTTTCCATACCTAGTGTGGTCAGTTTTTGATAGGAAAGAAGAGGAACTGGCAGTTCACACAAAATAAGTAATACAAAGAGAACAGGATACTTTTTCATACAAGTACATGGCACATATTAGGAATATGAAATGTTGGATTTACATATTCTCTAAATCAAATCAATACATTCCCAAAATTGACAGTAAAAGGACCAAAGTTGTTCCTTCTACCAGCAGCTCTGATTCTCTGCTCCCCCAAAATTAACCAATTTAAGACCTGAAGGATTTGCCCCCTTCCTGACCAGGCCCTATTTTGCTATTTGGCACTGCATTACTTTAACGGACAATTGCGCAGTCGTGCAACACTGTAACCAAATAAAAATGACATCCTTTTTTTCCCACAAATAGAGATTTCTTTTGGTGGTATTTGATCTTTTGTGCAATTTTTATTTTTTGCGCTATAAACAAAAAAATAGCGCCAATTTTGAAAAAAAAAAAAAAAACAATATTTTTCACATTCTGCTATATGACATTCTCAAAAAAACTAATTTTAAAATCAAAATTTTTTAACATTTCAGGCCAATTTGTTTCCTGCTACATATTTTGATTGGTTTGCGCAAAAGTTATTGCGTCTACTAACTACGGGAATGATTTATGTCATTTTTATTGTTTTTTTTTTTTACTAGTAATGGCGGTGATCTGCGATTTTGCGGCGGACAGATCAGACCCCTGACTGACATTTTTGACACTTTTGGGGGGACCAGTGACATTACTACAGTAATCAGTGCTATAAATATGCACTGTTACTGTAATAATGACACTGGCAGGGAAGGGTTTAACATTGTGGGTGATCAAGGGGTTAAATGTGAGCCTAGGGGAGTGATTCTAAATGTGGGGGGCGTGGCTTCTGAAATGACCATAGAGACATGTTATCCTATATAGAAGGATCACATAAGCTCTATGATCATTCCAGAGAGAAGAACCGTCAGCTGTGTTTACAACAGCTGACCATTCTTTCCTCTCAGCGGGGAACGATCGCGGGTGTCAGGTGGCAATCAGAGCCGCTTGCCTGCTGCCTCGGCTTCCCCGCTGAAGAGTGGGGGCGGGAGCGTGCCACTGGCGGCGTGCGCTCGCCCCCTAGCCTTGTCCACGTGAGAGACGTACAGCTACGGTGATTCGCCTTGGAGTGGCTGCCTGCCGCCGTATAACGGCGGCGGGCGGTCCGAAACAGGTTAAGGAATAGAAGGCTGAAAGTCTTCTGAGGGTGAGATGAATTGTAAGCAATAAACAGCACATTCATGGCTAAAAGGAATTGGTCACCAAGAACAAAATGGAGTAGATGTGTAACCATACATCTTTCTGAGATGTGAATGAGGGACACCAATTATCAAAAGTATGTGGGCATAGAACACACCCCCTGCCACACCCCCTTCAAAGAGAATTATAAAAAAAAAATAATAGTGGTTTTTTTAACACTATTATTCCTTTATGCTGGCTTTTAACCACATGCCGACTGCCGCCCGACTATATACGGTGGCAGTCAGCCCCTCACAGGCAAAGCGACGTAGGGCTACGTCGCTAGCCTGTGAGGCTCTGTGAGGCTCCTGCTCGGTCACGGGCCCCCCCCGCGCGTGTGCCCAGCGGACCCGATGTCCGCCGGGCACTTGCGATTGTCCGTTACATCGGGAGAAAGGCAGGCGGCTAATGTAAACAAAGTCGCCTGTCATTCTCCCCTGTGTAAGAATAGTGATCATACGGTTCTGCTATGTAGGACCGTTGATTTCTGTTCTTACATCTCAAGCCACAGCCAATCACAGTTAGAAACACGCCCCTAGGGACACACTTAACCCCTCTCTCTCTCTCAAAAAAAAGTTAACCCCTTGACTGCCAGTGTCATTTTTACAGTAACAGTGCATATGTATAGCACTGATTACTGTAGTAATGTCACTGGTAACCCCAAAAGTGTCAAAAATGTCAGTCAGGGGTCCGATCTGTCCGCCGCAATGTCGCAGTCCTGCAAAAAAATCGCAGATCGCCGCCATTAGTCGTTAAAAAAACAAACAACAAAAATGACAAAAATCTTTCCCTTAGTTAGTAAACGCAATAACTTTTGCGCAAACCAATCAAAATACGCTTTTTGCAATTTTTTTTACCAATCATATGTAGCATAAAACAAATTGGCCTAAAATGTAAAAAAATTTTGATTTTTACATTTTTTTTTTGGGAATTTCACATAAAAAAAATTGAAAAATATTGTTATTTTTTGAAAAATTGACGCTCTTTTTTTGTTTATAGCGCATGATCAAAAAATCACACAGGTAATCAAATACCACCAAAAGAAATCTCTGTTTGTGGGAAAAAAAGGACGTCAAATTTGTTTAGGTACAGCGTTGCACGACCGCGCAATTGTCTGTGGCAACGCAGTGCTGAATCGTAAAATAGGCCCTGGTCAGGAAGGGAGTAAATTCAAAACCAAAATGAGGGATAAATGGAGAGGAAAGAGGGACAGAGGGACTTTGTTCCAAAACAGGGATAGTCCCTCGAAATCAGGGACAGTTGGGAGCTATGGTGTAGCTATTAATATTTTAATAATGTCCCACGGTTCTGCAGAGGCGGTTGGTGCTTAGACTAATCTTTTAATTTGATGCAATATTTACTATGGGATCAGCTGCTTAAAAAGAAATAACTGCAGTGTCCAGGCACCGCACATCTTCTTCTGCCATATAGGCAAGGGGGGGCATTCACAAAGGGGTCAGTGTGATCATTCAACCGTTTGCAACTGCTCAATTACCACTTATCTTCCGGGTTGTCATGTGTGCTATTTTTAAACTTCCACTGCCACTGAGATCCATTGGGATTTACCAATTTGCATCTCTTGGCAAATCACAAAGGCTATCTGTCTGATTAAAGAATATACCACACATACGCTGCAGTTCTTTAGAGATGCAAGAATCTATTAGAAGGTTTAAAATTCCAAAAATGTACTTAAAAAAAACCAAAAACGTAAAAATATCAGCCTTGGGTCAGCAAATCCTTTAAATACAGCTCTGGAAAACATCAGCTCCCCCTTTTTTTTTTTTTTCTTCCTAAAGATATAATACGTGTCTTTTTCAAATGCATGAGCACTACATCTGGTGTTTGCTGTCCATATTTCCATCAATTTAAAATACCAGTTAAAACTAAAATATGTACTGCAAGATCTAGCACTTGAGATGTGATTGAAGTGAAGCTTTATTTTCATGGAGCCAGAAAGGATCTTTGGGTGTTAGTTTGCTGGCAGCCTTGACACTGATGTGTTTTGGCTCTCACTGAAGACAAACTACCCACATTAGATGCAATGGCATTAACATATGTTAATGGTGTAACAAACTCAGCAGATGTTGAATGCACTTTCCCGTTGCATAAGCTGATTTTCATTTGCAGGAGGCGCTCACTGTGAAATATAAAAAGGGAGCTGATGTTTCTTTATTCTAATCAGCATATTTCTGCGTTGTCACTGGTGATGAGAATGAATTACCTTTCGGCTCTTGTGATATGAAGTAGTGTAGCGTTTAGTAAGTAACAAGCTGACATTTCTCAGATGTGAATATGAGGATCCTGGCATTAGCTCTCTAAAACAAGTTCCATGTGTGGTGTCGGTTGATAATGTTGTCAGTGCTGCTGGAAGGGGAGGCACAAGGTACAGAAGGATCATACACTGCCTGGCCAAAAAAAAAAAAAAAAGGTCTCCACCTGGAATTAACTAAACAACTAACTACACTAAGCATGCAGGAATTATCCTATTGCATAGTTACAGCATGTGCCCAAAGAATGAGGTCAGCTGACTACCTGAATATACTGAATGACTGGGTTATTCCATCAATAGATTTTTTCTTCCCTGATGGCACGGGCATATTCCAAGATATTCATCGGGCTCAAATTGTGAAAGAGTGGTTCAGGGAGCATGAGACATCATTTTCACACATGGATTGGCCACCACAGAGTCCAGAACTTACCCAATTGAGAATCTTTGGGATGTGCTGGAGAAGGCTTTGCACAGTGGTCCGACTCTCCCAGGGCTGACCATACCATGGGTCCCGATGGGTCCATTGGACCCAGGCGGAACTTTGAGAGGGGCAGCAAATTGAAGTCCAAGGTTTTTTTTTTTCAGCAGATATTTGTGTCATCGGTTTGTGGCCTGTTATGGGCGGCTTTTCCCAAACCCATACTGACACCCGTAGTGCAAACTGATGAGTATGAGGAGGCGGAGCATCTCCTCCAGTGAACATCCGTTGGGTGATCATGGTGTGCACAATGATGTCAGACATCAGTGCACTCAATCTCACGCAGGGCAGGCTGGATCTTCTAGGGCGGTGCTTGCGGCAGACACAGTAGTGACAGGAGGACTGAGGACAGAGTGGGTGTTTGGTGGACCCGTCTGGTGGTGAGTTATGGAAGAAGATAACAGTATATGTAATATTTTCTAAATTTTATAATTACATAACCTAATGGATGTGGGGGCCTTTTGGTGGGCGTAATATTTTTTTTTTGGGGGGGGGCAGCATTTCATTCTTGGACACAGGCAGCTTAATGTCTTGGGCCAGCCCTGGACTATCACATCATCAATACAAGATCTTGGTGAAAAATGAATGCAACACTGGACGGAAATAAATCTTGTGACATTGCAGAAGCTTACCGAAACAATGCTACAGCGAATGCGTGCCGTAATGAAAGCCAATGTGATCTTTTTTTTTGGTGATGACTTTTTTTCTTTGGCCAGGCAGTGTAATACCATGCCTGTCTCTATATGAATGGGGATACTCTTGCTTTAGGTTCTGCCCCTTCCTTATCAACTTGAATACTTGATTATTTTAGCCAACACTGTAAAGCTGGAGTTTGCTATAATCCATAGGAATGGACTGTAGAATTTGCAAAAGAAAGTGTGTTACATAAGCTACAGAGAGTCTTGGAACTCTGCAAATCCCTTCTTTGCAGATTTGATAAAAGTTGTTTCCATGCTACCCAAGATAAAGAAAGTGAAAAGCAAAAATGAAAATACAGTTCCTTGCACCCTACAGTATGTTATTTCCCAGTGTCCAAAACCCAGTTAAAGTGTTATTAACCAGCCTAGCGGTAACCCCGAGCGTGACTCGGGGTAGAATTTTCCTGCTACTATCGGTATCCCGGAGTCACGCTCTGGGTTACCGCTAGGCTGGTTAATAACACTTTAACTGGGTTTTGGACACTGGGAAATAACATGCTGTAGGGTGCAAGGAACTGTATTTTCATTTTTGCTTTTCACTTTCTTTATCTTGGGTAGCATGGAAACAACTTTTATCAAATCTGCAAAGAAGGGATTTGCAGAGTTCCAAGACTCTCTGTAGCTTATGTAACACACTTTCTTTTGCAAATTCTACAGTCGGGGTGAATGTGCAGAGAGCGCAGCGGAGTGTCTTACCTTATCCTGGCGATCCAGCGATGAGCTCTCATTGCTGTGACCGCCAGCCGAGATCCCCGCCGCTCGTCTGTCGGTAGGAGGACTTCCTGGTTCCGTTCCCTGCAGCAGCAATGCTGCATGGGAGCGGAACTGGGAGGAAAATTCAAAGTTACACCAAACACAAACATATAAAAAGGAGGTGATATAGTGTAATCTGAGAGGATTACACTGTATCACTTTGGTAAAAGTCACAGTGCCCTCTCAGTGCCCATTGCCATTGTCATTTGTGTGAAATAAAATAATTTGAAAATGGCATCAAAAAAGCGCTGTCCTGCATATGCGCTTTTGGATGAGATGAGCGACTGCGACAGCGACAGCGGCAACGACACGGAGCTGCTCGCAGAACAGAGTGACAGTGAGTCGTGCGGAGATTTGTCATCTGACTCTGACACCGACACTGATCCAGAAAGTGACGCCGATGATCCCGCACCTGACCTAAGTGATGTGCGCACTTGGTGCCCTTTAGACAGCGATGCGGACCAGGCAGTGCCCCCGAGATTCCGTTTCACTGGATCTCCTGGGATGAAGGTTGACGTGGAGAGTGACAACCCTCTGGCGTACCTGAAGTTATTTCTAACGGAGGAGGTAATTCTAAAAATAGTCGCTGAAACCAACCACTACCATGAGCAGCAGTCCGCTACGCTGCGCGCCAGATTTTCCCGATCCAGAAAATGGGAGCCGGTCAGTAAAGAGGACATCTTGAAGTTTCTGCGACTCATCATCCTTCAGGAGGTGGTGGGGAAACTGCTCCAGAAATGGTATTGGACCACCAATAAGATGCTGGCCACTCCATTTTTTGGCACAGTGATGTCCGAGTACCGTTTTTCTCTGATCATGAAAAATTTACACTTCGCCAACAACGAAGAGTTAGATGAGGCCACGCATCCTGTGCCCAAACTCAAAAAAATCTGGGAGGTGTGCCAAATGATTGTCAACAAACTTCCAGCGGACCTATGTGCCAGACAGGGATGTCAGTGTGGACGAAAGTCTCATGGCCTACAAGGGACGCCTGAGCTGGATCCAATTTATTGCATCCAAAAGAGCGCGGTTCGGGATCAAATTTTAAATGCTCTGTGAGGCGTCCACAGGATATATATGGAATGCTATAATTTACACCAGGAAAGGTACAAAGTTCAATCCCAAGTACAGCGGCTATGGGATGGCCACATCCTCTGTCCTTTCACTCCTGGACCCCCTTTTGAACCAGGGATATTGCGTGACAACAGATAACTTTTACACCTCTCCGGAACTTTATGAAGTTTTGCTCCTAAACAAAACTGATGGGTATGGTACTGTTAGGCCAAACCGGCGGGACATGCCATCAATGTTTAGCAGGAAAAAGCTAAAAAAAGGAGAGATGGTTGCCTTTCAAAAGGGTAAATTGATGGCAATGCAGTGGCGAGACAAAAAGGAAGTGTGTCTCATGAGCACCGTGCACAACACCTCCACTGCCATGGTTCGCACAAAACACGGAACAGATTTGCTGAAGCCGCAAGTCGTGATCGACTACAATCACACGATGGGAGGTGTCGACCAAGCCGATCAGGCAATGACCTTTTACCCGGCGATGCAGAAGCAACAAAAAAAATACTACAAAAAGATTTTTAGGCATCTCCTTGAACAGTGCCTTTGGAATGCCTATATTCTTTACAAAGCCAACACTGCCATACCCCTTGTTCATTCGGACTTTATCTGGAAGGTGGCTGAGCAGATTTACGTCAACCACCCGACACCATCATCAGTATCTGCTAACAGACCCGGACGACGCGGTGTTGACGTTGGCAATCCAGAACGCCTGACAGGCCGTCATTTTGTGGACTTTGTACCGCCCACCCCAAAAAAGTTAGCGCCTACCAGGATGTGCGTCGTCTGCTGTTCTAAGAAGGATGGCAATGGAAGAAAAGTCCGAAAGGAAACAAGGTACTATTGTCCAGATTGCAACGTCGGACTTTGTCTAGTTCCATGCTTCAAACTGTTTCACACTCAGGATGTGTATTGAATTTCTTTGACAAATTTCATTATTTTTCATTGCATCATTGAATAAAATTCTATTATTGATTAGATTATAATTCATGTGTTTGTGTTTTAAATTCATCACATCTGGGATGTCTACTAGAGTCTTGTTTTGGTAAGTTTTAAGTCAGTAATTACTAAGAATTGTAGGCCTTTAATACATAACGCCATATTTCCATGCAAAGAATTGTACCGCTTTTGGTACAGAATTCCTGACAGAATCATACCGCTAGGGAGGTTAAACCCACAACCGTAAATTCAGTCAGTATATGCAGTGAATCATGCTTGTGTGAAGTGGTGGGATTTTCTGCGCTAATCAAGAAAATGTGATGGCATTTATTATAGTGAGCTGCTGCACAAAGGAAACATAGAAGTACCAACAAAATGTGCAATCAAAAAATGTGCTGCGCTACAAAAGAAATCTCCCAAATAAATGGAAAAGTGCTGATCTATCAAATACTTAATATATGATACAATCTAGAATGAAAAGCAAAAATGTGCACACAAATTATGAATTATCAGTGAATCATGCTTGTTATACTCACTGTGGAACCTAAGGGGTTAATCCTCTGCATTTTTGTAAAAAGGCTGTTTGATCCTCTATGCACGGATCCTCCTTTTCTTCCACTGTCTCCAAAACAGGTCCGGATAAGACAGAGTTACTGGAGTCAGGCTGCACATGCTCAGTTTGGTGTGTATTGCTAGAGAGTTTTTTTTTCTTCGGAGAGTGCATGTGATCAGCACAGGGCCAATCAGCACTGTCCAGACAGAGGGCCAGGGGTCCTGTATCCGGATAGCACAGCCAGAGCAGTATGAAAACTCTTACAAGCTTTAAACAGGAACTGATAGAAGTCACAAGACTGCTATATACGGCTGATGAGAAAATATATTTATCTGTTTTTATTTACTAAAATAATTGCCTAATAATAATAATAATAATAATTTACTGAAATAATTTATTACCTTTCTACTGCCACCAATTTTTTATCACCTTTTCTCCTGCCACCAATATTTTATCACTTTTTCTCCTGCCATCAATGTTTTAATACCTTTTTTCCTGCCACAAATATTTTATTACCTTCCTTCCTACCACCAATATTTTACCATCTTTTCTCCTGCCACAAATGTTTTTACATCCTTCTTTCCTGACACCAAAATATTTATTATTTTCTCTCCTGTGTTTTATCATGGTTACGAGATAGTTTACGTTTTTGGGGTTGTATTCGATGTGTGCAAAGAGAGATTAAACAAGCACTTACTAGGTATAACATTTAATTAAGTAATAACAGATTCAGATAACAATTGTAATAATATTAGAAAATATAACAAGAAAGCTTAACGAAAGATGCCTTTTCCACCACAGGTCCCTCCATCTTATATGGCGTGGCACATATGAGCAGATCAGATGCATGTTCAAGTTGTGTTATATACAGGACTTGAATGGAAGGAAATTACCAACTTTCATTCCTTTGGTATGAAGTCAGCTAAAGTAACCAGAATAGCGTGAGCCAAAACCCCTGCCATTAATATCTTTATCTTTAGCTTTATCACCTTCCCCCCGCTACCATTTTATATATATATATTTTTTTTATATATATATATATATATTTTATATATATATATATATATATATATATATATATATATATCTCCTTCCCTCCTACCAGCCAGCAATGTTTTTTTTTTTTTAACCTTTCCTGCTCCCACCTATATGTTTTTACCTTATCTCCTGCCACCAATATTTTTATTACCTTCCTTCCTGCCGCCAGTATGTTTTTTATACCTTATTTACAGCTATTGATATTTTATTACCTTCCTGCCTGCCAGCTATCAAAAATGATTTTACCTTTCCTCCTGCCACTGATATGTTTTTTTTTACCTTTTCTCCTGTCACTATCACTAAAATGTTATCACTTCTCTCCTGCCAGCCATCAATATTCTTGTTACCTTCCCTTTGCCACCAATCACATTCCCTCATTCCACCAATAATTTTATCCCCTTCCTCATGCCACCAAATCTTTTTTTTTTTGTCCATCCTGCCAATAATCATCACTTATCATTTATCACCTTCCTTCCTTTACTTCTTATACAAAACAATATGAGAAATGCAACTGTATCCATCTCTTTGGTGTGTAATTCCAATGATAATAAATACCATAACATACTGGTGGTCTCAGGATTGTTTATGCAATAGCTACAAAGAGCGCATTTATATGGTATTCTAAGCACAGTTTTTCTCATAGCATGCGCATTTACTGTAAAGAATATGTTACCCCGACATTTCATATTCCTCATATGTGCCTGTTGTACCATGTACTTGTCTTAAAAAGTGTCCTGTTCTCTTTTGTATTGCTTTATCTGGGTGAAATATTTGTTGATCCTGCCAGTTTCCCTGCTTTCCTGTTCCGAACTGACCATGACAACTAGGCATGAGAGCACATCTATCCCAGCATGGTCACATTTATGGCGGTGCTGGGGACATAGCCTGCCTGTCCTCCAATAGCCAAGACTTGTGCTGACACACCCTCGTGCACAGGGTTATATATATATATATATATATATATATACATACATACAGAGTATCTCACAAAAGTGAGTACACCCCTTACATTTTTGTAAATAATTTATTATACCTTTCATGTGACAACACTGCAGCGATGACACTTTGCTACAATGTAAAGTAGTGGGTGTACAGCTTGTATAACAGTGTAAATTTGCTGTCCCCTCAAAATAACTCAACACACAGCCATTAATGTCTAAAATGCTAGCAACAAAAGTGAGTACACCCCTAAGATAAATTGTCCAAATTGAGCCCAAAGTGTCAATATTTTGTGTGGCCACCATTATTTTCCAGCACTGCCTTAACTCTCTTAGGCATGGAGTTCACCAGAGCCTCACAGGTTGCCACTGCAGTCCTTGGTGGAGTGTGGAGAAATGCTTGGTCAGTCCATCACCTTTAACCTTAGCTTCTTTAACAAGGCAGTGGTCGTCTTTTGAGATGTGTTTGGGGTCGTTATCATGTTGGAATACTGCCCTGCGGCCCAGTCCCCGAAGGGAGGGGATCATGCTCTGCTTCAATATGTCACAGTACATGTTGGCATTCATGGTTTTCTCAATGAACTGTCACTCCCCAGTGCTGGCAGCACTCATGCAGCCCCAGACCACGACACTCCCACCACCATGCTTGACTGTAAGAAAGACACACTTGTCTTTGTACTCCTCACCTAGTTGCCGCAACACATGCTTGACACCATCTGAACCAAATAAGTTTATCTTTTTTCTCATTAGACCACAGGACATGGTTCCAGTAATCCATGTCCTTAGTCTGCTTGTCTTCAGCAAACTGTTTGCGAGCTTTCTTGTGCATCATCTTTAGAAGAGGTTTCCTTCTGGGATGATAGCCAAATTGATGCAGTATGCGGCGTATGGTCTGAGCACTGACAGGTTAACCCCCATCCCCTTCAACCTTTGCAGAAATGCTGGCAGCACTCATACGTCTATTTCCCAAAGACAACCTCTGGATATGACGTTGAGCATGTGTACTTAACTCCTTTGGTCGACCATGGCGAGGCCTGTTCTTAGTTGAACCTGTCCTGGTAAACC
This sequence comes from Pelophylax lessonae, assembly GCF_965119305.1. NCBI lineage: Eukaryota > Metazoa > Chordata > Amphibia > Anura > Ranidae > Pelophylax > Pelophylax lessonae. Next base: position 573,582,254 of record NC_138770.1, on the reverse strand, counting down.
GCTGTATGGTCTTGGCCACTGTGCTGCAGCTCAGTTTCAGGGTCTTGGCAAACTTCTTATAACCTAGGCCATCTTTATGAAGAGCAACAATTTCTTTTTTCAGATCCTCAAAGAGTTCTTTGCCATGAGATGCCATGTGGAAATTCCGGTGACCAGTATGAAAGAGTGAGAACGATAACACCAAATTTAACACACCTGCTCCCCATTCACACCTGAGACCTTGTAACACTAACGAGACACATGACACTGGGGAGGGAAAATGGCTAATTGGGCCCAATTTGGACATTTTCACTTAGGGGTGTACTCAAATTTGTTGCCAGCTGTTTAGACATTAATTGCTGTGTGTTGAGTTATTTTGAGGGGACAGCAAATTTACACTGTAAGACCCCGTTCACATTAGGTCGCTCTGACTTAGGGGGCGACCTCTGAAGTCGCGTGCAGTGCGACTTTGGCGCGACTTGCACGGACTTCACATAATGGAAGTCAATGCAAGTCGCCTCCAGGTCGCCCCCAAGTTGTACAGGACCCTTTTTCTAAGTCGGAGCGACTTGTGTTGCTCCTATTAGAACGGCTCCTGTACTACACAGTGGGAGCGACGGTGCACGACTTGTCAGGCTGACCAAGTCGCCTGACAAGTCGTATCAGTGTGAATGGACACTTATACAAGCTGTACATTCACTACTTTACTTGTAGCAATGTGTCATTTTTTTCAGTGTTGTCACATGAAAAGATATAATGAAATATTTACAAAAATGTGAGGTGAGTGTGTACTCACTTTTTTGAGATACTGTATATACAGTACATAAATACATATACAAATGTTTTGCCTTTCATTTATTCTCATATACGTTAACATTACCTACAATCTCATTTAATTTATATAACAGTAATATTGTTATTTTTTTAATTGAGATATTGCTTAACATTTTATTTGTTTTACTGCTTGCTAAGGAAGTGTTGTGATCTTTGGTATTTATAAAGTGTTATTATCTCTGAGTCTGCTATTCAAAGGGCCTGGACATTACACTCACTGGCTACTTTATTACCTCGAACCTTGAAGCAGATGAACTACTGCGGCAGAAGACCACATCGGGTGCCTTTCCTGTCAGCTAACAACAGGAAATGGAGGCTAGAATTGCACAGGCTCACCAAAATTGGAAAATAGAAGATTGGAAAAAACGTTACCTGGTCAGATGAGTCTCGATTTCAGCTGCAACGATCAGATGGTAGGGTGAGAATTTGGTGTAAAAAACATGGAAGCATGGATCCATCCTGCCTTGTATCAACAGTTCAGGCTGGTGGTGTAATTGCGTGAGGGATATTTTCTTGGCACACTCTGGACCCCTTAGTACCTATTGAGCATTGCTTAAATGCCACGGCCTTCCTGAGTATTGTTGCTGACCATGTCCATCCCTTTATGACTACAGTGTACCCATCTTCTGATGGCTCCTTCCAGCAGGATAATGCACCATGTCAGAAAGCTCAAATCATCTCAAACTGGTTTCTTTTACATGACCATGAGTTCAGTGTACTCCAATGGCCTCCACAGTCACCAGATCTCATCCAATAGAGCACCTTTGGGATGTGGTAGAACAGGAGATTTGCATCATGGATGTGCAGCCAACAAATCTGTAGCAACTGTGTGATGCTATCATGTCAGTATGGACCAAAACCTCTGAGGAATGATTCCAACACCTTGTTGAATCTATGCCACGGAGAATTAACATAATTCTGAAGGCAAAAGGGGGTCCAACTCGAAACTAGCAAGGTGTACCTAATAAAGTGGCCAGTCAGTGTATATGTAAATGGTATATAACCCTTGACTAATAAATCTATTAATACTGATAGGGTAGTCTATGTGGTTTTATCCCTAAAAAAATATTGGAAATATTGGACTCTTGGACAATTTTTACAATAAAAAGTGCGGCACTGTCCCCAAAAAATATATAGTGACTGTATATAAACATAGCATACAAACTGATGTGCATCAATCATCTATGTGAACTAAAAATATACTTTATGTAATATAATCAATGAACAAATTATAAAAATACTAATGTGCTCTAATTACCGGAAGTTATATAATCCAAAAATTGCACTATTGTCAGTCAACCAACATTGACAATAGCTCATGCCGCTGCATAAACAAAGTTAATGTGCAGAATAGCAATACTGTGGTCCCACAGTCCAAATAAAAAAAAACGATCCACCCAATGCTGATCTCCAAACATGTACAGTACCACTAATCCGATCAACCTTTTTATTGTAAATTTCATATTTGTGGAGCGTGAATCACTTAACAGGTACTGGCAGGTTGTCCACAATATCTACTTCTGGTGCGGTTGCGCATGCAGTTGGTTTGTTTTTATTTTCTTCTTGCACCATTGTTTGGCACTCTCATTAGACTGTATATACCCATACTTTTATCTCCTTCTTCCTTCAACCAACATGTTTTTTTACCTTCCCTTCTTCAGCCAATTTTTTTTTGTATCTCTCCTGCCACCCATATTTTTAATATCTTCATGCTACCCCCAACATGTTTTTATCTTCTCTGCTGCCACCAGTATTCTATTATTACCTTAGTTCCTGCCACCAATATTTTTTTACCTTCTCTCCTGCCACCAATATTTTTTTACCTTCTCTCCTGCCACCAATAATTACCAATAATTATTTAACTTCTGTCCTGCCATCAATATTTATTTATACATAGAAAACCTGTGCTTAGACCCACACATTAAAAGCTGCTAACACAATTTGCTGGTCACAAACATATTCAAAAATAAACCAGAGAAGTGTAGCGCTCCTTAATAGAATAGCACCAGAGTGAATGTAAAGTCCATTCCTTATCCACAAACAATGCTTGATAGGGTGAATAGGGATGTGACTCAGGGAGAAGTCCACCACCTCCAACAGAAGCACACTTAGCCTCTTACCGGATGGAGTTGACCACTTAATTATAAGTGGTCAAAAAGCACAATAATGCTCCAGGGAGGGCTCATAAAACAAACCGATCCACCAACTGTTCTACTCAGCTTTGAGCCCCTCCAAACTGGGATGGTCAGATGGTGTACAAAGGTCATTTCTCAATTGCTGATATACAAAGTTGGATCCACAATGGATGTATCTCAAGGAAAGAAAAGAAGCCTTCTCATGGTGCAGTAAGCTTTATAAACGTTGGTTTATTAAAGGTAAAAATAACACTCACATAGATCCGGATTAAAACAATATATCTGAATTGTAAAATTTCTAACCAAGAAAATGGCTGCACTCTGCTCTGTTCCAGTGCGTGATGACGTCACAGGCCAATGCTCCACTTATCAATATTGGTTTTTTTTTTTTACCTTCTGTCTTTCCACCAATATTTTTTACCTTCTCTCCTGTCATCAATAATTTTGTTTCACAAAGATTTTATTGGATTTTTAGGTTTTCCAAAACAGTGCAAAAAAACTACATTAAGGCACAAGAAACATCAGGGAGTAGAGAGGTGCAGACTTTAATATGATTTCACCATAATACAGTACACATGCATGAACCTGATGTCATGAACTATAAGGAGGCAAAACCTCCATGGCTTGTTCAAAAGGTATAGGAAAAGGATGGTTCCGATGAGGAGAGCACTGTTTTAGCTATCATGGGCAACTCTACAGGATTGGAGGGGGAGGGATCAAAAGTACTAGGGCGAGAGGGAAGAGCGTGATGAGACATGAGGTGCAGAGGAGGAAGAGCAGAAAAGATCTGAAGAGGAGAAAAAAGAGAGTGGGACGTTTGCCTGGGATGGGCAAAGTAAGGAGGGAGGGGACGGGGCAGGGGTGTAGAAATGGAGCCCACATGGGCCAGCGGCCGGGGTGTGTAGGGACAATCATGAAATTAGTCAGACCAAGAGAAACCTTCTGTCTTGCCACCAATTTATTTTTACTATTCTCTCTTGCCATCAATAATTGTTTGCCTTCTGTCCTGCCACCAATATTTTTTGCCTTCTCTCCTGCCACAATTAATTTTTTACCTTCTGTCCTGCCACCAATATTTGTTTACCTTCTGTCCTGGTATCAATAATTTTTTACTTTCTGTTCTTCCACCAATATTTTATCACCTTCCATTCTGCCACCAATATTTTATCACCTTCCATTCTGCCACCAATATTTTTTCACCTTCCCTTCTGTCACCAATATTTTTATTACTATTCCTCCAGCCAGCCATCGATATTTTTATTACTTTCCCTCCTGCCACCAATATTTGTATTACCTTTCCTTCTGCCAGACATTAATATTTTTTATCACCTTCCCTCCTGCCAGCCACCAATAATTTAATGAGCTCCCCTTTTGCCACCAAGCAATTATTGTGGGTTGAAGATATACTTAAGTGTTGTTTCTCATTGCTACTTGCACTTTCAACCTTCTTTCTAGATCAGAATGCCGATATTAGTTGCATGTGCAGTTAGTTTTAATTTACCAGTTGACACAATGTGCATGGAAAAATAACACATATCATAATAAACAAAGTATATGTGAACGCTTCCTTTAAATATATTTTTAAAATATACACAGTAACATTTAAAAGACTAGCTCCTGACAAATATGTTCTAAATTGATTGGAAAAGGATTAGAACCTTTGCCTTGTCTGTATTCCCATTGGGAAGATGTCGTTTCACTTTCTAAACCAAAGAACTAAATGGGAAGTAAAAGAAGAACTCTGATCCTACGCAGCAATGAAAACTAAGGACCCTTGTTTATCCTCTTTTTCTATCGCCTTTTTTTGTCCATACCCCTCCTACCTCTTACCAACACTTTACCTGTGCTATCCCCCCCCCCCCCAAACTCCCCATCCCAATGTTCTCTCCCCAAACCCTTCCTATGCCTCCTCTGATATTACCACACCACAAACACTTAGATTGCATGAAGGTTAAAAAGTAGAACAAAAGCCCAAGTCGAACTATTCTTAAAAAGTTCCCTCCCCACTCCTACTAGTACTACCCATCCTGCCTAACCTGTATAAAAAAGATGTGTGTGGAGCAATGACGTCACCCGTAGGCTCCAATGGCCCAACCATTGTCGGCACTTGCTGCTCTCCCCTGCAGCAGCTGCTTACTAACATGGAGGAGCTACAGAATCGTGGGGCTGGAGTGGATTAAAAATAGGTAAGTAAACACATACTTTTTGGAATAGTTAGACACACTAAAGCTGAACTCCAGACTGGAACAAAAAAAAATACCCTTCCCGTGGTGCTCCCATCCAAGTGTTAAATGCCTGTTATGTCGGGGGGGAGGGGACAGAATACCAATAAATAATTCTTGTACCTTATTCTTGGCTCCATTATACTCCCTCTGTCCATACAACAGGTTCAGCACTGCATCCTCTGTAAACTGCTTATGGGAAAAAAAGAACGTCAATTTTATTTGGGTACAGCGTCGCGCGACGGTGCAATTGTCCGTTAAACTAACGCAGTGCCGAATCGCAAAATAGGGTCTGGTCATTAAGGGGGCAAATCCTTCTGGTCTTAAAGTGGTTAAGATGCACAACCAAGAGTCTTTTAAAAATATCAATATTCCCCGCTGACACATATCTCCTTTTTTATGCATGCTAAAATTCTGCCGGTTTTGGTAGCTGCAGCTTGACATTGCATGCTATTGCTCATTTTGCCTTCTTCTAGGCCCCCCAGACCTTTCTCCAGCCTTGATTCCCCCAGAGGTTCTCCCCCTAGCGAGTAGTTTGTGTTTATGTTTTTAGCCCCCGAGTGCATTACCTTACATTTCTCCACAATAAACATCATTTGCCCTGTAGTTGCCCACCCCTTTATTTTGTTCAGGTCTTTTTGTAAAATTACTATATCCTGATGTGTAGTTAATGCTACAACAACAGTGTTTCAAACAACAACCTTCAGGCTGCAGTGTTCATTTGCGGTTTCATCTGTTTAATAGTGTAACTGTCATATCCAGTTGCATTATTAAAAATATTAAAGTGGTTGTAAAGGTTAAAGGGTTTTTTTTACCTTAATTCCTTTAGGGTGGAAGTCGAGGGTGGCTCCGGGCTACATCCGATTCTGGACTGGACTTTCTTCTCTTCCCATGCGATCCCACTTGCTCCCTGAGCCCGGCCTTTCCCCCTATTTATAGCCTGCACAGGGTGAAGGGCAGAACCAAAAAAGCCTGAGAAATCGGCAGACCCAGAAGACCCAGAATTAACCCTTCCCTACCTGAGCAGCCCATACTGTCTAACCAGCGGGAACCCACAAAACAAGGCACCTACCTACATGTGTGAGCTGCTGCAGAAACCAGAGGGTAGGGAGGTGGTGTGAGCTGACAGGAGCAGAAATTATAGGATCATTTCCCAATTCCTGTTGCACCACAGACTCACCTGCTGCAGGTCCCACTCTGGATGTGCTTTTCTGGTTGTGCTTTTACTCTGCGTATGACTGTTGTGGATGGCACGGGTCTTCATTTAAACACTGATGCTATCAGGTAGTAGTAACACAGTGTTATTACCCTCCTGCTGCTACTGAGCATGTGACAGATATTGGTAATTTTTTTTTTGGTTTGTCCCAAAGATAATCATTATCACCAGTGTGGACCTGGCATTTAGCAGCAGTGCTTTTGAGTCCTACCCTGGTGCTGTTGAGTCCTACCCTGCAGTGTTCAGTCCCCAGCACAGGGAGTCTCACATCACTAATAGATTATTTGTGCCTTCTACTGTACATGTTCAATAGTTGTAGCACCCTCACTGTGGCTAGTGTAGGTAAATTTAGTTTGGCTCTCCTGTAGGCAGAGGAGCAAGAGATAATTTGTTTAGGAGTCTGTTCAGCGCTTCAAAGACTGTGGCTCTGTTAACTCCCACTGTCTTATGGAACTCTCTGTATATTTCCAGAACATAGTGGTCAGAGGAGGAGGGGCAGAGGCTGCAGCCTGAATATTTATGGCGTTTCCACCTATACCTAGGAAGGCAGGGCCCAGAAGGTGGGGAGATGACCCATAAATACCCAGAAGTCTGTCAGTCTCTTCCCCCTTGGGTAGAAGAGAGAGCAAGAAGAGAGAGAGAAGGAAAGCTCCAGGGCATCACACAGCCTAGCTGCAGACTTCTAGCCAAACCAGAATCAGCCTGTTCAGCAGAGAGGCCAGTGCAGCACCTTTCTGGATTCTATGAGCCACTTAAAGGAGCTGAACGATAACACAGCAGCCATCATACCTGAAGCAACAGAGAGGACAGTGTAGTACAATGCTGGGACCTAGGGGACAGCTTTAGTGTAGTACAAGACAACCAAGAGCAACCCAACATCTCTACTTTGGGTCTAGAGCAGCATGCAGGCAGGGGGATGTGCTTACCTGAGAAAACCCTTCTCCTCTCCTGAAGACTCCTGGGATGTAAGACGTCATTTTTCTAGGCCAGGAACCCTAAACCAGTAACTGAAGAATTGTAAAAAAAAGAGCCACATCATCAAAATATTCTTAATGCAGCACATCACAACGCAAGACAAGTGTGAGTCCATTTGTACGTACTGTACTTGTGCATTGGGGTGGCATTTTCAATAAGTGGCACTGCATTAGACAAATCAAAATGCCTTGTGTTACTGTTTGGTAAAGTACAGACTACTGCAATGTATGGGTCTAAAGAAGACCTAACGCAAAATATACTTTCAAATATAATCCTAATGACCTCCTTCTCTGTACTAACCCCTTTGCACTTCCCTTAGATCAGCGGGTGAAGGAGTCAAGGAGTTTGCACCATATTGGTTGGTGGTCAGGCAGAGAAGCCTCCATGCAGGCTTGCTAGTAGAAAGCTTTTGCATCTAGGCCAATGAAGAACTTAGTACCCCTGCAACTCTGCACCCTTTCATCTCCCTGTCACCCCAGGCACTGCACCTTTCTGTCAGGTAGCAACTCATTTACTTCAATTTCCACCATGCACCCTGTAAAGGCCAGCCAGTCCTCCAGCCTCTGGGGCTGCTGTGCACATTGTATGTTTTGGGTGGAGAGGTAGGAGGTGCATACAGAGAGGGAAGCCTAACACTGAGAAACCCACCATCTCCATCACTACAGAACCTTTCCAATACAGCAGCCATTTTCTTGAAGTCCTACATTCAAATATTCAAATTTATTTTTTATTTCTTTTACTCTCAAACCAAGCATTTTATTTGAGATACAACATCCTTTTTATATCCCTCCTCCTTCCAAAGCCATTGGATATTCTATATTATTATTTTGAACATGCAATCACTATATCAGTTAAAACTAAGGAGGAAATTAAAACTCCATTTTACTTTCTGTATTTTTCTTTTCCAATACATATAGGATTTTCTAGATGCCGGAAATAACAAGCCATTAATCTAGGCACAAACCGCACTGCTCTGCCAAGCTGCCCTGATAACAGTCACATCCTTACCATTAAACCAACCAGTCCAGACTTGTCCATCTTGCTGGACAGGTGGACCACAATTTAACTGAGAAAGGAAGGACTCCGGAGGAGCAGGAAGTGTCTGGTGATGTTGCTTGGACCGTAAATTATGAAGTAATCACTCTATGGATCAATAGGTTGCTTCCTCTTTTTAAAAATACACATAAGACTTTGAGACAGCATGGTTTTCACTGTAGCTCGTTTTACAGTATATTGCAGTGTTGTATATGGAAATGTAACATAGCAGACACAAGATGTTGTGGTGCCTCAAGTAATTTAATAAAATGCACCACAAAAGCATTATGCACCCTCTCTTCCTACACAGATAAAAGCCGAAGATTTGTTTTTAGTTTTGAATAGAGTGGGGAGAGGTTAAAACCTTTGTCGGGTTTTTATTGCTATCTGTATGCCCACTGGGGATATTCCCCCCTCTCTATATGTGGTTGCCAGGACTGAACATTAACAAACCTCTAACATTTTTTTCATTAGGATTGAAAGGGAAATCTACCAGTGGGGGATTTCACTCACTTTGGAGAGATTTTCCTCATACTTCTTGTTTTGTCTACAAGGCAGTTTCATGCAGATTAGCATGGCATTTGGATGTGGTTCAGACATACACTGGAAGGCCCCTTTCACACGATCGGATCGATCAGGTCTGCCTGTCTGTTTTTCAGGCGGACCCAATCGGCCCACCCATTCTCCTCAATAGGGAAGCAGATGTCTTGTCCGATCTGACAAGATCCGCTGAAAATAGATGGATGACGATACATACGCTATCCATCCAGTGAGACGGGTTGTCCATTTTCATCTAATCTCCCCATAGAGGAGAGCGGGACTCTGACAGGTCCATCTCTGCACAGTGAGTGGAAACAGACCTATCATCCACCTGAGCAAGCGGAGTCCGTCCAAACGGACCTGCCCCATGTGAAATGGGCCGAAGTCTTCAGTTGCCTTGCAAAGGTAATATCTGAGTGTTGCTGTACCTCTAAGAAGGAATGGACGGCCTCCACTAGCCTGTTGTCTGTGCATTGCTAGATATGTCCCATAGCTCAGAACTCAGATACTCTAAAGCAGGGGTCTCCAAACTTTTCAATATAAGGGCCACATCACACATTATAAAAACATTTGCAGGCCACAAAAAAAAAAAACTGTTTTATACATTTAATGCATAAAATGTAAATGAATTAATAAGTTTTACTTTGAGTCATTTTTTTAATGATTCAGAAAAAGTCCATCACTGTTCCACCCCACATAAGAGTCCCCATGAGAGACCATCTTACATCAAAGGGCCAGATAAAGTCTTGCAGCAGGCTGGATTTGGCTCTCAGGGCATTGTTTGGATATCACTGCTTTAGAGTTAGGGGCCACACTTTTGGGAACCTTTTCTAGCACTGATAACTATGATGGGGTGCTATTCCTCTCACTGATACCAATGATGGGGCACCATTCTTCTCACTGATACCAATGATGAGGCACCATTCTTCAGGTGACTTGTGACTTGACGCAGCAGTGTGGCTTCCACATGTATCTTCAAGCGTAGGAAATACAACCTGTATTGAACCAGTGTTTGAAACAGTTTAGCTAGTTATTTTTTTTTTTGCTTTCAAACTTAAAAGTGTGCCAGGGACCTTCTGTATTTTTTGTTTATTTTGTATACCTCTGCCATATGCACCTTTCCCTTTTTTACTGGTTTCAGATCAGAGTTGTTGTCATTGTTGCTTTTCTACAGGATAGGTAAGGTAAATCTTTACAATGAGATACAGATAGGTTGTAACTATTCTTTAGGCCCCATTAACACTTGCGAATGGGGCCATTTGTGATTACCCATGGAAGATTCAGTGGAGTTCCCAGCAATTAGCTGTGGATGGCAAGCCCCATCATGGCTGTTCTCATCTAGTCCTTTATGCAGCGATTACCTGTAGATGATCTGCCCTGGATGCAGACAGTAGATTTCTGATGCCAGGCTTCCCATTGCTTTCAATCAGACTTTCTGCCCACACTTATTTGCATGAATCCCCACTGAGCCTCCACCTCCCATGGGTAATTGCAAACAACCCCATTCTTAAATGTGTATGTGGGCTAAAGCTGGTTAAAATTTTGGCCCAATTGCTGCTGAATTGGCTGAAATTTGAGCTGCTGGTCACCCTGTCTGTACCACATGCAAACTAAGGTTGATGGTAAGGAACTGTATACCGGAGGATATGTGTTGTATAGATCTATGAAATATATGTATGCAATGGAACAGCAATAGGATTGCTTGCACTGATTTTTAACATTTTTTTATATTCAAGGTACAATAAAAACAGGTGCAAATTTGACAGTTTATTGACTGTGTTAGTAAGTATAGTATCTAAAAAGTTCCAAAGTCTTTTGTTCTTGGTTCCATCACTGTGATGATCAGCTTTAACCAATAGTGAAATGTCCTTAATGCCTATTCTAATTTGCTAATATCTGCTTGCGTTTCTTTGTCCTTGTTTGTGACCTGTAGTATTACTTGGCCAGAAAGTTCCTTGCAACTAGGGATGAGCTTAGACTCAAACATCGGCCATTTGATCGTTCGTCGAATGACGAACAAATGTGCTTCTTTACAGGAAATTTGAGCGCCCATAATGCACTGCGCGCACGCGGCACATGCAGTGTGTTATGTGATTGGCCAAAGCATGCACCCTGACTTTCATGCTTTGGCCAATGAAATCATCTGTGCCATGATTGGACAAAAAGCAGACGGCCTTTAGCCAATCATGGCTCAGGGGCTAAGTACACGCCCCACACTATATAAAGGCTGCTTGCACAGCCACAGCGTGTAGTGTGATTGTGTTGGCGAGATAGGAGACAGGGAGAGGAACGTGCTTAAGGCAGGGAGAGAATATTTATTTTGCATTTTCTCAGAGACATTGCTTGCAGTGTGAGTATAGGGAGGGAGAGAATCGTGTTTTTCAGGCAGGGAGATCAAAGTGATTTGCAGTTTTTCTGACAGTGCAGTGTAGTCTAATTAGACATTGCTAGCAGTTAGGCAGGGAGAGAGATTTATTCTTTTTACAAGTTAAGAGATCAGATAGTGAAGTATTTTCAGTAGTGCAGTATATACCATAGACCATGTGACGTGAGTCACTTTGGTTGGGGGGCTTGTGGAACCCAGATTGCTTTAGGGAGCTAGGGAGACTCCTTGTCCAGCTTCCCAAGCCCCTCTTATGTGTAAGTCACCCTGTGTCTATTAGGGGCACAGGGTGACCAAGAACCCCAGTCGGGTCTGCACTAATCAGACTCTCTGTACAACCACACCGTACTCAGCATTTGGTGTTACCCCGGTTATCCTGGGTTCTATATGTGTGGTTTGTGTTGAAAGAGTAAGGGGCTCTTTCACTTGGGACAATAATATTTCTTGACAATATCCCTCAGGAAATATATAAAGATAAACGGTTTGACTTAACAGATTGCTAAAATATTGCAGGAGTGTCTCATAGACCCTTGCTAGTGGGGTGGGGTTTGTTATTGTTAAGTACCTACATCCCATTGTTCTTCTATTGTTTTCTGTCTGCCTTAAGATAAACTTATTATGGGATGTATATGTGTATGTGGATTGGCTGCTAAGGGGGAAGGGTTGTCCCAGAGTGTATATCTGTTTGTGCATGTGTTTGAATAAACAGTTTGATTCTGGTTGACTTCAAAACTTGTACTGTTGAGTTCTTGGGGTAACTATAGCCAGATTCACGGATCCCGTGTTCCAGAGCTTAGGAAGCAGCTTCTTGGCGGAGATACCCATTCGGGGTGTCCGGATTCCGTTACATTGGTGGCAAGCGGTTTCAGTGGCATCCTAGTGCAAGGAGAAGCAGCTCTTGGAGATACCAGTAACATTATCGAGTGAGCTAACACCCGTGCAGCGTCCCCATAAGAGGAGAGGTACAGATATCAGCGGCCATGGAAGAGGAATTCGTAAGGTGGTTGCGAGAGATGCAGACACAGCACAGGGGACCAGTGTGATACCAGATCCTGCTAGGAAGGTATGATTCTGTGTGCTTGGATTTTAGAAAGGAAATGCTAGCCCGTGAGCAGCGCCACCAGGGAAAGATCCTCCCCTCCATCCAGAAAAGGTACTGGTCGCAGTATGGATCGCGGGAGCTGTTTTTGGGAGATACACCACACAAGGAGCAGACAGCTGAGTTAAGCAGGCTGGTCTGGGCAGAGATGTGGTTGGAAGAGAGCTATAGAGCCCTCCGGTGGCATGTATCCCAAACATGTCCTTGGATAGTGGATGACAGCCCAACAGAAGGCTTTGGCTATGGTGGCTGGGGACTGTTGTACGAGAAGCTGTCAGGGGACCCTAACTTTGGGAGAGATTTGGAGTGGCGGTTAGAGTTCTAGTTCACCCTCCATCTAGAGTCCTGTCTCTCATTGGGGGAAGCTGCTACAAGGGATTGCTATGCTCTTCATACTCCCTTGAATAATCACTAAGCTCTTGTAAGAGCTTGTTCCTGTTCCTGTGCCTGCCTCACTCTCTGGGGAAAGAGAGGGTCACCCACGGGAACCTGGAGCCTTGTCGTAGGTCCAGGGTGGGTAGGAGATGGTAAGACCCCAACCAAGCTGCGGCGGTTCGTGGGGTCTGAGGTGGTTATGGTGTCGGGTGGAGGGCTTGGAGCCCTTGGGAAGCACTAGGAGCATCCGTCAACGGAGGTACCCGGTCGGGGTGCCGGTTGATCCGTTACAGACCATACACCATACATTGATCTCTATCTATATATAGAGCAATAGATTAGATATCAGGTCATTGAGTATCTATCGGTCACTTGCGTATACCCTATATTGATCTGATCTCTATCTATATATATAGGGCTATTGAGTAGATCAAATCAGGTCATTGAGTATCTATCGGTCACTTGCGTATACCCTATATTGATCTGATCTTTATCTATATATAGGGCTATTGAGTAGATCATATCAAATCATTGAGTATCTATCGGTCACTTGCGTATACCCTATATTGATCTGATCTCTATCTATATATAGGGCTATTGATTAGATCATATCAGTTCATTGATTATCTATCGGTCACTTGCGTATACCCTATATTGATCTCGATCCACATCATGTCCGAAAGGCCAACAAGGACAGGCAGACGCTCACAAGCCATGAAAAGAGGGCAAGCAGTCTCTGTGTCCACAGTGAAAAGTGGTGGTCACAGTCGACATGGTGCATCCTCTGCAGGCGGGGCACGCTCGTCCTCTATTTCCGGTGCTACCCGTGTTATTCAGCCACAACATGTGAAAAAGTTAGTGGAGTGGATAAATAAGCTGTCCTCATCCTCCTCGTCCTCTGACACCCATGATCACAGTAGTTTGCCTATTGCCGCAGCTGCCATAGCAGGCCGTTCCACAGGCTCCTTCTCCACAGCTACTCATTCTGTCGCCCCACCATCATGCACGGAGGAGTCATCTGAACTATTCGATCATAGTGTCAGTGACATGCTGCTGGAGGATGCGCAGCAATTTGAAAGCTGTGATGTTGGTTCCCAAGTTGATGAAGGGAATAACGTGAGCCTAGAGAGAGGGGGTGACAATGACAGACAGGAAACTGGCAGTCATGTTCCCACAGCTGCAGCATCCTGCCAAGTTTGCTCCAGTGATGAGGAGGGAGGGGATGATGAGGTCTCTGACTGTACTTGGGTGCCTGACAGGATAGAGGAGAAAGAGGGGGATGTGCTCTAGGGCCCACCATAGGAGTAGCCAACCTATTGCGTCACAGCACAGAGCTCCACAGGTGCAGGTTGCTGCAAACTCCCCACTGACTTCAAAAAGTTCATTAGTGTGGGCTTTTTTCAGCACATGTGCAGTAGACCGCAGCATTGCTGTTTGCAACATCTGCCTGAAGCAGATCAAGCATGGCAAGCTGCTTGTGCACCACATGCTTGACAAGGCATATGACGACCTGCCATGCACTCCGTTGGCAACAGCACCTGAAAGAGCCACAAGATCCAAACAAGCATACATCACCTTGCTCCTCATCTGGGATCTCTAACCCTACTATACCTCATGCCTTCTCAAATACCAGCATTGAAAGGGATGATGGTATAGCAATGAGTGCCACAGAGACTTTCACCCAATCTGCTAGCAGTACACCACCGCTTGATTTGAGCAGCAGGCCCATTTCACTACCCCAGTTGCTAAACCATAGATAGAAATACTGTCCCATCCATCCACATGCTCAGCATCTTAATGCTAGCTTGGCCAAATTGCTAGCATTACAATTGCTGCCTTTTAATTTGGTAGACTCTGCTCCCTTTTGCGAATTTGTGTAATGTGCTGCACCACAGTGGCAGGTACCGAAAAGGCATTTCTTTTCGCGTAAGGCCATTCCGGCTCTCTACTGTCATGTGGAAGGTAGTGTTTTGGCCTCGTTGGACAGAACAGTCAGCAGGAAGGTGCACATTACTGCTGAATCTTGGTCCAGCAGGCATGGACATGGACGTTACAATTCCTTCACGGTGCACTGGGTAACTCTGCTGGCAGCTGGGAAGGATGCAGGACAGGGTTCAGTGTTGCAGCTTGTTTTGCCACCACACCTCCAAAAAGCTAGCGCTGGTTCTGCCACATCTGGCTACTCCACCACCTCCTTCTTCATGTCCTCTTCTGCTAAATTGTCCTCTGGAGCAGCAGTTCTTCCTAAGTGTTCAAGGGGCTACGCAAGCATTTAGGCTAAAGATACCATGCTTCAGTTGGTCTGTCTAGGGGATAGGAGTCACACCGATACAGATTCTGTCACCTATGCAGGGGCAGGCTCAGAGATGGTTGACATCATAACAGCTTGAGCCAGGAATGGTTGTATGCGACAATGGCACCAACCTTCTCTCCGCCCTCCAACAGGGACACTTGAAACATGTTCCATGCTTGGCACATGTCCTGAATCTGGTGGTGCAGCGTTTCTTGAGCAGATACCCAGGCTTCCAAGATCTCCTGAGGCAGGCCAGAAAAGTCAGTGGCCATTTCCACCGTTCATACAATGCCAGTGCTCGCTTATCTGACATTCAATGGGAATTCAACCTGCCCACCAACCGCCTCATTTGTGACATGCCCACCAGGTGGAACTCAACATTGGTAATGATGCAGCGGCTGCACATGCAGCAGAGGGCCATCAATGAGTACCTGTGTGAGTATGGCACAAGGACAGGGTCAGGGGAGCTTGGCTTTTTTTCGCCACGCCAGTGGCTTTTGATAAGGATGCATGCACCGTCCTGTCACCATTTGAGGAGGCCACAAGGATGGTGAGCCGGGACGATGCATGCATCAGTGACAATATCCCTCTAGTCTACCTGCTGGAGCACACGCTTCATGGAATCATGGACAGGGCACTTGAGGCAGAACAGCGGGAGGAAGAGGAGGACTTCCATTCCTCACAAGGCCCCCTTTATGCAGATATCATTCCTGCAGGGCCACAAAACACACAGGAGGAAGAGGAGGAGGAGGATTGTGGCAGCATGGATATAGAGGATAGCATACAGCAGTCTTCAAGGAATGGTTTTGATTCCCCAGAAACCCGAGAATTTGTACGTGGTTGGGGAGAGGTTGCTCCTGACAATGTCATCCTTAGTGACCCAGAGGACTCAGAAGCTCATACCTCCTCCAACTTACGTTACATGGGCTCCCTGATTCTGCAAAGCCTGCGAAAGGACCCGAGGATTTGTGCTATCGAGGAGAGAGATAATTACTGGTTGGCAACCCTTCTTGATCCACGTTAAAAGGGTAAAGTTGCAGAGCTCATTCTGCCTTTGCAGAGGGAGCAAAGGATGAAACATCTTGAGGAGGCCTTGAAAAAAAAAATGTGTGTAACACCTTTCCAGACACTGGGAGGTCAACATTCTCTGGAAATGTTTCTGAGGCATCGTTCAGCCAAAGGAGGAGTGGTGGAGAAGGCAGCCAGCTGACCGATGCCTTTAAAAAATTATTTTGTCCTCAGCAGCACCCAGGGCTGTTAGGTTTAAGCAACCATCGGCAGCGTCTCCATCATATGGTGCATGATTATCTAGGCGCAAGAGCAGACTTGGAACCCTTTCCAGCTGAGCATCCAGTGGGTTACAGGGTCTTGAGGATGGACCACTGGCCAGAACTTGCACAGTATGCAATGGAGCTACTGGCCTGTCCTGCGATTTCAAATTTGCATGGAATTCTTACCAGCAGGTCCCATTTCTGTGCCCAGCAAGAGTAACTGTGAGGGGTTACGGTGTTCACGTACCACCAACACCAAAACCCCAATATTTCTGCACCTGTACGACAAGTACATGCAATTTCAAAATTTGTATGGAATTTTTAGCAGCAGGGCCCCTTCCTGTGCCAAGCAAGAGTAACTGCAAGGTGTTACGGTGTTCAGGCACCACCAACAACCAATGCCCAATTTTTCTGCACCTGTATGACAAATACATGCCATTTGAAATATGTATATATATTTGTATATGAATTTTTTTTCCTTTTGAAATGTCAGTATTGCTGCAGCAGGCTACACACATTGTACAGATGCACTACTTTACAGGCACACTCAAGGGACCCCCCAGACACGATATTTAAAGGAATTTTTCATTTTTATAGTTTCACTGTAAGCCTCTTTAAAATCAGCAAATCACTGCTCCTTTAAAAATTATTGTTTTTAAAAACTTTTTTGCATTGCTACATGTCCCATACGAGTCCCATAGTCCCATAGACTTCAATAGAGTTTGTTTGTTCGAACAAACTTTTCCTCTGCTCGCTGTGTTATGGTGCAAACCGAACCGGGGGGGGGGGGGTGTTCAACTCATCACTACTTGCAACTGAGTGCTTGCTCCTAATTACAGATATTTGTGACTAGGCATTACTAGGGGAAAGGCTTTCTTGATAGGTCAAAAAACATTGTCTATAAGGGCTAAATAGAGTCATGAGCTAACCGTACTCTTTGCTCCTCCGAAGACCTCCTGCTGTCTCTCTACTCACTTCTTCTCTTACTCACTTCCAAGACTTCTCTACAACCTCTCCATTCCTCTTACTCAATTGATTTGACCCATCTCTTTTTTGGCTGCCTTTAGGTGATCCTTGAAAACGTATGTCTTCAGGGAAGCCTAACCCACCTCCACCTAATTACTGTTGATCAACTTTGCCCCTTAACCCCACAGGACCACCCTTAACTATATAATAAAAGAAAGTGAGAACCCCTAGCCTAGGGTTCTCTTAGTAGTCCTTGCACCAGGACACCTTTCCTTTTCATTTTTTTTTCTTTTTATATGGATATACAACTGAACTTTTATTTTCTCTGTCAAATCATTCCCCCACAGCTCCTACAGTTTGTATCACCAGCACTCCCCTCCCTCCCTTTCTTTTTAGATTGTAAGCTCTCAAGAGCAGGGCCTTCTGAAGCCTCTTGTTTTGCATTGTACTGTAAGTGTACTGTCACCCTATATGTTGTAAAATGCTGCACAAAAGCTATATAAAACCTGTATAATAATATTAAGCATCATGTGACAAATAGGTTTCATTTTCCAAAACGATTAAAAAATACACCCAAAAACAAAAAAAATGTACGGATAAGTTACTTTTCATGTTTGATAATTATTTCAGAATTTACATTTACCTGCAGTTCTCCTTTATCTCCTAACTACTAACCAGATATTGATAAATATAAGAACAGAGGTTGTAGCTCAGCGTCTTTTAAGCACGCCTTTAAGAGCCAGTAGTCCTTTTGAGAAGTGTAGCCATTACTAAAATTGCCTTTCCTAGCAGTAAATTGTAAACAGGTGGTGTTTCAGAGCAGTACTGAGCTCAGATCTGTGGGGAGTATTGGATAGTAGCACACAGATCCCACAGAAGAGGCTCTGTTTCATGTACGCTGACATTTCAAGGCTGTTTAGAATCATCCCTTTAATTCTTCCTTTATTGTTTTTCCTCTGCCTTCTTTAGAATCTTTTTTTTTGCTTCATTTTGATTTTTTTTTTTCTCTATTCTTTGTGCCTAATACTGAACTATATAGTCTATACGGCGTAAGGTCTGCTTTTAGACATCACCCTCATTGTAGTGCTAAATTCTGTATTAGATGCTAGGTATTTAATTAAGTGATATTGACAAGTACAGGACACTCCTGGCTAGTTATTGACTGGCAGAGGAGGTAAGAGAGCCTGTGGTGAAGCCCAAACTGCTTCCCTCCACTGATCAATACATTCCATGGATTACCATCTCCAATAGCCATTATTTCTATTGTATTTCTCAAAATTTATCGCCTTCTTTGACGGGTTTCAAGTCTCCTTTTTTTTCTAAAACTAGCTGTGATTGACTGTATGATCAAGCATCCATTACAGAGAGAATGAGAAGTTTGTTACCATGTGTATGTAAGGATGCGAATACGGTTGACAAATTATAGTAGCATTATACATTGTGTATGATGTGAATGTTGCATGTTGTAGACCCATATTCACTCAGTTTGTAGGCCACCAGTGTTACAGCTTATGGAAGCATTTCATTTTGTTGACTGTATGTGTGTGTTCTTATGTGTCTGTGCACAAAAAATACACACACACTGGACACCCCAAGTTGCTCTAAAACACTGCATACTATATAACCTCTTACGCCAGCCATACACCTCTTAAATTGCGCCTGATTCCTTCAAAATTCAAGCCATGGGTGGCCTTGTTGGCTCCACTCGGCTTGACAAAAGAAAAGTTAAAAATTGTCTGAGAAGGATGGGAAATTACTGAAATAATTGCACGCATTTCTGACTCACAAGCAAAATATGCCGCTCTTGAGCAGATTCATTGGGGTGCCATTAATTCCCAATGGCACCTCCATGCATCGGAAATCATGTAAACCTAGCCTTGGGGTTTCTTTCCCCACTACAATAATGAATGGAAGCAGTTTAACCAAGGGGTTGTAAAGGCTCGTTTTTTAAGTTAAAATAATAAACAGGTTTATACTTACCTGCTCTGTGCAAAGTTCATGTCCCCTGCTCTCTGCTCACAGGATTTGATTGACAGCAGCAGAAACCAATGGCTCCAGCTACTGTCTGTCTGCCCTATGAGAGATGGGGGAGAGGAGAGAGCCACTACAGATGGGCCCAGTGCTGGATCAAGATGGGGCTCAAGTATACAGGGCGTGAGGGGGTGATACAAATACTGGAACATTGTTTAACTTCAAGCAGGGAGAGTATTAGGGTAAATGATCCGCTTTAAGTATTGCACCATATACCAGAAAATAAGCTATTAGGGATTATGTTTCTGGAATTTTTCAGTTGTTTTTGATTTTATTTTATACTTCATTATGTCATGGAGTTTTTTTTGGAAGCCTTTCATTTGTTTTGGTTTATGTTTTAGTTTTAATAAAAAGTATATATGTTTTATGCAAATATAAATGTGTTATGTATATATGGAACCTAAAAAGTCCCTCTTCTAACAAATGTATGGATTTTGATATGTTAAGGCATTTGGTGCCCATGATCACCCACCAAGCCATCTGACAATAACAGTACTCGTACCTCTAACACTAACTCTCACATTAAGGCTCCGTTCACATTAGGTTGCTCCGACTTCGGGGGCGACCTGTGACTTCATATAATGAATGTCTATGCAAGTCGCTCCGAGGTCGCCCCCAAAGTAGTACAGGACCCTTTTTCTAAGTCGGAGCGACTTGTGTCGCTCCTATTAGAACGGGTCCTATAGCACTGCATGAACCGTGACGGACCGCGACTTGTCAGGCTGACAAGTCGCCTGACAAGTCGCGGTAGTGTGAATGGGGGCTAACCATCCCAACAAGCCTAACTCTAGACCTCTCTGTAACATTAACACTGACCCTCCCTATAACCAAAACTCTAACAGCCCCTGTAAGTCTAACACGAACCCTTCCTATAACTCTAACACTAACCCTCCCTGTAGGACTAACCCCAAACTTCCTTTATGTAGACTGAACTCCTCCTAGTGCCCTTACGTTTGCACTGCTGTGACCCAGAGTCAGCTGAGATTGGGCTATTGCCTGCTTTTAGCTGATGCCAGGATCTGGAATGATCTCGACAATATTCTTGGGATACACCCTGTTGCCTTATTGACAGCTGGCTCCGCCTCTCAGCATGCAACTAAGAGCCGGAGCCAGCTGCACACGCCTCCTATCCTGCCCGGTGCTCCAGTGACTGATAGTCACTGCTCTTTGCTCTGAGCAGACCGAAATGATCACATGATCGCTCAGTTTAGAGTTGACATGTAACAGATACGGCATCACAGGTGCAGCATAGAGGTGAGTATGAAGGTTGATTTTTTTTTAAATATTTCTAAACCTCTCCTTTTATTGTTAAAGCGTAACTCCACTTTTGTTGAGAAAAAAACAATCCCCTCTGGGTGATGAAAGGATTTTACCAAACTTTTTTGCAAATTCCTACCTTATGTTATTCTGAAGAAATCACTGCTTGTTCCTCTGTGCCCCTGTGCTAAGTGAGTCTATTGAGAGTGGTTTCATAAATATCAACCAGCTGCTGCAGGATCAGGGCTCTAATGAGGAAAGTGGCAGGGCCTGCATCCCTTTAGACGTGATTTTCTATTGGAAGTATCTTACCAAAAATTGCATTTTGTTGCAGGGGCCAACTATCCTAGTGTAGACTTCTGGTAAAATCAGCGAGCCAATCACACAAGCAGGAAATGATGTACTTTGGGGGGGGGGGGGGCAGTCTGTACACATTCTGTTTACAGAACAGCTCCAGGTAGCCATATTGCATTGCACTTTACAGAAAATTACAGTGGCTGGAGATTAATAAGGAAAGGTCATTTTTTTAAAACATTCAATTACAATACGACTTGTGTTGCAATTGTATATGCTATATTATGTTTTTTTTTTATTTGCTTTTTTTTTCCTATGAAAGTGAAGTTACCCTATAATCCCAGGTTCACACACATGCGATGTGGGAACCCTGCGAATCCACTGCGGGTTCCCGCATCGAACTTGACTAGCAGGCAGTTCACACTGCCATATGCGAATCGCTGGGGGTGTCAATACAAAGTTAACGACAACCTCAGATCAGTTTGCATATCGCAGTGTGAACTGTCAGTTTGGACATGAATCAGATCGCATAGGTGTGAACACCCATGCGATCCGATTCTGATGCGGACCAAAAAAAGGGTCCTGTGCGACTTTGGTCCAACTGTGATGCAAATTCAACCATACAATCTGTATGGCTGAATTTGCAACGCACAGAGATCGCATGTGATTTGCAGAGCAGTGCGCTGTGAATCCAATGCAATGTCTGACATTGCATATTGTGAACCGGCATTTAGGGTTAAACCTGCTGACCACTCCACGTACTGTGGCAGGGCAGCCGCTCTGTGCAGAATCATGTACCTGTATGTGACTCTGCCCTTCTGTGCCTGGGGCGCGCGCGCGCCGCCAGCGAATCGCTCCAGGTGTTATTGGACACTGCGGGAGCCAATTAGCTGGTCCAGCGAACTCAATGTCTGCCGGGACCCCCGATCTTTCCCAATAGAAGCAGAATGGTGGTAAACAAGGCAGATCGCTGTTCTGTGAGAAGGGAAGGCTGTGATTCTGTGTTCCTTTGCCTTCCCATAGCACGAGCACCCCCTACACAGTTAGCAAGCACATTTTAGGCACACTTTTAACCCATTATTTACCTCTGATGTTAACCCCTTTCCTGACAGTGTCATTAGTATAGTGACAGTGCATGTTTTTTTAGCACTGATCACTTTATTAGTGTCACTGGTCCCCAAAAAGTGTCAAAAGTGTCAGATAGGTGTCCAATTTGTCTGCCGCAAGGTCACAGTCCCGCTATAAGTTGCTGATCGCCGCCATTACTAGTAAAATAAATAAATAAAAATTCCATAAATATATCCCATAGTTTGTAGACAATATAACTTTTGCATAAGCCAATCAATATACGCCTATTCGGATTTTGTTTACACTAAATATGCAGCAGAAAACATATTGGCCTAAACTGATGAAGAAAAGATAGATTTTTTACATTTTTTTTATTGGATATGTTTTATAACAGAAAGTAAAAAAAAAAAAAAAAAATATATATATATATATATATATTTTTTTTTTTTTTTTTTTCAAAATTGTCAGTATTTTTTTTGTTTATAGCGCAAAAGGTGATCATATATCATCAAAAAAAAAATCTATTTGTTGGAAAAAAAGGACATACATTTTATTTGGGTACAGTGTCGCACAACCGCACAATTGTCAGTTAAAGTAATGCAGTGCCATATTGTAAAAAATGGCCTGGTCATGAAAGGGGTAAACCTTCCGGAGTTGAAGTGGTTATGGTTAGTTTAAGGCCCCTTTCACACATACGGCCCATTTTGTCCGTTTTTCATCCATCCGTTAATGGATGAAAAACGGACATCAATGCATCTCTATGTAAAAAAGGATGACAACGGATGATCATACTTTAACATCCGTTTTCATCCGCTTCCGTCAATATCCGTTTTTTGGAATGGATGAATGCCCTATTTTTCATCTATCAAAAAAACGGATCAAATGGTCAGTTTTTCATCTGTTTTTGCATTGGTAGTGGATGATGAAAAACGGATGAAAAATTTATGAAAAACGGATGAAAAACAGATGAAAATGGACGGAAAACGGATGAAAAACGCATGAAAAATGGATGAAAAATTGATAAAAAATGGATGAAAAACTGATACATTTTGACGTGACTGAACTGATGAACTGAACGGACCCTATGTGTGAAAGGGGCCTAAGGCGTCCGTTTTTTTGGCGGATCTGAACGGTCCCCCCATGCATCTCTATGGGGGATCGGATGTCAGCGGAGACATGTCCGCTGATATCTGATCCGATCCGTCAAATCTGGACAGATGGAAACCCTATTTTCCATCCGACCAGCGGATCGGATCGGATGGGATCGGATGAGAACGGACCGACGGTCCGTTCCTATCCGATTTCCCCCATAGAGATGCATGGGGAACTGACAGCTGTGTCTCCGCACACAGCGCGGACACACAGCTGTCATCGTTCTGCTCAGCGGGGGATCGGCGGCTTGATCCCCCGCTGAGAAAAACGGAATCCATCCGACGGACGGATAGTGTGAAAGGGGCCTAAGAAATAATGTGCTGTTCGGAGCTGGAGGTTAAGTGCCTACTTTTAAGATTAATTTAATTTAGTAATGTTAATGTTATGGTTATGGTACGGATTAAATGTTGAGGTTGGGTTTTTGTGTTACAGAAAATCTGTGCTGATAGAAATACTAAACTTTTTCCAAAAATGATATGAATGAATTCAGGACTCTTTTTATGTATACACTTGTTCTCGGTCAGTGCTTTGAAGCCATCTGGATCAGCATGATAGTTAGGTAATTAGCATTTTAGGAAGGAGAGGTAAACAATGGCAGCATGTCTTAAACTACCTATACATATGAGATGACATGCGCTATCAGCCAACAGCTTTTATGCGATCACAGACATCGCATATGATTTGGAGCGCACTGCTCCTAAAATCACATGCGATGTCTGTGCGGTGCAAATTCAGCCATACAGTTTGTATGGCTGACTTCACACCGCAATTGCAGTGAAGTCACACAGGACCCTTTTTTTTGGTCCGCAGCAGAATCGGATCGCATGGTGGGTCACACCAGTGCGATCCGATTCATGTGCGAACTGTCAGTGTCGTTAACTTTGAATTGACACCCCCAGCATATCGCATATGGCAGTGTGAACTGCCTGTTCTGCGGATACGATGCGGGAACACACAGTATATTTGCAGTGTTCCCGCATCGCAATAGTGTGATCCGGGACTTAGTGTGAACCGGCACTGAGGGACGATAATAATTGTAGAGCCCAATTTGTGTTTTTGTTTTAATAGAACTATCTGTCAGATCAACAAAATGTATCAAACACTCGTTTCTTTATCTACACGATCATACTTGGGAACTTGACAAAATTGCCCAGCAATACCTTAATTTTGGCAGGTCATTATTGGAATTTTCTACATCTTTGGAATTACAATCCCAGTTATGTAAACAATGAAGTGCAGTGTGAGGGACATCATTTTTTCTGGGTCATATATGCACATGGCTACAGCAACAACCTGGCACAGAAGAGTTTTGCACTAGCTCTGGGCTATAGGGGATACTTCAGTGAGGAGATGAAGGTAGGTGGGCACCCTAACTAGAGGATCAGATAGAGCATGCAGTGCATCCAGTCTGCTACTATTTTAAATTGTGCAAATGGTTGGTGAGTGCATTGTAGTTGTACCACAAACTCTGGCAGTCTCAATGGCAAAAATACATCACTGATGATCTTAAATATCTAAAGTGTGCTCAGAGACAATCCCTGGTGGCAAAGAGATTTTTTGTTGAGGAGCTAAGTGACTTGTCTATGGTGGGCTGCTGGGTGGCATTAGATACTAAGGGTACTGTAAATCAAATCTGTACTGGCTATGCTAACAGCTGCATGGCCAGGAAGGTCATGGTGACATTGAGGCTCAAGGGAACAGGTGGTGGTGATAGTGTCTGGCAAAGGGCCTAGTGGGCACAGGCACCACAGCAAAGGGGGAGCACAAGCAGGCCAGGAGGATAATTTAATTTGGACAAGGCAGTATTTTGTTCCAAATACAAAAGGAAAGGAAGGGCACATTGTTGAAAGGGTGTATATGTGATGCAAATAACT
Organism: Pelophylax lessonae; assembly: GCF_965119305.1. Taxonomy (NCBI): domain Eukaryota; kingdom Metazoa; phylum Chordata; class Amphibia; order Anura; family Ranidae; genus Pelophylax; species Pelophylax lessonae. The sequence goes on along the minus strand of NC_138770.1, from coordinate 573,557,255 downwards.
GTACTGTGTAAATTATCGTGTTTGTTTTAAAGCAGTAGCATTATTACTTATGCCTTTAAAATAATTGGGGGAAAGACTTTATCTTATGGGGGATTTTGGCTTCAAACTGATGGTATTATGTAATTACTTATCATTACTTACCTTGAAAACAAATGATAATACAGTAAACCCCCCTCCATTGCGGGGGTTACGTTCCGGACCCAGCCGCGAAAAGTGAAATTCCTCGAAATAGAAAAACCCTATTAAAATGCATTGTAGGCATGTTTATTTTACTGTCACTGTACGTGTAAAAGCATTTTAAGGTCTTTAAACACACTTTTAAAACAATAGAAACTCATTTAAACACATAAAAGATACTAAGAGACAGAGCAAGAGCTATGGAAAACACAAAAATATTTCATTTTTAATGATTTATATAGTAAAATAACATTACAAAAAAAACCGCAAATTACCGGGACCGCAAAAACTGAACCGCGATGGAGCGGGGGATTACTGTACATTATTTCTATAGGGGCACATTTCTAGTTTTTTCCTTTTTTCTCCAATTTCCTTTTTTTGTTTATATACAGTACACTGCTCAAAAAAATTAAAGGAACACTTTGAAAACACATCAGATCTCAATTGGGAAAAATATCATGCTAGATATCAATACTGATATGGACTGGGTAATGTGTAAAGGCCCGTACACACGATAAGATTATTGAACGATCTGTCGTCCGTTTTTTGTGGCATGCTAGTCTGATGTGGAAAGTGAAGAGGTTATTTTCATACAAATTTTCCCGTACAACAGAATTCTACTTCAGAAGTGATGTCATGTGTTGGAATGCTTTGTATGTGTTCTTTGGTCTCTGAGCATGTCTAGTCTTGCTCTTAAGATCTTTTTTCAGACGAAAACTGTACTAATGAGACGGAAATCGGACATTGTATTACGGACGACAAAAATTTTATAGCCTGCACATCAGGATTTTTTCAGCCGAAAAGTCTGAATTGGCTGTCGAAAGCACCATACTAACAATCCGAAAATTGGCAGATCGGTCGTCGGACGAATTTTCCCTTCAGATCTTCTTATCGTGTGTACGGGCCTTTAGGAAGGAAAGGATACCACATCATTTGATGGAAATGAAAATTATCAGCTAACAGAGGGCTGAACTCAAAGACACCCAAAAAATTAAAGTGAAAAAATGGTTCATCAGGCTAGTTTATTTTGCTGAAATTTCATTGCAGCAACTCAAAATGGTACTCTGTAGTTTGTATGGCACCCACATGCTTGTATGCATTCCTGACAATGTTCTGCCATGCTCCTAATGAGGCGACAGATGGTGTCCTGGGGTATTTCCTCCCAGATCTGGACCAGGACATCACTGAGCTCCTAAACAGACTTAGGTGCAACCTGGCGGTGTTGGATGGACCAAAAGAAAATGTCCCAGAGGTGTTCTATTGGATTTAGGTGAGACGAGCTTGGGGGCCATTCAATGGTATCAATTCCTTCAGGAACTGGCTGCATGCTCTTGCCACATAAGGCCGGGCATTGTCGTGCACCAGGAGGAACCCAGGGCCCACTGCACCAGCGTAGGGTTTGACAATAGGTCCAAGGATTTCATCCCCAACCTAATGGCAGTCAGGATGCCATTGTCTACCCTGTAGAGGTCTATGCATCCCTCCATGGATATGCCTCCCCAGATCATCACTGACCCACCACCAAACCGGTCGTGCTGAATGATGTTACAGGCAGCATAACATTCTCCAAGGCTTCTCCAGACCCTTTCATGTCTGTCACATGTGTTCAGGGTGCACTTGATCTCATCTGTGAAAAGAACAGGGTGCTAGTGGCAGACCCGCCGATTCTGGTGTTCAATGGCAAATGCCTATGGAGCTCAACGGTGCTGGGCAGTGAGCACGGGGCCCACTAGAGGAGGTCTGGCCTTCAGGCCACCCTCATGAAGTCTGTTTCTGATTCTTTGGTCAGAAACATTCACACCAATGGCCTGCTGGAGGTCATTTTGTAGGGCTAAGGTAGTGCTTATCTTGTTCCTCCTTGCACAAAGGAGAAGATACTGGTCCTGCTGATGGGTTAAGGACCTTCTACAGCCCTGTCCAGCTCTCCTAGAGTAACTCTCCTGGAATCTCCTCAATGCTCTTGAGATTGTGCTGGGAGACACAGCAAACCTTCTGACAATAGCACGTATTGATGTGCCATCCTGGAGGAGTTGGCCTGCCTGTGCAATCTCTATTGGGTCCAGGTATCGCCTCATGTTACCAGTAGTGACACTGACCCTAGCCAAATGCAAAACTAGTGAAAAACCGTCAGGAAAAAATGAGTAGGGAAAAAATGTTTCAGTGGCCTCAGCCTGTAACACCATTCCTGTTTTGGGGGTTGTCTCATTGTTGCCAATCCAGTGCACCTTTTGTTAATTTCATTAACACCAAAGCAGCTGAAACTGATTAACAACCCCCTCTGCTACTTAACTGACTAGATCAATATCCCAGGAGTTTAATTAACTTGATGCTGTACTCTGATTAAAAAGTGTTCCTTTATTTATTTTTTGGAGCAGTGTATATTCTTAGTAGGAGAGGTCAGTTGTAAGCTATGAAACAGTACTTTGTATTGTTGATTTGTATTGCACTGTAGACTTCAGAGCCTACCCCTTAAGCCCCTCTCACTTTAAAGCTCAATTTGTCCACAATTAAAATTTGGCTCTGCCCCTGCTCTGCTCACAAAGTTAAGAATTCTGATTTTCACAAGTTCCCAGGTATGTACACAATTAGATATAATTTGAAGGGATTGTTTAGATGAACTCATTTTTTTCTTTACTGTTGTCAATTTTTGTTGAGCTAACATAAAAATCTGACTGTGTAACTAACTTTAGGTTTGAGTCACAGGTGGTCATTGCTAAAGTGCGCTGCCCAGTCACAGGCTGGGGTGAGTCAAGAAGGATTTAAATTAAGAGGAGGTTGAGGGGGTTGAATGATGCCAACCATTAGACTAGTGGCAAAAGAGAAAAACTGCAGGGGAACACTCTGGATCCAAGTTGAATGTTGCAGTAAAAGCTGCCATTCATTTTTACCTTTTATTTGTGGCTGGAGTTCTGCTTTAAAGAGGAACTATACCCTTAAAAATCATTAGCATGCTAGAAAAAAAACGTTATATATAAAGTGTACCAAAAGCATTTTTTAATTATTGATAACAATATCAATAATTAGAACCTGTGATGTCAAAAAGTGGAGCCCTGTGTGTGGGAACTGCATCATAATAGACTGTCTATTCAATGAAGGAGAAAGATGTCAGCAGCAGCAGAAAGTTTCACAAAGATGGTACTGGTAGCTGTGGAGTAGCGAAGGAGAGCACAGTACTGTCATGGGGGAACTTAGAAATAAATTTGGCATATTGTGCAGGTCTACTCCCCCACCCTCTGCTACAGTTGTACATACCAAGCTCACTGTTCTTGCTGTGTTCAAGGTCACCTGTGGTAGCAAGTGACGGGGAGCACATCACGGAGATGGTGGACCCAGCAAGTAACTGCTGAGGGTCCATGGTTCAGAGAAGCAGCTACATAGGGTCGCAGCTACAGTCCTGGACAGGGAGCTAGAGCATAAGATTCCCCAGGGCATGGAATCTAAGAACCAGCAGGTTTTCATCAGGGCCTCTGATGGTGAGGATGGACTTGGCTGCAGCTGACACCAAGTTGCGACCCCCAGGGTCTTCCAGCTCACGCTCACGGCTGCCTCTGAGGGATGGAGAGGAAGAAGCAGTCCAGGGCAACAAGGGATAGTCAGGAAAACAGGCCAAAGGTCAGGGCAACAAGCAGACAGGGGTTGTCAGAAAAAGGAGCCGAAGGTCGGGGCAACAAGCTTACAGGGATGGTCAGGTGAACAAGCCAAAGTTGGTAAACTGGGATCAGACGTAGAGCACACGGCAAGAATCATTAGGGAAAACCTTTACACAATTGTTGGTCGGGCAAGGGTGGCTTGCAGTGCATGGGTTAAAATAGTGTTTCCTGTTAGAGGCTGAGGTGGAGCCATGCTGAGAGAAGATTACTTAATCACACAGGTGTGAGAGTGCAGTCCCTAAAGCTGATACACAGTCCAGATAGGTAAGCAGACAGTCAAGGCATGAAACATTATTGCAGATGTCACTGTGCTTGAATGGTTTATTCAATTGCATCATTTTTCTGGTTGAACCCCAGAATCTGCTTGCAGTAAATGGACTTCTAAATAAATCTTATGCTTTTAAAATGTAATTTCTAACCCAAAGATTTTAAAGACCAAGGCCTTTTTATGAATGATGCTCCAACCATAGTAAAAATGAATATAGTATGTGACGGAATCCGGACACCCCTGACTGGGTATGTCCGCCAAGAATCTGCTTCCTAAGCTCTGGAACACGATATCCGTGAATCTGGCTATAGTTTCCCCAAGAACTCGACAGTACAAGTTTTGGAGTCAACTAGAATCAAACTATTTATTGAAGCACAGGACCAAAGAGATATACACTGTGGGACAACCCCTCCCCCTTAGCAGCCAATCCACATACACATATACAACCCATAATAAGTTTATCTTAAGGCAGACAGAAACAATAGAAGAACAATGGGATGCAGGTACTTAACAATAACAAACCCCACCCCACTAGCAAGGGTCTATGAGACACTCCTGCAATATTTTAGCAATCTGTTAAGTCAAACAATTTATCTTTATATATTTCTTGAGGGATATTGTCCATAAATATCATTGTCCCAAGTGAAAGAGCCCCTCACTCTTTCAACACAAGCCACACATATAGAACCCAGGATAACCAGGGTAACACCAAATGCTGAGTCCAGTGTGGTTGTACAGCGAATCTGATTAGTGCAGACCCAACTGGGGTTCTTGGTCACCCTGTGCCCCTAATAGACACAGGGTGGCTTACACATAAGGGGGGCTGGGGAAGCTGGACAAGGAGTCTCCCAACTTCCCTAAAGCAATCTGGGTTCCACAAGCCCCCCAACCAAAGTGACTAACGTCACATAGTACCTTTGGCTGTAACACTCACCTCTCTGGTACGGTCTCCTTTAGTAATTCAGTGCTGCCACTAAATGTCCTCTTTAAGGCTAAATTACACCCAACAGCGTTCAAGCCAGAAGACTGAGGACAAACTGTGAGTCCAGGACATTATCATAGCTCATTGTGCTTGCACAACCTAATGATGCAGAGGGCTGATGTCTGCATCATCAAGGATAGCTCAGTCCTTGGTGAAGATCGCCGGTTTATAGACATTTAAAAAAATTTAAGCATGAAAAAACATAAAATACTGACGGGGGCTGCTATGTTGGGAAGGGGGCATTTAGGGGGAGCATGGTGCTTTAAATTGTGCTTTATTATATATGAACATGTGCACAGCCATATGTGCTCATTACATTAGAAGGTTCTCTCGCTGATTTGCACTTCTACACAGGTGTTGGGCTTTACTGCTTCTTCTCGAAATGCAAGTCTATGAGTTGACTGACTCACTGAAAACATGCAAAACCTGTGTGATTGAAAGCTTATCGCAACAGTTCTTGGGCAAATGAGTAAATTACAGCAGGGAGTCCGGTGAGCCCCTGTTCTCTTTTTCAAGTATGAATCAGGCCCAAATTTTTGCCTGAATTCACACCTGAAGTGGAGCCAAAGATGCACAGGACCCCTGTACAATCCTCTCCTCTCCAGCCCATATGTGTTGCAGTGAACCACAATGCTCAGTAATGCACTACTGAGGGTTGTAGTGCGCCGTGTTTGAAAAAAGGGTTAAAAGTATGTTTTTTATCAATTCATGTGCATTTGCATATCTTGCAAAATTGATTGCTTTATTACAATGCACATAAAAATGTGACACAATGCATATTTTCGCATGTGCATTAACACAACACACAAAGTGTGAAAAAGCACAACCAGAGAGAGCTGCAAGATGCCAGCTACAGTAGCATATATATTTATTTGAAGGTGCTGTTTGGATACAGAGGAGTATTCAAAATGCAATTGAGTATGAAAGGGTACCCAGAAAGCCTACACTGAGAAAAATGTATTCATCTAAGATCTAAGAAACCAATGTGTGCCAGATCTTAGCTAGATTCTCACAGTCTGCCTTCTGAGAGTACAAACAGCACAACCCCTCTCACTACCCTTTATATTCTTCTCACCAAAGCACCCTGTAGGTTGTACAAATGTCCCTTAAAACAGAACCATAAAGGGTGCCACTCCCTCTTCTGCACTGCTCAAAAAAATTAAAGTAACACTTTTTAATCAGAGTATAGCATCAAGTCAATTAAACTGCTGAGATATTGATCTGGTCAGTTAAGTAGCAGAGGGGGTTGTTAATCAGTTTCAGCTGATTTGGTGTTAATGAAATTAACAACAGGTGCACTAGATGGGAAACAACGAGACAACCTCCAAAACAGGAATGGTTTTACAGGCTAAGGCCACTGACATTTTTTTCCCCTACTCATCTTTTCTGAATGTTTTTCACTAGCTTTGCATTTGGCTAGGGTCAGTGTCACTAGTCACTACTGGTAACATGAGGCGATACCTGGACCCTATAGAGGAAAGCACAGGCAGTCCAACTCCTCCAGGATGACACATCAATACGTGCCACTGCAAGAAGGTTTGCTGTGTCTCCCAGCACAGTCTCAAGAGCATGGAGGAGATTCCAGGAGACAGGCAGTTACTCTAGGAGAGCTGGACAGGGCTGTAGAAGGTCCTTAACCCATCAGCAGGACCGGTATCTGCTCCTTTGTGTAAGGAGGAACAGGATAAGCACTGCCAGAGCCCTACAAAATGACCTCCAGCAGGCCACTGGTGTGAATGTCTCTGACCAAACAATCATAAACAGACTTCATAGGGGTGGCCTGAGGGCCCGATGTCCTCTAGTGGACCTTGTGCTCACTGGTCGGCAACGCAGAGCTCGAATGGCATTTGCCATTGAACGCCAGAATTAGCAGGTCCGCCACTGGTCCCATATGCTTTTCACAGGTGAGAGCAGGTTCACCCTCAGCACATGTGACAGACGTGCAAGGGTCTGTACAGACCTCCCCAGGCTAGACAAGGGCACCTTGACTGCTGTTAGGTAACGGGATGAAATCCTTGAACCCCTTGTCAGACCCTACGCTGGTGCAGTGGGTCCTGGGTTCCTCATGGTGCACGACAATGCCTGGCCTCATGTGGTGAGAATATGCAGCCAATCCCTGGAGGATAAAGGAATTGATACCCTTAAATACCCCCATGCTCGCCTGACATAAATCCAATAGAACACCATGTCCGTGGGACATTATGTTTCGGTCCATCTGACACTGCCAGGTTGCACCTCAGTCTGTTTAGAAGCTCAGTGATGCCCTGATTCAGATCTGGGAGGAAATACTTCAGGACACCATCTGTCATCCCATTAGGAGCATGCCCCGCTGTTGTCAGGCATGCATACAAGCACATGGGGGCCATACAAACTACTGAGTACCATTTTGATTTGGTGCAATGAAATTTCAGCAAAATGGACTAGCCTGCTGCATTATTTTTCCACTTTGATTTTTGGGATGTCTTTGAATTAAGCCCTCTGTAGGTTGATAATTTTAATTTCCATGAAACGATGTGACATTACCCGGTCTATATCAGTATAGATATCCAGTATGATATTTTTCCCAGTTGAGATCTGATGTGTTTTCAAAATGTTCCTTAAATCTTTTTGGGCAGTGTGTATATATGTATGTATGTATGTATGTATATATGTACAGTATCCCACAAAAGTGAGTACACCCCTCACATTTTTATAAATATTTTATCCTATCTTTTCAGCAAGAGGGTCGCTGGTTCGAATCCCAACCATGACACTACCTGCCTGGAGTTTGCATGTTCTCCCTGTGCCTGGGTTTCCTCCGGGTACTCCGGTTTGCTCCCACACTCCAAAGACATGCTAGTAGGTTAATTGGATCCTGTATAAAAAAAAAAAAAAAAAAATTGGCCCTACTATGTATGTATGAATGTGAGTTAGGGACCTTAGATTGTAAGCTCCTTGAGGGCAGGGATTAATGTGAATGTGCAATGTATATGTAAAGCGCTGCGTAAATTGACAGCACTATATAAGAACCTGAAATAAATAAAAAAAAAATAATAATAAAATAACTCAACACACAGCCATTAATGTTTAAACCGCTAGCAACAAAAGTGAGTACACCCCTAAGTTGAAATGTCCAAATTGGGCCCAAGTGTAAATATTTCTTGTGCATCATCTTTAGAAGAGGCTTCCTTTTGGGACGACAGTCATGCAGACCAATTTGATGCAGTGTGTGGTGTATGGTCTGAGCACTAATAGGCTTACCCCCCCCCCCCCCGGCAGTACTCATACGTCTATTTCCCAAAGACAACCTCTGGATATGAAGCTGAGCACATGCACTCAACTTCTTTGGTTGACCATGGCGAGTCCTGTTCTGAGTGGAACCTGTCCCGTTCAACCGCTGTATGGTCTTTGCCACCGTGCTGCAGCTCAGTTTCAGTGTCTTGGCAATCTTCTTACAGCCTAGGCCATCTTTATGTAGAGCAACAATTCTTTTTTTCAGATCCTCAGGGAGTTCTTTGAAATAAGGTGCCATGTTGAACTTCCAGTGACGAGTAGGAGGAGGGTGAGAGTGATAACACCAAATTTAACACACCTGCTCCCCATTCACACCTGAGACCTTGTAACACTAACGAACCACATGATACTGGGAGGGAAAATGGCTTATTTGGCCCAATTTGGACATGTTCACCTAGGAGTGTACTCACTTTTGTTGCCAGAAGTTTAGACATTAATGGCTGTGTGTTGAGTTATTTTGAGGGGACAGCAAATTTACACTGTTATACAAGCTGTACACTCACTACTTTACATTGTAGCAAAGTGTAATTTCTTCAGTGTTGTCACATAAAAAGATATAATAAAATATTTTCAAAAATGTAAGGGATGTACTCACATTTGTGAGATACTGTACATATAGTACAGTAATTAGGCTCCATGGTGGTGGGCAGTGAGCACAGGGCCTACTAGAGGACTTTGAGCCCTCAGGCCATCTTCATAAAGTCTGTTTCTGATTAATTGGTCAGAGACATTCACACCAGTGGCCTGCTGGAGGTCATTTTGTAGGGCTCTGGCTGTGCTCATCCTGTTCCTCCTTGCACAAAGGAGCAGATACCGGTCCTGCTGATGGGTTAAGGACCTTTTACGGCCCTGTCCAGCTCTCCTAGAGTAACTGCCTGTCTCATGGAGTTTCCTCCATGCTCTTGAGACTGTGCTGGAAGACACAGCAAACCTTCTGGCAATGGCACGTATTGATGTGCCATCCTGGAGGAGTTGGACTGCCTGTGCAACCTCTATAGGGTCCAGGTATCGCCTCATGCTACCAGTAGTGACACTGACCCTAGCCAAATGCAAAACTAGTGAAAAACAGTCAGAAAAGATGAGTAGGGAAAAAAAATGTCTGTAAAATTATTCCTATTTTGGGGGTAGTCTTATTGTTTCCCTTATAGTGCACCTGTTGTTAATTTCATTAACACCAAAGCAGCTGACTCTGATTAACAAACCCCTCTGCTACTTAACTGACCAGATCAATATCCCAGCAGTTTAATTTACTTGATGCTACACTCTGATTAAAAAGTGTTCCTTTATACCCAGAAAGTTGAAGATTATGTGTTCATCGATATTACCTGGTATGGAGAATGTAGACAAGAGCCATTGGGTCCGTAGTTCCTCACCTCCCCCCCCCCCCCCTCACATACTTTCTCACTCTCCTTCTCTCTGACACTTACCCTTCTATTTATTTCCCCCTTCTACCTATTGCCCTCTTATTTGCCCTAAATGTAAAATGTTCAAGAATGGGTATCTCATATTGGTTCTATTTGTGACATTCTTTCACCTGGTTGTAAAATGTGTATCGATTTGATTTGACTCTGAAATGTGAAAAATTTCTTTCTTTTTTTTTTTTTCCCAGTAATGATGTGCTCATTCTATGGACTCTAATAAAGCTTATATTTGCAAAAAAAAAAAAAAAAAGTGTTCCTTTAATTTTTTTGAGCAGTGTATACATACAGCGACTTAAAAAAGTATTCATACCCCTTAGAATGTTTCACATTTTGTCATGTTACAACCAAAAACGTAAATGTATTTTATTGGGATTTGCATTTGTGTTCAGTCCCCTTTACTCTGATACCCCTAACTAAAATCCAGTGGAACCAATTGCCTTCGGAATTCACCTAATTAGAAAATAGAGTCCACCTGTGTGTAATTTATTCTCAGTATAAATACATCTGTTCTATGAAGCCCTCAGAGGTTTGTTAGAGAACCTTAGTGAACAAACAACATCATAAAGGGGTGTGAATATTTTTCAAGACACTGTATATAATGTAACTCTCTGATTTGTGTTCTTTGTATGTAAATGTAACACAAATCCAGTGCTGGTAATTTAGCCACCCTCGTTTTGCCACAGTGCATGCTACTAGCTTAATACCCTATAAACAGTTCTCTCAGGTTAATATTGGCAACCCTAAAGTGTAAGTAAGTAATGCAAAACTTTTTTTTTTTTTTTTCTACTTTAGGTAGGGAATATTCAAAAGCTCTGTCAATTTATTTGTTGCTGAGTGAATCTTGAATTGTGTCTTTTTGTAGTAATCAAGTACAAGTACAGGTTTATTTCAATAATTGATTGTTTGCAAAGTTAAAGTGAACCTTCACTCACCTTTAGTTGTTCCTTCCATCCATCTTGACCCCTGTTCAGTAAAATGAAAAGGTGTATGTGGACTCAGTTATCAATATCTAGATGGATGTTATTGAAGTGTTAGAAGTTTACACAGTATCCATCAGCAGCTTAAGCCCTGATGAAGGGGCATAATTACAGCCCTTGAAACCTGTTGGCTCTGCAAAATATCTGCTATTGGAGTAAACTTGCATTTGGACTTGAATATTATGGTATGGCACTAAAATTCTAAATCCACTTATCTCTATTATAATCTAAGCTGGAAGTGAAAGCCTTTCGGTATGCAGAAGCTGCCAGTCCAATACTCATATTTTCTATATTTACACCATTGCCATGTTAATAGATGACAGCAATAATATCAAATAAACATCACAGTTCCGGCACCTCTTATCCACTTTCCTAAGCAATATATTTGTTGATGTCTTTGTCCCATAGGAGAGACATCTCCTGTCCAAGATACAGAAGTTAGAGATAAAATCCTTGTAATGTGAGGGCTTTTCCCCTCCTTAAAGTGGGGTACACACTAGAAGAAAATCTGCCGAAAATTCCTGCCCGATGTGAAATCGTCTGATTTTCGCCTAGTGTGTACACAACTTTCAGCAGCCGATGCCGACATTTTCAACGAAAAAAAACGGAGGGACAAACACGAAAAATGTTTTTCGTCCGTCCCCAGACGACCGATTTTCGTTTAATGTGTATGCAGTACGTCCGTGAAAAATCGGATACGAAAGACCGCGCATGATCTGAAGTTGCTGACAACCAGGAAGTCTAGGAAGAAATGTGCCAAAAAAAAAAGAAAAATCGGACGAGAAATTTCGTGAACATTTATGCACTGTCGACTAAAAACGGTAATGAACGCTGAGAAGACAGAGAAAAATCTGAGGATATTTCGTCCAATTTTCGTCAAGTGTGTACTGCCCTTAAGGACATAATGCATGTCAATGGGATTGCGGATGTCAGCCGATGACCATCCGCTGACACCTGATTTGTGTCCTTTCCTATCAGCTCCGTTTTTTGGAACGGAACAGAACCCTATTTTTCTTCCGTTTAAAAAACGGAACGGACGCAAAAACGGATGTCAGCGGTGTCATCCGCTGACATCCGCAATCCCATTGACATGCATTATCTCCGTTTATCATCCGCAAATGAATGGGATGATAAACGAACATACGGACCGGATGACACAAGTGTCATCCATGTCCGTAAATAAAAAAAACGTGCCGGAGCGGATCAAAAAACAGTCCGCCCCGTGTGAAAGGACCCTAAGAAGTTTTCTGAAACAAGTGTCCCCATTGGAAGTTATACCTTCATTATTGGATCTAGTGACAAATGTAAAATTTTGTGTTTAGTTTGTCTCTTGTTAGTAATGATCGCACGGACAAACAGAGAGTGTGAATCTACCTAACGAGGACACAGACAGCAATAAAAGCTTGGCAAGGGTTCTTTGCCTACTCTATTACACATACATAAAAATATTGTGATCTGGTACCTATAGTGTCATGCTTCCACTCTGATACATGTCAAAACAGAGAATACTGGCCCATGGGACTTTGTATGAGGCATGATACGTGAATGATAAAATATCAATTTATTGAGTAGAAATTGATGCAACCCCATGCTAGTAGATAAAGATGTGGTTGTCCAGAGGATCAAAAGTCCCGAAATGCATATTTTATATTGTATGTAATTTACACTGCAATGTGTGCGGTTAATTGGCTTGATATTTCAAATAACAATTTTTTATATGTATGTGTCAATTTTTACTCAATAAATAAATAGATTTTTTTTATCATTCACGTATCATGCCTCATTTAAAGTCCCATGGGCCAATATTCTCTATTTTGACAATGCTTACTCTACTTGGTTGAAAACTAACAAAAAAGTTTGGGCTATACACTTACTTCAAAGTAATGCAAATGCCAACTTTGAGAAAGTTTCCATTTCATAGGACCTTTAAGGGACTGTAGCCATGCTTTCAGCTTTATGGCTGTGGCAACTAAGTATAATCTGTTACCTCATTGCATTTCATGTAGCACTTATCTAATTCATTTTTACCCAGTACAGGCACACTTTAATGTGATTCCGAACTTTGGTGTTATGAGCAAAATAAAAACATAAAAATTTTGTCATTGCTTTCTGCTACTCTAAATCCTTTAAGAAATAATAACTGTTTTCTTAGGTTACAGTGGTATTCAGTATTTCTCAAACAATAATGCCTAAATGTATATACTTTACTCATTTACGCAATTTCAATGCATTTTCAGTAGCTTCTAGAGAGAACATTGAACATTGATTCACATCAGTCCTTGCCCCCAAAGGAGCTTATAGTGGAAAGTCTTTGCCATAGTCACACTAAGGCCAATTTAGAAGGAAGCCAACTGATCTACCCTGGAGCTTTCTATTCTGTGAATAAGCCAGAGCACAACTATGCTAACACAGAGTGAACACACATATTCCACGTAAATAATGTCCTTAGGGGGATCCAAACCCAAGATCACAAGGGAAAAGGGTTAACTAGTTAGGGCTTGCTGCACTAATGTGTGAAGTATGGTGAAAGGCACCTGTGTTCACATCAAACATCTAATCAAGCAAAGAAAAAACACTATTTTTTAATCATCCATGAAGGGACACAGAAATTCGGAAACAGTTGGGTTATGCTGCCAAACAGAAAAATGTTGTAAGCCAGACTACGTATAACCCCTCCTCTACCTAGAATGCCTCTGTTTTATACTAGTGTCCTAGGAGGTTGAACACCTTTTATTTAGCTCTGCTGAAAAAAAAGTCTAACAATATTTTTGCAAGCTCTCTATTTTTATCATATTTTTTTCTTTAATGACTTGTTCAAGATCCTTGATACACCTCTGATCATTTTTTTCCTAGGTAACTTAATTCAAAAGTTACACTCTGTTGCTTAAACCGGTCTCTGCATAGCAGCCATCCAGATCAGGATATACTCAGCAACAGCTTTGGAGGCCTTACTTGGACCTCACTGGACTGAAAGATTGCAGGGCTAGACTGCTATGACCTTTGGCCACTAGACTCTGCAATGTGACACTTTCCAGAGCTTCTTGTACTGTGTTAGTCAGAGAGTGCTTTCTGGGTCCAGAGCTGTGGCACAGCCTCTGGTGTGACTCTGAAGACTCATGTAGTACAGCAAGTTGGGCTGAAGCACTGGGAGATACATCACAGTTGGTACCATTGGGCACCCTTTCAAATTTCCCACCAAAGCTGGTTTCACTGGGGTAAAGGTTAAGGCTGAAGGAGCCTTAACCTTCACTGTCATCTGCTAATTTGAGTGTTGTGTGCATTCAGCACTGTTTCTCCCACTATTCAGTGCAGAGGAAGCACTGTCATGCTGCTGCTCCTCTCCTGAAGTACCATGTGGATCATTAAGCCTTTGATCTCATTCGACTGCTCACCTACAGTCACTTGATCACCATAGGCCTCCCGTGAACCTCATCAGCACCAGCTGCTTAGGTTTGTAAGTACGTGAGACTCTGTACCACTTTGGGCCTAGTTGTTCTCTGCTACGGAAAACAATTGCCCTCTCAAAGACACCCAGAGAAGAATCCCATTGCAACATGTGGCCTATCTCAAATCTCCTTGATCTTGATTTGTGAAACTGTATTCGATCCCTTAAAGAGAACCCTGCCATCGCCAGGGTAGGCCTTGTTTTTAGTCTGCATTTTGAGTAAATGTCTAATAACTCTGCTCAGCAAAATTTCTGCAAAATATGAGTCACAGTGCCTTGTCAAGGCCTCTTTGTATAGTGTTGTCTATTTTATGAGAGCCTCCATCTTGGAGCATATATAGAAATAAATGAATCGAGGCTGAATATAGTTGGAGGTAGCCCATTGCTCCTTAAAGGCACAGGAACACACCTGAAGTCCAGCATAGCACAGTGGCAGCTGAAAAACTCCAGTGTGCCCTGATGTCAAATCCAGCAAACTGAACTAAAATAGATAACTGCTCAAATCAATTTATAACTAGATTTCTTAAGGTGCACAGAAAGGCTTTTCACAAAACAAACAGTACAAAACATTCCCAGCACACTTAATCCATGGGTGCCTTTATCTTGGAGTATACTGTACATAGCAAAACATTGAGGCCAGATATGCTTGGAGGTAGCCCATTCCTCCTTAAAGGCACAGAAACACACCAAAATCCCAGCACACCTGCAATTAAAAACCTCTAGTATATCCCCTTTTCAGCAAACTGAAACAAAAATGGCAACTATTCTAATTAATTTTATACTAGTTTAGAATAGTAGTTTGCCTCCTTTGCATTTGGCTGCTCAAGTCCACCCTTGTAGCCTCCAGCCTAAACCTTGAATCAAGCATTTCATTCAAGTACCCCTCTTCACACTCTTGGTTTTGCACCCCATTGTGCATCTTTTCAGGTTTGTTTGGGTTACCTGCGTCCTGAGACCTCTAATTGGTAGGAGCCTGTCATTGATAATGATATCCCACTTGGGCTTATACTTTCTACAGGAGAGTCCTTTTCCCTTAGATGCGGTTATGCTGCTTTTGATATTTTTTCAGGTATATGGTGCATTTATGCCTATTGCACACAGCTATTTTTGCTTTACTTTTGTCAGCTTCAGGGGAGGACTGGGCCAGTGGGCAGGGGGGCAATTGCCCCCTGGGCTGCTCTGATGCCCGCAAAAAGGCTGCACCGCTTCTCCCAGACATGCCTAAAGTTTTCTGGTGAAGAGAAGTAAAAAAATACCTGCTGCTGACCTACTGAGTGTGGGTTGGAGACAAGGCAGGGGCGTAACTACAGGGGTTGCAGGGGTTGCGATTGCTACCGGGCCCCATGCTCCAGGGGGCCCAGTAGCAAACCAGTGGGTGAACTTCCAGGATTGCAAAAGTCACACTTGCGACCGGGCCCTGGCATTGCACCACTGTGGGGAGGCCCAAAGATTGCAGGAAGGGAGCCCACTGCAGAACTTGTGAAAGGATTCTGCTGCGGGACCGTAATAAAAGGCCATGCAACGAGAGTAAAGAGCCCCAGGATTAGTGGGAAGAGCCCTGGGCTTGAAGGGAAGGGCCCCAGCCAGGGATCTGGGGGGGCCCTTCATGGTTTCTTGCATCGGGGCCCTGAAGGCTCTAGTTACGCCTCTGAGACAAGGACAGAGTGCAGCCCTTCCCCAGCATGGATGGTGTAAGCTGTGTCTGAGCAGAGGCCGGTTCCATGCCCCACTGGAGACTCTCCTTCAGCCCTAACTGAGCTGTCCCGGCTCCCCCCAACAGCCCCCTGCTGGCCAGGTCAAGAGCCTGGATTCAGCCAGTGAGTAGAGAGTACCTGGAGCAGAGCTTCAGCCTGGAATGGGGGTCAGGAGGAGGCCGGGAAGAGGTAGAGTGGGAGGGGGGCCGAATCGCTGCACCATGGGCCTCTGGTTTGTACTTGCCCCCTGGGCCAGAAATTGGCAGTCAGCCCCTGGTCAGCTTTGACCTATTTCTCCATTTATTTACCAGAAAATATTGTGAATTCTCCATGTAACCGGTAGGATGACCTGCTCTCTATTCTTGACAGACCAAGTATGTGGTTTGTGATGGCATTGTCTTTCCTAGAGCCAAGGTATGGTCTTAATGACCTCCTGAACAGATGATCTCGACATTGAAAGGTGAGGGTTCAGCACTTGGGTGTCCCTCTTTTCTGACTTGCAGTGATTATTGCTAGCAGCTATGTTGATGGAGGTCCCTCAATTAGATAGCAGCAGTAAGGGTTAAGGATAATATTACCATTTGGGCGTGGTCTTATCTATTATTGTTTATAATTGGATCTTTATTTTTTAGCACAGTTATCCTTTGTTAATAACTTTATTGGTAATAGCTGCATCGGCATTGGCTAGATTCTTATATACACACAAAGTTTTAATCACTTATTATATTTACCAACAAGAAAATAAATTAGGTAGAAAAATCGCCAAAACAGGTGCAATATTATATACAAGTAGTCACAGTGCTGTACAGGGTCCAGTGCTCCTAAATAGTAGCAATAAAGTGTCCAGTGCTCCAGCTCAGCTAAACATCAATTGTTAGGTGCTCCAGATCTACAATATATACAGTACACATTGTCCAGTGTTCCAAAATAACAGTTTCCAATGATAAAAAAAGAAGTCCTCTGCTAAAATCAATATTATATAACCTGTGTCACAAAACTCTCATTAGGTGTCTTTCTGGTGCTTTTTTCCCAACATGATATGCATAGTCCAAATCTGTCAAACCATCAAACACACAATAACTCACCAGATATTTTGACCCCTCAATTTAAAAGCTGGTCAAGTTGGAGTTAATGTTCCCCTAAGGGGTTTCTTCCATGCATTGGCTTCAATATTCCTAAACTCAGTACACTCCGTGCAAGTTCAGCTCCTGTGCAGGATGATGTCAATATCTATGGACCTTTTCCGACGCATTTCATCATAGAACGTCTTTCCCTGTTTTGCATGGCGTTTTCTTTTCTCCATCTAGTTTTGATTTGGGCATTTATTTCTTCAGATACTCTGTTGTAGGATGGTCCCTACATCCATTTGGCCTCTCTGTGGCTGTTGCCCACCTCTCAATTGGACTGCTTTTGGATGTCCCAACTTCTCAGAATTTCGGAAACTCCATTGTCCTGTGGAATATAAAGAAAATCAGATTTTTATACTATACTATAAAACGTAGTTACATAGTTAGTCGTTGAAAAAAGACACAAGTCCATCTAGTTCAACCAATAAAAGGGGAAAAAAATATACAATCCTATACCCACAGTTGATCCAGAGAAAGGCAAACAAAACCAATAAAGCATGATCCAATTTGCTACAGCAGGGGAAAATGTATCTTGCTGATCCCCCAAGAGGCAAGCGGATATTCCCTGGATCAACTTTTTTTTTTATAAATGTTAGTATCCACTTATATTAAGGCGCATTTATGAAATAATCCAGGCCTTTTTTAAATCAATCTACTGACCTGGACAGAACCAGCTCTTCAGGGAGTCTATTCCACATCTTCACAGGTCTTACTGTGAAGAAACCTTTACATATTTGGATAGTAAATCTCTTTTCTTTAGACGTAAAGCATGCTTCCTTGTCCTCCTGTGATAACCTTAAAGTAAGTAACTCAACACCAAATTCACTATATGGACCACTTATGTATTTATGCACGTTGATTATATCCCTCCCTTAACTCCTCATTTGAAGAAAGAATAAATTCACTCCCTCTAATCTTTCCTCATAGCTGAGCTCCTCCATGCCTCTTATCAGTTTTTTGTTGCCCTTCTCTGCGCTTTCTCCAGTTCCCTGATATCCTTTTTGTACTGAAAACCTTTTTATTGAAGTTCTTTGAAGAACACAGGTGTAGTCTGTCTGTGTATTGGCCATACATATAACTTGTTTAAAAAAAACTCATGCATGGTGGATAGAGGAGGTGGTTATAAGGGGCAGTTGTACATTGTTTTTCCCAACCTCCTTTAGCCAGCTAAACACCCAGACTGTTTCATAATTCCTGGATTTATGTGTCCCTCAATGGACCTCAAGAAAATTATTTTATAGTATAAAAATCACAATATTTGCATTTCAGGCTACCCCTGCATAAACTTGAATGCTTTAAGGGGTTTACTGAAAGCCTAAGTGTCGTTAAAATTAAAAACAGAAAAAAAAACAGCACAAGGGACTTAACTTAGTCAGAAGAATTGTGCTGATTCCACTTCTTTTAGTTTAAATTTTTACCATCCCTCCCCAACTGCCATACTCTAAGGAGTTGTCACAGTTTCTCATCAAGAGAGCCCAACTATGTCCACCCGTTCATTCATAGAAGCTGTACTACAACTTCCATGAATGAAACAGTTTCTCTGAATGGTTTGGAGCTATCAATCATACATTCATCCTCAATTCAGAGATTGTGTTTCATCCATAGAAGCTGTTGTATGGCTAGGTGGAAGGGTGATGAGAACCTGTGACAGCCACTTAGCTGTATTAGCTGTATTAAGATTACATTGGCGGGGGATGGTGAGGGGGGCTAAGGAAAATGTCAACAAGAATAAGAGGAATGAGCACAAGGGACACATCCAACTGACTCTGCATTATGTACTTGATTTATTTGTTTTTAATTTTAGCTACACTTAGGCAACAGTAACACCAGCAATCAGGGCAGATGCGAATAGTAGCAGCAGGAATCAGAGATTCCTGCTACAGTTCTCAGCAGGTAGGGGCGGCTGCCAGGCCCCGACCAGAGGTTGCTGACAGTGGCAGCTATTTGCAGCTATCCGCACAGCTAGCGATTACATGCGGTGATCTCTGATTCTTGACGCTACTATTCACACCGGCCCTAATCACCAGTGTGAATGTAGCCTTAGGCTTTCCTTTTTACACTTTAGTGAATCAAAGAGAACATTTTTGTTCCTGTCATTTTTGTAGGGTGATATAGACAAGAACTTGGTATTAGGTCTTACAGTTGCTACCATATTATTACTGGGCTTTGCAATTAGTTAAATACTGTTAAATGGAGTACAAATTGTAGTTATTGCATATAAACATTAGACACTTTTTAGTATTTTTGTTGTTTTAATTTGGTATTAGCGTAGTTACTGTATATTTCCTATGTTGTTTGTTTGCTTTACCCTGTAATGATGGACTCACATGTTGTAGGTGCAGCACATAGTGTCATGGCTGATCCATTTTCCTATGTCCTTGTATACTTACAACTAGTCTGCCCCTATTTGCCAAAGAGACAAGACAACTTCCTGTTTTTCATCATACAGAATACAATAAATGCGTTGCCATACACTATGTTTGACATCACAAATGTGGTAGTGCTGATGTGAAAGAAAAAATGAAAAAATATAAAAAATTCACCTGCTTTGTGAGCTTTCTGTGTGCCAATTCTCTGCCTGGTATTGTTCAGTTTTCCCTTGTGCCAGCACTTGACTGAGAGACCCAGGGATTGTGATAGGATATGTAGTTTCTTAATAGGAAATGTTAGTTCTCAAACTACAGACAGAGGTCATGCATTAACCTGTGCATTGCCATTCGGAATACCTCATGTTTCTACACAAACACAAAACTGCTAACACAGGAATGTGAAAGTTTACTCTCCTATAGGCATAGGCCTATTATGCAGGTGAAAAACACAAGGTGCTGGTAGGAAGGTTTATATTGCCTTTAAATTATAACTGGGCTATCATTTAAAAAAAAAAAAAAAATTTCAGATTTTATTTTTTAAACTTAATTTTATTGAGCAAGATATAAGTCAGACATATATGTTGCAGAATTTAATTATAAGTACATCTGCGCTTATAGTTTTCTCTTTATCTCCCCTGCAAAGTCCCTTAAATATCTATTGAGCCTTGTGTATCATTTGGTGGCGGGGGGATTATGTTGTGGGGTTGTTTTTCAGGGGTTGGGATTGGCCCTTAGCTCCAGTGAAGGAAACTCTTAAGGCGTCAGCATACCAAGACATTTTGGACAATTTCATGCTCCCAAATTTGTGGAAATAGTTTGGGGATGGCCCATTCCTGTTCCAACATCATTGTGCACTGGTGCACAAAACAAGGCCCATAAAGACATGGATGAGTGATAGAGCTATAGAAGATAGAACACCTTTGGGATAAATTCAAACGCAGACTGCGAGCCAGGCCTTCTCATCCAACATCAGTGCCTGACCTCAGAAATGCACTTCTAGAAGAATGGTCAAACATTCCCATAGACACACTCCTAACCCTTGTGGACAGCCTTCCCAGAAGAGTTGAAGCTGTTATAGCTGCGAAGGGTGGGACAACTCAATATTAAACCCTACGGACTAAGACTGGGATGCCATTAAAGTTAATGTGCGTGTAAAGGCAGGAGTCCCAATACTTTTGACAATATAGTGTACTTTTGCACACTTGTACTGACTAGTATTCCAACGTTTCTTTTCTGCCTCAGCTTCTCTCCCTCACTCAGCCAATGTGATCCCAGGGCTGTTGGAGAGAGGCAGGGGAGGAGCAAACAAGGATGCTGTGCAGGCACCTGACTTCCTCCTTATCAACCAATGTCTGTATTGGTTGTTAGGATGCCAGCGGCTAGAAGGTTATAATGGTGCACAATGAAAACCTATGGCTTTGTGAATGTAAAAGGCTTGTATTCAACTTTTGTCATTTTGCCAAGGCACCCCCTGAAGAAACCTGAAGGCACCCTGGTTGAAAAAGGTTGGTTTAGACTATCATACAGGTTCTTTGTCCATTAACCACTTCCCAACCACCCGCCGCCTATTTACTGCCGGCGCGTGTTTCAGGCGGCTCCGATTGCCCCCCTACGATCGTTCCCTGTTGAGAGAGAAGAACGGATGGCTGTTGTAAACACAGCCGACCGTCCTCCCTGGGATGATCGCAGAGCTCATGTGATCCTGCTATATAGGATCGCATGTCTCTGTGGTCATCTCAGAAGTCACACCCCCCCCCCCCCACAGTTAGAATCACTCCCCTAGGGTCACATTTAACCCCTTGACCACCTATACTGTTAACCCCTTCCCTGCCAGTGTCATTATTACAGTAACAGTGCATATTTTTAGCAATGATTACTGCAGTAATGTCACTGGTACCCCCAAAAGTGTCAAAAATGTCAGTTAGTCCGCCGCAATGTCGCAGTGCTGCAAAAAATCGCAGATCGCCACCATTGCTAGTGACAAAAAAAAAATGACATAAATCTTTCCCGTAGTTAATAGACGCGTTAACTTTTTCGCAAACCAATCAAAATACGCTTATTGCAATTTTTCTTTACCAAAAATATGTAGTAGAAAACAAATTGGCCTAAAATGTTAAAAAATTTGGATTTTTAAATTTTTTTTTTTTTTGGGGGAATGTTATGTAGCAGAAGGTGAAGAATATATTTTTTTTGTTTAGAACGCAAAAAATAAATATCACACAGGTGATCAAATACCACCAAAAGAAAGCTCTATTTCTGGGAAAAAAAGACATAAATTTCGTTTGGGTACAGCGTTGCACGACCGCGCAATTGTCCATTAAATTAACGCAGTGCCGAATTGCAAAATAGGGCCTGGTCATTAAGGGGGCAAATCTTCTGGTCCAGGAGTGGTAAATTGAAAAAATTCTGCAATCCTGTTTTTAGATATCTTATTGTTTCCTTTTTAATGGTAAAAAAGTAAACTTTGGTTCTTTGGCCTGTCTAAATTATTGTGGGATACCTTTTACTTCTTTAGATTGCAAGCTAAAGTAAAAAATATAAAAACACACATATTTATATACCAAAGAAACAAGTTTCTGCCACTTAAATTTTGTTTTTTTTTTAATTTGTTTTTGTGGCACTTTTAATAGCCGGTCAAATATTTTATATAGACGCATATACATATATATATATATATTTTTTCTAGGCATTAATACTATAATTGCCAAAACCAAGATGCAAAAAAATTGACCCCGTCTTGTGAAATAAATGTCACCTGCTGCAGGTTTGTATTTTGGCCTCTAGATGGTGCTATCTTGCTGCAATATTGCTGCAGTATTGTAGACAAAGAATAATATTAGATCCTCAGCTGAGATCTGGTAATGTCAACAAGAGTCCTTAAACCTCAGATTTAGAATACATTATGAGTTGTAATGCATTTCTCTAATTGTGAAACTCTTAATGGATTTGGGACTTCTTTGATATATACTGCTCACCACGTGGGATTCCATATCAGTACTACTTAGAGCGGAGAGGAGTCAAACTGCCGTCAGCAAGCCAATATATTCTGCTCAGTTTTGGGCAAAATGAAAATATTACTTATGTGCGAATGGACATTTGCCAAAATACAGAGCCTTGTCGCCTGAATTACTCCTCTAGGTCAGATCCCATCATAGTAAAAGAATCTAATTGTGCGAATATAAAATGCAAGACTTGCGGGCTTATTTAATTAGGCAAAATGCAGTACCCCGCAGCAACCAATCAGCAATTTTCCTGGCTGCCGTAAAGTAAAATCTGGTTGCTACGGGTTATGGCGTTTAACATGATCACTGCGATCTCACCACTTTAATAATTAAACCAAAAAATGGCGACGATACGCACCAGTATAATAAAAACCGTAGCACTTAATAAGATCTTTACAACTGAATATTTTTAAGTGAATAAATCCCGTTTTAAACGCACTAGGACTTTTGTTGTTATAGATTAGGAATGGAAACAGGATCTTTTTTTATGAAGCCGATTTGCATGGAGTGTAAACGACCTACATTTGGTTATATTTTACCAAAGCGCTTCTTCGACAAAGCTTGTTACGTTCTATCCCAGATTTATTTTGCCATTATCTCGAAGAAAACCTTGAGTTATCTAGGTGACTTTCCTTACCTGTTTATGATCTGTATAAAATCGGTGTAATGAAAGAATGCTTTTAATCCCTTCCCTACGAGAAGAGCCCACAATTCACGTCAAGCCATTGCTGTCAATACATACTCATTTGAAATGCGGGGTGATGTAAGATTTTTTTTTTTTTTTTTTTATTCATCCAGTATAACCAAAAAAAAATCCTTTAAATAATTCAAAAATCAACATATTTGTTATGTCGGCTGCAGCTCTTCCATCGCGTGAAACAATGAACATCACACATACGATAGTTTTCTTAACCCTTTCAGCGTCACTATTCATGGTTTTTCCCGACATACCCATACATTTTACCTTTCGCTGTCTTTTTAAAACCACACACTTTAGTTGAGTATCAGAACAATTTCTCGACATGTTTACGTAATGAGATTCATAAAAACTGGCTTCCGTTAAATTTAATCCCATTCCCTGCAATATATAAATAGCAACAAAAACATCAGTGACAGCGGCCGCTTTTTTTTTTTTTTTTTTCCATACAAGTGCGCAAAACTATTTATAATACCATTCCCAGCCAGGATGCAGGCAGTGTATCCCCTGGTGAAAAAAAAAAAAAATATCTCATTAAAAAATATTATTTCTCCCGTGCGTCTGTGGCAGGAGTTAAGATGTTCATTTGTTATTTAATTCTAAATAGGATCGTCTTGCACTGAGATTCTCTTTTCTTCAAACTGAAATATCTATGCAGCCAAATGACATGTTAATCCATACAGTGCCAGAGGGCTCAGCGATGAATTGCAGAGGTATGTCGCCACAAAAATAGTTAGTAATAAAATCTCCCCTTTAAAAGAAGCAAAAGGGAGCTTTTTTATGAATATCCAAGATCATGTGATAGATATTTCTCTTCTTAAAAACACATTTCATCACATAGGGTAATACCTAGGTGATGCCAAGGCTATTTAGGATTCCTGTTTAAAGCAATGTATCCGGTGACTTTTTTTTAAGATGAAAAGAGTAATAGTCGTTCTACAGCTTGTTCAGTACATACAAACATAAAAAAAGAGTTTTGTCCCCCCCCAACAAACTGTCAGGGAATGCACCTTACAAATGACCCCCGTTTAACTGCAGAAAAGGAAAGCTTTACAAGCAAGGAACGAGAACTATGTGGGATCATTGCTTCCTTTGTGTTAAAAACCTTACTATCTTTTTGCATGCTACAATATTGGCACGCCAGGCAAGGTTCAACTTTACCCTAAGAATAATAGTTATGGCTGCTGCTGTCCCTGAATGCTTATACCCCCCCATTCTTGGCGTTGGATAATTGGGCTGATGTCCCCCGTGTAGCATCGCAGTCTTTCCATTCATCATAATGATAAGCATTTAGTGTAAAATTAACAACAACCTAACAACTACAGCAATAAACACGGTTATAAGAGATTGACGGCAATTACCTAAAATGAAACGTGAAGTGCACATGCGTTGGGTGTGGAGGGTGCGAAAGAGACCGGGGAAGAATTGCAAAATTTGGAAAGTTTGGTGGTTAGAACATCAAGAGCAACCTTGTGTTTTATTAAATCCACAGCGTATGTCTGGTTTAGTTTATTATAAACCGAACATGGTATTTTGAGAAAAATTAATAATTTGCAGATGCGTTGAGCTGTGCCGTCACCCTGCCCCCCCCCCTTTCCTTTCCACAAGAAAAAAAAAAACTCTTACAGGTTATTATTACTGTATTTTTTAATGTATTTTTTTTTTTTTTGCCAAGATTGGCAAATTTTCTTCCTCGGTTTTAAATAACTGTTTAAGCTAATAAAAAAAAAAGCAAAAAAACGAGGCAAGGTACTGTGAGTTGCAAATCAATTGCAGAAAAGCATTAACAGGAGGCAAAGTACAAGTGGCAATTATTTCAGAAGCAAAACAGTCTGACGCTCATATATCATTTCCTAAGGAAACTCTTAAGTATATTTAAAAAAACAGCGCCGAGCCATGGAACGTATTTAAACACACCTAGAATGATTCCAAACAAAAGGAAAAAAAAAAGAAAGAAAGAAAAAAAAAAAAAGACTAAACAACCCCAAAGGTTTTCAGTTTCACCCCGAGCCAAGTAATCTCTTTGATTACATGTAATACCTGCCAAAACCCAGATGGTATGCCCACCCATCTCACAGTGTGATAATGCCACATTGTGAAATCTAGCCATTAATATTAATTGTCAGCCAGAGAAATCTGTCTTAACTAGTCCAGCCTGAGTCTGCCTTGAGAAAAGAAGCAGAGTTTGATTTAGCAGGGATTTTACAGTCATTTCTGAGCTTTCATTCTGCACCTCACATATGAAAGAATGCAAGATGATAGCTCGGCTGGATTGTGCTGATTTATCCAGGCATCTGCTGGCATCCTATACCAGCTTTAATATCTGTGTGGCTGGGAGGTTTTCCAGCTCTGGACAAGAAGGGGTTAAAGAAATAAACCTCTTTGGATTCTTGTGCCATAGATACATCTACAGAGTTTACATAATTGTACGGAGTGAATCAGAGAAACTAAGATAGATAGATAGATAGATAGATAGATAGATAGATAGATAGATAGATAGATAGATAGATAGATAGATAGACAGACAGACAGACAGATCGATCAACAATCCATAGGTAGATCAATAAATCTGCAGGAAGATTATATAATAAAAGTGGTGACGGAAAAAAGACCAATTGGTCCATCAGGTTTCATCTTAGTATAGATCTATGTTTGACCCATGCATGCCTAGATCCACTTTCTGTTGACTGACTCACTACCTATGGAAGTCTATTCCACGCACCAACAACTCTTTCACTGAAATAATAATACTTTTTATAGGTAGTTTTGAACTTTCCTTCTGCTAGTTAGAGGTTATGTCCCCATGTTCTTGATCTTAGCTTCCTATTGAAAATGCTGCCTTCTTAGACTTCATGTACACGGGACGTTTGAAAACCTCTCCTGAACGCTGGAACTTGACAGCTAGTAACTGATGGTTAAAAATGTCTGTTTTACCGCATTTACATGCCACGTTAATGCGCGTTTAGCCACATTTGCGTTTAGAAGCTTTTATACATTGTAAAATGGTCAGAAATGTATCCCCATTGAAAACACCTATAAACGGAACGTTTATAAACTCTAGTTACCGCGTTTGCACGCTGTTGCAAGCATTTGGCGTTTCAAATGCCATTACACTGCCGTCTGAACGCAATTTTTTGCTTAAAAAAAAATGCCACTAAACTCAACTGCCTCTAAACGACTATAATGACTCAGTGTACATGGACAGATAAGATAACATAGAGGAGAGTTCAGGGGCTGCTGGAAAAAATGCCCAACTGCTCCTAAACGTCCATTTATCAGCAGCAGTTTACATGAGGCCTTAAACTTTATTTATACCTTAAATGCATTTAAAGGTTTCAATCATATCCCCTCTTTTTCTCTTTTTTCCTCGAGACTGTACATATTAAGTTCCTGCAGTCTCTCCTGATATAATTAATGGATGCAGAGAGTTATTCATGTGTGATAGATGGACAGACATAAAGATAGATAGTTACATTTAGAGATAGAAAGTGCAAGGACAGATACTTAGATTCTTATTGTAATGATATAAAATGGATAGATAGATAGATAGATAGATAGATAGATAGATAGATAGATAGATAGATAGATAGATAGATAGATAGATAGATAGATAGATAGATAGATAGATAGATAGATAGATAGATAGATAGATAGATAGAAGATTAACCAATAGACATATTCCTAGATAAGATTGACAAATTGATATGTAAGATATTGAGATGTAAGATAGAATGCATACAGCTATAGATTGTCATTGAAATAATAGACAATGGATAGATAGATAGATAGATAGATAGATAGATAGATAGATAGATAGATAGATAGATAGATAGATAGATAGATAGATAGATAGATAGATAGATAGATAGATAGATAGATAGATAGATAGATAGATAGATAGATAGATAATCAATAGCAAGATTCATAGATGGATAAATTTATATATCTCAGAGAGAATGACAGGTACATTCATACAGATTGTCATTGCAATGATAGATAGATAGATAGATAGATAGATAGATAGATAGATAGATAGATAGATAGATAGATAGATAGATAGATAGATAGATAGATAGATAGATAGATAGATAGATAGATAGATAGATAGATAGATAGATAGACTTCATCTTTAATCATTAGCCTTAGAGATTTTACATTAACATAATACATTTTTTATAAATCCTACATAATGTTCCTAAAATCGAATCCTTAAGAGCCCATTCACACTAGCGCAACTTGTGAGGCAACTTGTGTTGCCCCAGGTAGCTTGACATAACAAAAGCAATGTTAATCAATCAGTGCCGTCTTAATTGGCACTACTGAAGTTGCGACTTCAGAAAAGGGTCCTGTACTACTTTGAGGCGACCTGTGATCCGACTGTCCCATATACTTCAATGGGAGTCGCCTCCTTATCTTAATTGACACGACTTGTTATCAGACTTTCCAGGAAGAAGAAAGAGATTAGCCAGGCATTCCCCACAGACAAAGTCGCCTGTCTCTTCAAAGTAGTGCACAAGTCTCTTCCAAGTCTCTTCCAAGTCTCTAAACAAGTCTCTTCAAGTCACGGGGGCGACATTCTGGTAGTGGTAGTGTGAACCAGCTCTAAGAGTCCCATATATGATGTAACTAAAAAATATAGGCACACATATTTTAAAATATCCAGGCCTAGAATTAAAAAAATGTTTATATAAAATACATAGAGCCTACAATATTTGGATTTGACTGTGCTTGATACCATAAGACCACATTTATTTCAGTAATATTTTGTTACTAAAAGTCAGCCTTTCCCAAGCTTTTTAAAAGAGA
This sequence comes from Pelophylax lessonae, assembly GCF_965119305.1. Lineage (NCBI taxonomy): Eukaryota > Metazoa > Chordata > Amphibia > Anura > Ranidae > Pelophylax > Pelophylax lessonae. The sequence goes on along the minus strand of NC_138770.1, from coordinate 573,529,367 downwards.
GGAACCATTTCAATCATTTTTCAGTCTTAGGGAACCCCTGCTAAAAATCTACAACTCATGATGATACATTAGTGTGATGGTTAGTGGGAAACATGCTCCTTACACTTGTGGACATTGGGGAGATCTACCCCCTTACAAATAGCTCAAATAGATCAATGATGGGATGAAATTGCTCATTGCTCAAGGAGCCCCTAGAAACCTCTGTAGGAACCCTAGTATTCCATGGAACCTTGGTTGAGAAACTCTGCTCTAAGTTGTCTACATCACTTGTACTGGGTTGTTGATACTGCTTATTAAGTAGTAAGCGGGTACAGTAGATCTAAATGATAAATTAAAAGATCAATAGTTTTGTTGAAGCATAGATTTATTCATTAATGGATGGAAGGAAGGAAGGAATCCAGTGGCTGTCCTTCGACTTCTATGCACCTCTTTTTGGCCATACTTGTGTACCCAATACTTCTTGGTGTATCAGTTTATCTTGTTTATTTTATCAGTTTATATTGATTTAGTCACATTCAGCTGGACTGGTTCTGTAAAGAAGCATTACTACTACTAGCTATACCATAAACTGGATAAATGAGAACCTTCACAGATGTGAGTTTGTCTTCAGTATGTCCTACAGTACAGACTAATCTCATGTCCCTTATTTCTGTTTACTTTTGGAAAATTGGTACTGTACCGCTGTCATTCTAGGTTTAGTCTAACAAATAAAAAATTGAAGGTGTAGGTAGAAAGATGGATGGGTATACTGGCAGACAGGTACATAGATCAATTTGCTGTGTAAATGTATAGGGTATATTTTCTCCCCCATTAATTTGATTTAGGATTTGATCCAATACTAGCTAATTTGTCTTACTTGCACTATAAAATATTTCACCGAGACGTCGCCTATTGCAATGAAGACTTATTTTGAGATTTTTTTTCTAAATAATAAAGCTTGAGGCACCATGATTGATGGCTATCTTTATTTTATGGTGCATGATCTTACCACCTGCTGTATGTATAATATACCCAAGAATAGCTGAAGGGATGTTATGCTTCCTTTCCTTTGACACTGTCCATGGTTGGTTCTGGTTACAAAAGTGAATGTCAAATAATGCACTGGAATCTGCATTTCCACAATTGATCTATATTTATTTTTGATGGACATAAAGGCTCGTATTCAATACTACAGAGAAAAAAGACGTTATCCATAACAAAAATGTGGTTTTAGGTGAATGACATCACATTATTGAATTGTGATTGTTTATTTATGGGTTAAAACATTTAAAGTAGATCTAAACCCAACCAATATATTATCGATTTTAAGAAGGTAATGTCATTTCAAAAGTAGTTTTTTTATATCTGTAAGAACTAGGAATCCTACCATGAAGACCCCCCTTTTTCTTAAAAGAAGGATGACATTTATTATTTCACATGAAATAAAAGACATTTATATACATATATATACATTGTCCAATTATACCAGAAGAAATAATACTGAAGAGGTTGTCGTCCACACAGAATCCCAGCACGGTTAGGTGGTAAGGGAAGATTGGATCCAAGGGCTCCATATTTTATCAAGGCATCTTTGGGTTCCCTTGCCATGAAGATCCTTGTTCAGACACTTCCTATCATTGCTGCCCTCTTTTTATCAGGCTCCCTACCTTTATACTTTGCAATTGTGACCTCATTAGTCATGTTGCAACATCTTTAATTGAGAACACTTCAAAACATAAACCCAAATCTGCATTGTCACCCTGTCCTGGTGAAGTCTACGAGCAGATGTGCTGACGCAAATTGCCCAGTCTGGTGAAGTCTACGAGCAGTTGTGCTGACACAAATTGCGCAGTCTGGTGAAGTCTATGAGCAGTTGTGCTGACACAAATTGCGCAGTCTGGTGAAGTCTATGAGCAGTTGTGCTGACACAAATTGCGTAGTCTTGTGAAATCTATAAGCAGATGTGCTGACACAAATTGCGTAGTCTGGTGAAGTCTATAAGTAGATGTGCTGACACAAATTGCACAGTCTGGTGAAGTCTATGAGCAGTTGTGTTGACACAAATTGTGCAGTCTGGTAAAGTCTAGGAGCAGTTGTGCTGACATAAATTGCGCAGTCTGGTGAAGTCTATAAGCAGATGTGCTGACACAAATTGCGTAGTCTGGTGAAGTCTATAAGCAGATGTGCTGACACAAATTGCGCAGTCTGGTGAAGTCTATAAGCAGATGTGCTGACACAAATTGCGCAGTCTGGTGAAGTCTATAAGCAGATGTGCTGACACAAATTGCGTAGTCTGGTGAAGTCTATAAGCAGATGTGCTGACACAAATTGTGCAGTCTGGTGAAGTCTAGGAGCAGTTGTGCTGACACAAATTGCACAGTCTGGTGAAGTCTAGGAGCAGTTGTGCTGACACAAATTGCGTAGTCTGGTGAAGTCTATAAGCAGATGTGCTGACACAAATTTCGCAGTCTGGTGAAGTCTACAAGCAGTTGTGTTGACACAAATTGCGCAGTCTGGTGAAGTCTATGAGCAGTTGTGTTGACACAAATTGTGCAGTCTGGTGAAGTCTATGAGCAGTTGTGTTGACATAAATTGCGCAGTCTGGTGAAGTCTATGAGCAGTTGTGTTGACATAAATTGCGCAGTCTGGTGAAGTCTAGGAGCAGTTGTGCTGACACAAGTTGCGCAGTCTTAGTCCACCATTATCACTTTCCAAGGTCTGGTTCACAACAGTGCTGTTCAGTTAACACTGCGACAGCTGCCTGCAGACAGGATGTTGCTGAAAGAGGCCGGGAGAGATCAGCAGCAGTGAGATGCAAAAAAGGTAGGAAAAAAGAGAAAACATTATGTTTAATTTCACACAATGTAGAGAGCAAACTAAATATCAATTGGTTGATATTTAGGTCTACTTTAACGCGGCAAGCAAAGTGTAGTAGCCTACAGCGACCAAACTGCAATACTCTTGATTTTTGACTACCGATAGGTGAAAACTGTTTGCTGTAGGTTACTGAACTCTGCTCATCTTTATTACATCTTTATTGCTCTGTGCAGCGTCTTATTAAATAAGCCCAATCATGTTGAAATTGCCATATACATATTACTCAGGCACACCTTTCCAAGTAAATGTTGCAATAGAGACAATTCACAGAATATACTACTGCCTAATCCTAGCCTGAGCTGTTCCACTAAAGCGTAGCTACTTTGCATGACATGATTTCAGGCAGTCTCTTAATAAGGAACATTGCAAGATGCCGAATGTGTGTTCGGACTTCCCAATCAATGGACAATGAGAAAATAACCAGGAGACAATGGTCCCTCTGCCTTGGTGTTAATTTGTGGGAGAAACTAGATTGCAGCGAACATCCTAATGCTCCTAATTTAAAAGACTCCTTCCTTTCTTCCTTTCTGGCTCGTCTTCTTTTGTTCTTGCTGAAAGAATGTGGGTTTTTTTTTTTTTTTAGGGATTTGGGTTTATGTTTTGAAGTGTTCTCAATTAAAGATGCTGCAAGATGACCATTGAGGTCACAAATGCAAGTATAAAGAGCTCCAATTTAACATTAGTAGTTAGTGAACAAAACCCCCTCGAGGTAGGGAGCCTGATAAAAAGAGGGCAGCAATGTATTAAAGATGCATTATTTGGGGAGCTGTGACTATAATTTAAGGCCTAACAACAGGGTCAGACTGATTTCATTTCCCAGCACAGAGGTCATTCTCAGGCCTGGCTATGGTAACCCTTGTGCTCTCCATCTGTCTGTACTTGAAGCCAGGCGCTTTCAATAGGTCCTTGTGTCTTGTCTTCTTGGCTGAAAACAAATGACAGCAATCTCAAGGCCCAGGCCTGTCTAAAGTGTTTGCTCATGCTGACCACTGGCTGTCGGGCAATGTATTACACATGGAGACCTGCATGACTTAAAGGATTATCAAGAAATAGTGCTGCTGTCAAAACGTCTAATATTTTATTTGGTCTGTGGATTGGCACAGCTGGAAGCCACATATATATTCATATATACATGTGTGAGCAAAACAGCACACACTCGTATTGTGCAAGATATATTTTGATGCTTAAATCTAATGTCCAAAAATGCTGCAGTTTCTCTCAATGTTGGGGACACAAGCCAAATATTTAGGCGTTTTTTATGAGGGCAAAAAAATAAAATAAATAAAAGCGCAGTGTTTGTCGCCATGTAGTGCTTTTTAAAAAATGTTTTCATTTTTTTCACAGATCTGAACACAGGTGCATTGTTGTCTATGGGACAATGCATACCCCTGCATAGAGATCTGTAATGCAGGGATGTGTTGAGGCCTGTAAAAATAAAATAAAAATTATATTTGAGTGCTGTAATTTATGCACCTAGGCCTGTCTACACAAGTATATATGAGCATATAAGCGTACATTTCAACAACGGCAACTAGAAGAGGCTGAAATTTTTTTTTTAAGTGTGTACACATGAGGAATTTACATAAAATAACTTGTTTTTTTACTTTGGATCTTTTTGCCAGGGTATAAACATAGGTAAATAGCGAACGTCCATGTGCAAGAGGCCTTAAATTAATGAAAAGGATTGTAGTTCTTTTTTATCTCAGGAAAAATGTATTGACACCTGCATATGTATAACTGTGTTTGGAGGCATATGTTTAAAGGAAGACAATGCCGTGCTCCTATTATGAGCAAAATAAAGGTAAGAAAATCTATAAAAGGTGCAAATGGCCATTGAGGATCCATGCACCGGGAGACCAAAGAACCCCTGGATGTAAAAAAATAAATAAAATGAAAGGAGAGCTCCAAGAAGTGTCTGCGGAAAGGACAGCACAGAGGTAAGTGTAATGTTCGATTTTCTTTTTTTTTTAAGTGTGTACACATGAGGAATTTACATAGCATAGCTTGTTTTTTACTCTGGATCTTTTTGCCAGGGTATAAACATAGGTAAATAGTGAACGTCCATGTGCAAGAGACCTTAAATTAATTAAATGCATTGTAGTTCTTTTTTATCTCAGGAAAATTTATTGACACCTGCATATGTATAACTGTGTTTGGAGGCATATGTGTAAAGGAAGACAATGCCGTGCTCCTAATATGAGCAAAATAAATGTAAGAAAATCTATAAAAGGTGCAAATGGCCATTGGGGATCTATGCATCGGGAAACCAAAGAACCCCTGGATGTAAAAAAAAAAAAAAAAAATGAAAGGAGAGCTCCAAGAAGTGTCCGCGGAAAGGACAGCACAGAGGTAAGTGTAATGTTTGATTTTTTTTTTTTTTTTTAAGTGTGTACACATGAGGAATTTACATAGCATAGCTTATTTTTTTACTTTGGATCTTTTTGCCAGCATATAAACCTAGGTAAATAGTAAAGGTCCATGTGCAAGAGGCCTTAAATTAATTAAAATGATTGTAGTTCTTTTTTATCTCAGGAAAAAATGTATTGACACCTGCATATGTACGAAGCCTCGCGCGTCGAAAATCGGCAGGGAATTTTCGTCCGACGACCGATCTGCCGATTTTCAGCTTGTTAGTATGATGCTTTCAACAACCGACTCCGACTTTTCGGCCGAAAAAATCTGGTGTGCAGGCTATAAAATTTTTGTTGGCCATCAAAACACGGCCGATTTTCGTGCAGTCGGTACAGATTTCGACAGGGAAAAATCGAATGAGCAAGTCTGGACATGCTCAGAGAAGAAAGAACACAAAGAAAGCAATCCAACACATGACATCACTTCTGAAGTAGAATTTTGTCGGGCGAGAAAATTTGTGTGCAGTCTAGGCACATTCCAACCAACAAAACACCACTCTGGACAAAAGACGGACGATCGGTCGGTCGATAATCGCTGCGTGTGTACTTGGCTTAACTGTGTTTGGAGGCCTATGTGTAAAGGAAGACAATGCCGTGCTACTATTATGAGCAAAATAAAGCTAAGAAAATCTATAAAAGGTGCAAATGGCCAGTGGGGATCCATGCACCGGGAGACCAAAGAACCCCTGGATGTAAAAAAAATAAAAAATGAAAGGAGAGCTCCAAGAGTGTCTGCGGAAAGGACAGCACAGAGGTAAGTGTAATGTTCGATTTTCTTTTTTTTTAAGTGTGTACACATGAGGAATTTACATAGCATAGCTTGTTTTTTACTTTGGATCTTTTTGCCAGGGTATAAACATAGGTAAATAGCGAACGCCCATGTGCAAGAGGCCTTAAATTAATTATAAGGATTGTAGTTCTTTTTTTATCTCAGGAAAAATGTATTGACACCTGCAAATGTATAACTGTGTTTGGAGGCATATGTGTAAAGGAAGACAATGCCGTGCTCCTATTATGAGCAAAATAAAGGTAAGAAAATCTATAAAAGGTGAAAATGGCCAGTGGGGATCCATGCACCGGGAGACCAAAGAACCCCTGGATGTAAAAAAATAAATAAATAAAGGAGAGCTCCAAGAAATGTCTGCGGAAAGGACAGAACAGAGGTAAGTGCAATGTGTGATTTGTATTTACCTTTTGCTGTAATTTCCCAGATACTGCTTTCTATATGTGCTATTTTATCTGTACAATTAGTCATAGCATTAGAAGTCTATGGAGCAGCGACTGATCCCATTTGTGACAAAGCAGGGATAGGAAGTAGAAACGCTTATACAGAAAACACAGAGCTAGTGCTTCTGTTGTTGTAATGTACCTGGTGGTATAGCATGATACACTAAATTACCAAAAGTATTGGGACGCCTGCCTTTACATGGACATTAACTTTAGTGGCATCCCAGTCTTAGTCCATAGGGTTCATTATTGAATTGGCCCACCCAATGCAGATATAACAGCTTCAACTCTTCTGGGAAGGCTGTCCACAAGGTTTAGGAGTGTGTCTATGGGAAAGTTTCACTGAAAGGAAATGTACACGGCTCCAGGTGAGGACAATCCAACCCTCAGACAACTAGGTGCAAGTCCAGTCTGTGATCTGGATCCACTCAAAGTAAAGGAAAAGAGGTTTGACCGCACTCCAGTGGATGAAGATAAAATGATCCTTTATTAAGATTGTAAATCCAACAAAACAAGACAATCGAGCCACAGAGAGTTGACGCGTTTCACGATTCAAGATCGCTTAATCATAATTGGCAATATATCCTCGCATCTGATGTTGAAATAGTAATGGTAACATATGTTACCAATATGGCAGTAATTATTGATGATAACTATTAACCAATTACTAACATCCCAACAAAGACAATCAGATTGGTATATACAGCCAATGTGTTAAAGAAACATGTAACAATATAACACATGCTTTTCTTCATTTCCTGTCTTTGGTTTTTTCATATTCTGTCTTTGTTTTTTTTTTGTTTTTTTAGTGAACCCCTTTTTCTTTTTTTTTCTTCATTCCCTGTCTTTGTTTTTTGTTTTTTGTGACCACCTTTTCTTGTTTTTCTTCATTCCCTGTCTTTGTTTTTTCATCTCCTGTTTTTTTTTTTTTTTTCTTTTTTAGTGACCCCCTTTTTTTTTTTTTGCTTCATTCCCTGTCTTTGTTTTTTGTGACCCCCTTTTTCTTGTTTTTCTTCATTTCCTGTCTTTGGTTTTTTTCATTTCCTGTCTTTGCTTTTTTTTTTTTTTCCTTTCTCGTGTTCTTGTTTTGTTATTTATTATGATTTATATAGAACACATTTACAATATACATTGTGCATCGTTCCATTTTTGTCATAGGTGCGACTTTTTGTACATTTTGTACACTCCGTACATTTTGTATATTGAAGAATTGCATTGGTGCAATTTGTGTGTGTTTTTTCTACTTGATTATAGGGTATTAAGTGGGGGGATGTATGGGGTGACATATGGGTTATTGTAGTCACCATTCCCAAAAGATTTTGCTTAAATTTGAATAGACTCATATAATTATACATTTATATATCGTATTTAATGACACTTCTTGCGCCAATGCCATAGCTTTTTGTTTTTACAAGAAAAGAAAGAAAATAAATTTTCTCTTTCAATTGTTTTTATATGTTATATTGTTACATGTTTCTTTAACATATTGGCTATATATACCATTCTGATAGTCTTTGCTGGGATGTTAGTAATTGGTTAATAGTTAACATCATTAATTACTGCCATATTGGGAACATATGTTACCGTTACTATTTTAATATCAGATGCAAGGATGTATTGCCAGTTATGTTTAAGCGATCTAAGGGAATGTTTGACCATTCTTTCAAAAGCGCATTTGTGAGGTCAGGCACTGATGTGGACAAGAAGGCCTGGCTCTCAGTCCTTGCTCTTATTCATCACAAAGGTGTTCTATTGGGTTGAGGTCAGGACTCTGTGCAGGCCAGTGAAGTTCCTCCACCCCAAACTCGCTCATCCATGTCTTTATGGACCTTGCTTTGCGGCACTTCGCGTCATGTTGGAACAGGAAGGGGCCACCCCCAAACTGTTTCCACAAAGTTGGGAGCATGAAATTGTCCAAAATGTCTTGGTATGCTGACGTCTTAAGAGTTTCCTTTACCGGAACTAAGGAGCCAAGCCCAACCCCTGAAAAACAACCTCACACCATAATCCTCCCCTCCACCAAATGATTTAGACCAGTGCACAAAGCAAGGTCCATAAAGACATGGATGAGCACATGGATGAGTGAGTTTGGGGTGAAGGAACTTGACTGGCCTGCACAGACTCCTGACCTCAACCTGATAGAACACCTTTGGGATGAATTAGAACGGAGATTTAAGCCAGACCTTCTCGTCCATTTCAGTGCCTGACCTCACAAATGCATTTTTGAAAGAATGCTCACACATTCCGATAGACACACTCCTAAACCTTGTGGACAGTCTTACCAGAAGAGTTGAAGCTGTTATAGCTGCAAAGGGTGGGCTCAGAAACCATGGTAAAGTGACAGGAGGGTCAGAGCACAGAGTGGGCACACGTGCCTGACAGGTCTTCTGTTGCAGGACGCTGAAGAGCAGGCTGTACTGGCTGGAAGACCGGAACAGTCTGATAGGCACAGGTCAGCAGGTTCATATTCAGGCAAACTGGTTGGCAACAGAAAGGTAGATCAAGTGCAAGAGGCAGACAGAAGAGTAATCAAAGTCAGGCTAGGGTCGGTAACAGCAGGCAGATGGGCAGAGAAGCAGAAGGAGCAGGCAGAGACGAAATCCAAAGACAGAGCAAGTCTGTAATGGGGAATCAACACAGGAACAGTTAGTGGGTATTCAGGAAACATAATAGACCGAAGGCATAGTGCAGCTTAAATAGCCGGCCTGGCGTTCCTATATGTACACTTGTGAATTGGCCATGGAGCAATCTTCTGTGCACAGAAATACGCCTTTTCTGACAGTTGTGCTCCTGAAACCATTTCCAGAAAGCTGTATCTGAGGACATATCGTAAGGACGGAGGTAAGTATAATATTACACTTACCTTCTGCCATCCTTTCCATAGATATTACCTGAAGGTGTCCTTTCAGATGTTCCCTAATAGCGCAGGGAGGGAGTAAAACCTTTGGACTTGTTGTGAAGATGTTTTCTCAATTCCTCTTCTGGTGACAACATTGTGTGTTGAGGGAAAGTATAGGGAAATCTGCTCAATAAAACATCAGACAGCAAAAAAAAAAAAAAAATGGTGACGGGGATTTAGCTGTAATTAAGCTTTAACTTTTATTAATCTCGTCAAGGTAAATCTTGTATTGGAATAATTCACGGCCACTAACCTTACAATGAATAAAACAATGTTTATTAAACATATTGTACATGTGCTTGGAACATTCCTCAGGGAAGAATGCCCAGTAGGTGTTCTGCGATAAAGGTATTTTTTATGGCATAGAACACATATAAATTCAGGAAAACTTGATTAAACAGGTTGTTAAATGTGGTAGTCACATTATGCATAACAATAAGTCAGGTGCAAGATAAACGAGATAACCTTTGACGTGTCCAGAATAACCTATGACATGTTATCAGATGGAAATGGCAAAAAACAGTTACACATTACCTTACTACTTACTCCAAAAAGTAATGGAGAGTTCATGACACTAAAGTGAACCATTGCTTAACTAAGCCCTATTTTACTTACCTTTATTTGATATTCAGATTAAGTTCATTATCAATATAAACCCATTTACTAAAATGTCATAAAAGCTTTAACATGTTAGTTGAATTCCAGTTATGGTTATGTCCAGCTCAGACCATTGTAAGTACGCATATTCCATATCTTGCTGATCCCTGTGGAAGAGGAGAATCACTGAAGTAGTTGCTGGTACTGCAGTGGTCCTCGCTGTCTATCGCATTGCGTGCCAAGCGGCTAACCTCCGCATTGTAGCCGCTCGCTCAAAACGGGCACCATTTAGCGTACATTTGCATTTTCCCAATGATTAAAAAGCAATCTATGATTGGATGAGGTGGAGAGGTGCTCAGTGTCATCGCTACCTGTGCCTTGTCCAGCCTACTACTTTATATTCATTGAGTAAAGCACCAATGATGGGACACTATTCCCCCAATTATACCAATGATGGGGCACTATTCCTCTCACTGACATCAATAATGGGGTACCATCCCTCTTACTGACACCAATGATTGGGCACTATTCCTCTCACTGACACCAATAATGGGGTACCATTCCTCTTACTGACACCAACGATGGGGCACTATTCCTCTCATGGACACAAATGATAGGGAACTATTCCTCTCATGGACACCAAGAATGGGGCACTATTCCTCTCATGGACGCCAATGATGGGGAACTATTCCTCTCATGGACACCAACAATGGGGCACTATTCCTCTCACGGCCACCTACAATAGTATACTATACCTCTCATGGACACCAATGATTGGGCACTATACCTCTCACAGACACCAATAATGGGACACTGTTCCTCTCTCAGACTCAATGATGGGGTAGAATTCCTGTCAGGGACACCAACAATGGGGCACTATTCCTCTCATGGACACAAATGATAGGGAACTATTCCTCTCATGGACACCAAGAATGGGGCACTATTCCTCTCATGGACACAAATAATGGGACACTGTTCCTCTCTCAGACCCAATGATGGGGTAGAATTCCTGTCAGGGACACCAACAATGGGGCACTATTCCTCACATGGACACAAATGATAGGGAACTATTCCTCTCATGGACACCAAGAATGGGCCACTATTCCTCTCATGGACACCAGTGATGGGGAACTATTCCTCTCATGGACACCAACAATGGGGCACTATTCCTCTCACGGCCACCTACAATAGTATACTATACCTCTCATGGATACCAATGATTGGGCACTATACCTCTCACAGACACCAATAATGGGACACTGTTCCTCTCTCCGACCCAATGATGGGGTAGAATTCCTATCACGGACACCAACAATGGGGCACTATTCCTCTCATGGACACAAATGATAGGGAACTATTCCTCTCATGGACACCAAGAATGGGGCACTATTCCTCTCACGGCCACCTACAATAGTATACTAGACCTCTCATGGACACCAATGATTGGGCAATATACCTCTCACAGACACCAATAATGGGACACTGTTCCTCTCTCCGACCCAATGATGGGGTAGGATTCCTGTCACGGACACCAACAATGGGGCACTATTCCTCTCATGGACACCAATGATAGAGAACTATTCCTCTCATGGACACCAATGATGGAGAACTATTCCTCTCATGGACAACAACAATGGGGCACTATTCCTCTCACGGCCACCTACAATAGAATACTATACCTCTCATGGACACCAATGATTGGGCACTATACTTCTCACAGACACCAATAATGGGACACTGTTCCTCTCTCCGACACCAATGAGGGGGCACAATATCTCTATCTGACACTAATAATGGGGTACTATTCTTTTCATTGACACCAACGATGGAGCATTGTTCACTCCCACCGACACAAGGACATTTTCTACTCCCACTAGTCACAGTCCAGTCCCTCAAAAGCCTGAAGGACAGTAAATTGGCCCTTTGTTTAGAATGTTTGGAGACACCCTAATATAAAGAAATGGTAATCTGTGAACAGTCATTAGAAGGCTATACACATAATGTAATGCTAATTTGTCAACATCAAACTGTCATGAAATGTTTGATGTCAATTATTACAACTGGTTCAGTAGCCTGGCCTTACAGTGGAACTATAGCTGTTTTTTTAACAAAGATGCAAGCAGAAAGATTTTCTTTTATCATAGAAGAGACAAAGTAAAGGGCAAAAAGGGCAAGACCTGCAACCTATGCGGCAGAAGTAGTTCACAATTCATGTGGGGGAGACGTAATTTGGCCTTTTTGCCTTGGGTGCTAAAGGACCTTGTCCAGCACTGCTAAAAATATTGATCTAAAATACAACTGATCATAGATGTATAATGTATACAATCAATAAAAACTGGTCATTTAAATACTATGTATTATAATCGGTTCTACGGAACACGCACATATATTAGAGCAGTTAGAAGCACACAAAGAAAATTCAAGTCAGTCATAAGCTCTCTAACACAAAAGAATTGAGGGTCTCTGGTTTGTGATTTTATTTAATTCGGCCAGCTTATAAAAAGTCAAAGATTGACTAAATGATCCAATTCATATGTGTGCAGCCACTATTTTTCTTTTATATAGCATACTGATTGATAAACTTCTAGGTCGGCTTTAGATGTCATCCAGATCCGGGGACAATCTCACATCTATGGATAGGAAAGAAAGCACAAACCAATCGTTTTTGGGGGAATTGGCAAATAGCCTGCACATAAAGCTTGTTGGTGTTGTTTCCCGTGGAAGTTGGGGTATCTGGCTACCCCCCCCCCCCCCCTCACCTGTAAAAACCATACACGGCTCTTTAATCCTATGCACTGCTTCATTGCAGAGGAAAGAATCCGGTCCACAGGCAGGAATCTCCCTGCAATAATGAACGCCTCTGGCTACCTGCCTCATTATGGTACAGAAATGGCTCAATGATCACAAGCAGTGCTTGAATTCAGGAACATTGCTTGCAATTATTGAGCCCTCTTTACCCTAAAATCAACCTCTTGTTGGCAGTTTACTTATACACTGGTTTCAACAAGGGGTTAATCTCATGCTACCACGCAATTAAACATCTTGCTGTGGCTGATCCCTTAAGTAGTTTGATCACATATAAGAGAGACTTAGAAATCATGTATCAGCCTCTATCTCTTTATAGAAAGTTAGCGTTTAAATGACAGCAGACAGGAGCTAGAGAAGAGATTGTTTGAACAGAAGTCCATCAGAGAGGCCTGTGAAGAGCTAATCTTATCTCATAGCTGTGACAAACTGTAACCAGAGAAAGCCACTGGGTGACAAATTGCCATCCATACCATTGTCTCACGAAGGACAAACTCTCACATTCCCCCTATGTCCCTGCAATGATCAGGGGCATTTTCTTACATAATGTAGAGTGGTCTATACAAATCCCAAATTAAAAATCTGGATGTTGTATATTTTCCAATGATTTTTTTTAGGCATTCCTGTAAAACAGATGAGCTTGATGCAGTATTATCCATATTCATGTTTAGTAAAAAAAAGAAAGTTTGTAAATATATATATATATATATATATATATATATATATATATATATATATATCCATACTTCCCAACTGTTCCTGATTTTGGGGGACTGTCCCTAAATTGGAACAAAGTCCCTCTGTCCCTCTTTCCTCCTCATTTGTCCCTCATTTTGGTCTGATCTATATAGTTGTATATAAAATGCACTATTTATCTTTCAAAAAGTGTTTCCAAGTACTAAACCTTTCATCCAAATTCTAAATAGTTGCATTTGTAAATTTCAAAAGCCAATATAAAGGAATAGTAGTGGAAAAAATGCACTTGTGGGTTTACCTAATCTTTTTTTTTTTTTTTGTATAACTCTCCTTTAAGGGAGCGTGGCAGGGGTGTGTGTTCTATGCCTACATATATTTTCTAATTGGTGTCCCTCGTTCCCATCTCAAAAAGTTGGGAGGTATGTATGTATATATACTGTAGATGGAGTAAACATGATTGCTGCACCAAACCCCATTAACAATAAGGACAAAATAGGCAGTTGTCACAGGCCCATTGTTCGGTGGGAGGTGCTGTCTAAAGCAGGTCACACACGGGCCAAATGTTGGGAGACATTTGCCGGTTCAAAAAAAAAAAAACAACAGCCGACATTCGGCCTGTGTGTATGTCGGTCTGTCCTATGGCTTCTGTCGAAAGTGCATGCTGGAAAACCAGCAGCCGGTCAACTCCTGATCAGCGCTCTCAGCCAATAACACAACAGCTCAGGGGGGGGGGGATCGCTATACTAACTTTGCATAGTTAGTATAGAGGCTCCCACGGTGGCTGATAGTTTTTTTTCCCGTTATATCCGCTGGGTTGAACGGAAAAAAACAAAAAGTGTGTACCAGGCTTAAGGGCTAGTTCCCACCTGAAAAGCAATTCCTTTACAATTGCGGTGCGGTTCAGTGTGGTGCATTTTCAGCCCATTCATTTGAATGGGCTGAAATTGCACTGAATTGTACTAAAAGTATGCACTACTATTAAAAACGTACTGCAACAGGATCGCATTGACACCCACCACAGATCGCACATCCAATGTGTTTTGATTGTGTTGTGGGAAATGCACATAGAACTCGTGTTTCCTGCAGCATGGTTTGATGTGAACGGGCACCAAGAGCAGACAACACACAATTTTAATTAATATACAGGATTTATATAGTGCCAACAGTATGCGCAGCGCTTTAGAAAATGAAGGCGGACAGTACAGTTACAATACAATTTGGTACAATAGGAATCAGAGGGCCCTGCTCATTAGAGCTTACAATCTAAGAGGGAGGGTCAATTGGTACAAAAGGTAATAGCTGTGGGTGATAAGCTGATGAAGAAAGTCACAATTGTATATATTACTCACAAAAAGCTTCCTTGAAAGAAAAGGCTAACTATTCTTAAAATGTATTTCCCCCCTCCGCCTACCTATCCTGTATACCCTGTTTAAAAAGATCTTTGTACTTATCTATTTGTTATCTGATCTGGTCACATGACTTCACAGCTCCTGCTCCCCTGTGTCAGTGAGAGGCTGCTGCAGGGGAGAGGAGGAAGTGCTGACAGCAGCTTGGCCATGGGAGCCTATGGGTGACATCGGGCCTCTCCAAATTCACCACTCTGGACCAGATTAAAAAAAGGTAGGTACAAAAATATATATATATATATATATATATTTTTTTTACAGAGTATGTAGGATAGGTAAGAGAAGGGGAAGGGAACATTTTTTTTAGGAATGGTTATCTTCCACTCTAACCTCAAGGCTGAGATCCAACAGTTGCCATTCCCACGTGCAATGTGGGTTGCTGGTAAAATGAGGCAGCCTCTTGAACAGTAATATGGCAGTTGGCAGCTCTTATCCATGAAGTGAAGAATTGTTTTCTATAGTTACAAAACTAAAAGGGTAAAAGCTTTTAAAAGCAGTTTAAATGTATAAAGTATTTATGATACATTACCACACTCTTCCATTACACCACTTTGGAAGTCGTAGGACTTTTTTGTGTATGCAATGCAATTTTGGACAAGCACAAAAAAATTAGCAATAAGGACATCAGTTAAAATAACCTAAAAAGCATGTTTACTAAATCATAACTGCTAGTTTAGCTTTTGGGGAGTCTCAGACTAGGTTTACCAGTAGTCATTTGGACTAATTTATCAATTTGTGAGGTTCCCTGAGATTAGCTTTATGAGCTAATGCTCTGTAAATCCAGAGGGAGTTAAGAGCAACCTCTAGAGACATTTCTGGCCAATTATGTTTTGTGTGTCCCCCCCCCCCTGGAAATTTCCTGGCCTGCTCTAAAAGGGGAATCTATAGCGACCCTGCTTTAAAGGGAGATCTATGGGGGACCCTGGCCTGGCCTGCTCTAAAGGGGATCTATGGGGGACCCTGGCCTGGCCTGCTCTAAAGGAGATCTATGGGGGACCCTGGCCTGTTCTAAAGGGGATCTATGGGGGACCCTGGCCTGGCCTGCTCTAAAGGAGATCTATGGGGGACCCTGGCCTGTTCTAAAGGGGATCTATGGGGGACCCTGGACTGGCCTACTCTAAAGGGGATCTATGGGGACCCTAGTCTGCTCTAAAGGGGATCTATGGGGACCCTGGTCTGCTCTAAAAGGGCTCTATGGGGACCCTGGCCTGCTCTAAAGGGGCTGAGCATGGGTGACCTTAAAATGATGCCCCCCCCCCTGAAAAAAGTTCTTCGAACACCCACGCATACACCATTGACTGTATACTGCTATGGAATATGTGGGAATACCAAGAGTGGGCCTGGAAACAAAATCACGTAGAAAAGCAGTCTTTCTTTTTTCCTTGTCTTCC
The DNA here is from genome assembly GCF_965119305.1 of Pelophylax lessonae. NCBI lineage: Eukaryota > Metazoa > Chordata > Amphibia > Anura > Ranidae > Pelophylax > Pelophylax lessonae. Next base: position 573,513,079 of record NC_138770.1, on the reverse strand, counting down.
TAATAGAGAATGAAAAGATAGATAGATAGATAGATAGATAGATAGATAGATAGATAGATAGATAGATAGATAGATAGATAGATAGATAGATAGATAGATAGATAGATAGATAGATGGCCCATAGTAAAAATATGTCATCACTTTGACGTTTAATACCAGTATTATGGCAGCAGCTAGTTATTTTTTACTATGGCCGATTCTCTTCTTCTGATAAAAGTGGTCCCCCGGGCGGATTCACCATAGGATCACTTTTAGAAGCGTGGGGAGAGGTGCCACCCTCCTGCTGCTTCCCGGTCGTTCCCGGGCTTACCTGACCCATCAGTAAACCCAAGAACGATCCAATGCAGGCCTTAGGTGGGCAGGGAGACAAGTAAGGCCAAGATGGCTGCAACTCATCTCTATGGCCTTGGAGGACTGCAGCAACCTCTGACGTCACTTCCGGTTCCCGACCTGTAATAAACAATGTTACATAGTTTGTGAGGTTGAAAAAAGACATCAGTCCATCCAGTTCAACCTATGATGTGTGTGTGTGTTTGCTGTTAACCGTACATTGAATACCCCTGTATGTTGTGATCTTTAAGGTGCCCATCTAATAGTTTTTTGAAACTATCGATGCTCCCTGCTGATATGACTGCTTGTGGAAGAGAATTCCACATCCTTACTGCTCTGACAGTGAAGAACCCCTTACGTATTTTAAGGTTAAACCGTTTTTCCTATAGTTTTAGTGAGTGGCCACGTGTCTTATTGTATTCCCTTTCTCTAAAAAGTTTGTTCCTTATGCTAGGGTCGCCAGTACAGTATTTGTACATTGATATCATATCCCCCCTCAATCGTCTCTTCTCCAGAGAGAATAAGTTCAGTGCTTGTAGTCTTTCCTCATAGCCGATGCCCTCCATTCCCCTAATTATTTTTGTTGCCCTTCTCTGGACTCTCTCCAGTTCCTGAGGACCGGTGCCAAGAACTGGACAGCATACTCCAGATGTGGCCGGACCAGAGTCTTGTAGAGTGGGAGAATAATCTCTTTATTTCTGGAGTGAATCCACTTTTTTTATAGATCCCAGTATTCTGTTGGCTTTGCTTGCAGCGGCTTGGCATTGCATGCCACTGCCAAGCCTGTTGTCCACCAGTACCCGCAGGTCCTTTTCCATCCTAGACTCACACAGAGGTGTTTTGCTTTTAAAGGTAAATGAGAGAAACCCATATCTCTCAATAAACCTTTTTGAGCCTAGATCGCTCAATAAAGGAGACCTGTCATCTTTATTTCTATTACAAGGGATGTTTACATTCCTTGTAATTGGAAAAAATGTGCTATAAAAAAATAATAAATAAATAAAGGGACAAGTAAAATAAATAAGAAAATATATATTTTTAAGCGCCTCATTTCTCTGTGTTTGCGGAAGTGAACACATATGTAAGTCACGCTAGCATATGTAAACGTGTTGAAACCACACATTTGAGATATCGCCGTGATTGTAAGAGCGAGAGAAATAATTCTAGCACAGGACCTCCTCTGTAACTTTAAACAGGCAACACAATTTTAAATCATGACATGTTAGATATCTATTTACTCAGCGTAACTTCACATTATACAAAAAATTGGGGTAACTATTGTGTTTTTTTTTTTTAATTCATTAAATTATATTTTCTCCAAAAAAAAAAAATTAAGTTTAAAAGATCGCTGTGCAAATACAGTGTGACATAAAATATTGCAATGATCGCCATTTTATTCTCTAGGGTTTCTGCTAAAAAATATATATAATGTTTGGGGTTCTAAGTAATTTAAAAAAAAAATACCGATTTAAATTTTTAAACAAAAAGTTCCAAAAAAGGCCTGGTCAGCAAGTAGTATTTAAAATGCACTTTTATGACTGATAGTATTCAAAGCTTATTGGCTACTGGATCTGAGAGAAACCAATTAGCTATTTACTTTTGAATGAGGTCAGAAAGCTTGGAGAACAGCTCTGTCGCCAGCAGCCAGAGCATTCTTGTGGACAATCTATTGCTGGGGGAGACGTGCTACTTAATGAGTTATGTAAAACTCACATCAAAATTACATGGAAATAGTGCAAATTCAAGCCATGTGATAAATGAAACTGCAGTATGCTTTGGTAATGCGTTCACTAATCCTTCAAGATTGAATGTAACCCCCAATGAAATACATGAGTTCTCACTATCAGCTGAAGATTTGTAGAATATTATATATTATAGGCTCTCACAAATATCTCTTCAAAAATGGACTTTCCCTAAGGCTGGAATGCCTCTGAAACACCTATTGTGTTTTAGACATGTATTTGTTGTACTTTGGAGGCATTTGAAAGTGATTTTTTTTTTGAGGGGGGGGGGGGGGGGAGAGACAAGAAAGACGGCCTTGCCATAGCATTCTGCACTTTTCCATTGACTTTAAGAGTTAAGCCCCGTACACACATACCGATTGTCGGCCGTAAATATTCGGCCGACGACCGATCGGCCGATTATAGGCTTGTTAGTATGATGCTTCCGACAGCCGACAGCGCATTTTCGGCCGAAAAGAATCTGTCGTGCAGGCATTAAAATTTTTGTTGGCCAACACCAGAACGGCCGATTGTTCGCCAGTCAGTACAGAATTCGGCCGACAGACAGCAGATTTGCAAGACTGGGCATGTTCAGAAAAGAAAAAAGACAAGGAAAGTTAACCATCACATGACATGACTTCTGCAGTCGGCTGTTGTTGGCCGACAAAATTCGTGTGCAGTCTTTTGCAGTTTTCAACAGACACGACAGGCCTGGACAAAAGACGGCCGATCGTTCGGCCGACAATCGGCACGTGTGTACAGGGCTTTACTCCACTTTTGTTGAGAAAAAACATTCCCCTCTGGGAGATCTATGTACATTACAAGAATTATAACAAACGAAGATTCCTACCTTTTGTTATTCTGAAGAAATCCCTGTGTGCTTTTCTATGTGGAACAAAGTGGATCTAATGGGAGTGATTTCATTATTATCAATCAGCTGCTGCATTTGCAGAGCTCTTAAACCCTTGCCGACTGCCACACGACTATATACTGCGGCAGTCAGCCCCCTACAGGCAAAGCGACGTACCGCTATGTCGCTCATTCCCGCCGCTCTGGGGCGTGCTCCCGTGTGCCCCCGGCACCGCTGATGTTCTGATTGGGTACAGAACCAATCAGTCATCAGGTCCAGGCCAATGATTTTTGGCCTGGACCTGTTGATCGGTCCGGCCCAATCAGATACTGTTCTGTGCCTGTGTAATGTAAACACAGGCACAGAAAAGACCTGCTCTCCCCTCCCATGATCCTTTTTGGATTCATCGTGAGGAGAGAGCAGATCTAAAACTGTGAGTACTGCACCAGCACACACACTTAGATAGGCACATTTTTCCACCGATCGCCCCCCCAGTTAACCCCTACACCCCCTGTCACAACACACACTGTATACTGTATATAGCATTTTCCTATATACCCGTATAAGTGTGACTTGTGACCAGGTTTAGCGCTTGCAGCCCTTCCTTTTATACTTAAGATACCCGCCCCCCCAAAAAAAGATTTAACCCCCTGATCACCCCCTGATCACCCCCAGTTAACCCCTTCCCCCCGTCACATTGCACACTATACACAGGTAACATAGTGTTTTTTTTTTTTTTTAGTATTTTGCATTAGTGTGATTGGGACTTGGAGTTAGCGCTCGCGAGATAGTTTCTGTCCCAAGGAGGTTTAGGGTCCCCGCCACCCCCCATAAATATTTAACCCCCTGACCCCCCCGTTAACCCCTACACCCCCTGTCACAACACACACTGCATACAGTATATAGCAGTTTCTTATATACCTGTATCAGTGTGACTTGTGACCAGGTTTAGCGCTTGCGGCCGTTCCTTTTAGGGTTAGGATACCCGCCACCCCCCATAAAGATTTAACCCTCTGATCCCCCTGATCACCCCCAGTTAACCCCTTTTCCCCCTGTCACATTGCACACTATACACAGGTAATATAGTGGTTTACTGTATTTTTGAATTAGTGTGATTGTGACTCGTGTTAGCGCTAGAAAATTATTTTCTGTCCCAAGTAGGTTTAGGGTCCCCACCACCCCCCCCAATAAAGATTTAACCCTCTGATCCCCCCCTGATCACCCCCAGGCAACCCCTTCATTGCCCTGTCACAGTGTGACCTTCATAGTGTACAGTTTTTTTTCTGATCACTATTATTAGTGACACAGGTGACATTAGTTAGTGTTAGCCTTAGTCTAAGATAGCGCAGATCCTCAGCGCATAGTTAGAAATAACCCCTTGATTACCACACACACACACACACATACACTTCCATTACCAGTATAGTGTTTGAACAGATCAATATCTGATCTGATCAGAACTATACTAGAGTCCCCATAGTTTAGGGTTCCAAAAACGTGGCATTTGCACGATCAGCACAGGTTCCTGCCAGCACCTGGGTTTAACCCCCCGGTCCAGCCCACCCCACCCCACCCCACCCAGCCAAGTGCAGTAATCAATAGATTACTGTCACTTACAAAAAAACACAACACACAAAACCGCTGTGTTAGCAGAGTCAGGCCTGATCCTTGCTAGCATTAGCAGTTTTTTTGGTAGCGGTTGAAATAGTCCTTGACAACCAGGTGCTTTTTTTTACCTGTGAGTCACACTACTGTACCGGTAAATTTAGTTACTAAAATTACCAAACGGTGGTACAGTTGTGCAGAGGCTTACAGTATACTGACCATGTCAGATGAGAGCGAAAGGAAAGCCTCACTGGCAGAATCAGGGTCAGTATATAAACCTGATGTGAGCAGCGGCTCCCTGACAGATAGCTCCGACAACGGATGGGTCCCTGTTAGAACCAGGCGTACCCGACCCCATTCTGCAGTTGCTGAGGTGCAGGAATCGCAGGGTGCTCATATGAAGCAGAGTGTCGGTACTAGTGCCGCTCATCCTTCTGGTGGCATGGCAAGTACACCCTGGACTTAGAACAACCAGCACTGCAGTATCACTTGGTGATGTGGCGAGTCCCATAAGTGCAGTTGAAGCTGGTGCGGTGGCTAGCACAATTAGTGGGCCGCAGCCACTATTCGAAGACAGGCCCGTAGAGCCCATAGTGCCCTCCCTGATGCGCTGGCATATCCCAATTGGCAACCCACTGATACTACAGCGCCCGTACTTCCCCCATTCACTGCCCAACCTGGGATCCACGTGGAAACAGACAATTTTACGCCCCTGAATTTTTATGAGCTGTTCTTCACAGAAGATCTTTTCAGATCTATTGTGGATCAATCAAATTTATATGCACAACAATTCATCGCCGCCAACCAAAATTCGCCCCTTGCCAGACCATTTGGCTGGAAACCTATAACGGTTCCCGATTTTAAAATCTTTCTGGGCCTTTCCCTCAACATGGGCATAACCAAAAAGAGTGAATTGCGGCTATATTGGTCCACTAGCCCAATTCACCATATTCACAATTAACTCTGCCTCAATGTCCAGGGCGAGATACGAGCAAATTCTGTGATTTATGCATTTCAACGACAATGAAATCTGTCGTCCTCGGGGAGACCCTGAATATCATCAGCTCCACAAAATTCGGCCCCTCGTAGACCACTTCAATCAGCGTTTTGCAGCCTTGTTTACCCCCGAACAAGTTGTCTGCGGTGACGAGTCCCTGATTAAGTTTATTGGTTAGCTTGCTATGAAACAGTATCTCCCCAGCAAGCGTGCCAGATACGGGGTCAAACTGTACAAGCTGTGTGACAGGGCCACAGGCTACAGGCTATACAGTTAGTTTCTGGGTCTACGAGGGAAAAGATAGCTCTGTGGAGCCCCCCAACTGCCCAGACTACATAGGGAGCAGCAGCAAGATAGTTTGGGACATAGTGTCACCCTTATCCGGAAAGGGATACCATTTGTACGTGGACAACTTTTACACAAGCGTGCCACTATTTAGTCATCTTCTTGAATTACAAATTGGTGCATGTGGCGCCGTGCGACCTAATCGCTGGGGCTTTCCCCAATGGCTTGTAAATTCCTGTCTTAGTCAGGTGGAGAGAGCCTGCTTGAAAACGGACAAATTGCTTGCAGTGAAGTGGAGGGATACACGGGATGTTTTCGTTCTGTCCTCCCTTCACCCAGACACGACAGTCCAAATTACTACGGCAACTGGCGTTATGGAGAAACCCCTCTGTGTCCACGATTACAACCTTAATATGGGAGGGGTGGACCTTAACAACCGGCTTTTGGCGCTGTATTTAGTTGCCCATAAAGCCAGACGCTGGTACAAAAATGTGTCTGTTTATTTATTCCAATTGGCTATGCTGAACGCCTTTGTTCAATACAGGACGAACCGGATCCTTCCAAGAATTCCAGGAAGAGATCATCAATGCCTACCTGTACCCAGGAGGTGTTCCTGCCCAATTTCCCCTTCCAGATGCAGTGAGCCGGCTGCATGAGAGACATTTTTCACATGTCCTCCCGAGTACCCCTACCCAAAGACACCCCGAAAGAAGATGTTGTGTCTGTAGCAGGCGCGGATTTAGGCGTGACACCCGTTATTATTGTCCCACCTGTCCTGACCAACCTGGTCTCTGCATCAGGGAATGTTTCGAGCACTACCACGCACTAGTAGAGTTTTAGTGTAGGGTACACCACGACATAGTGTAGGGCACACAAACACAGGGTCTCGAAAGATGTTCGATGGCTATCGACATTTTAAGAGGCCCTAAGCTGGAAAATTGCAGTTCACAAAACAGAAGTGTTAAAAAAAAAAATACAAAAAAAAATAAAATAAAAAAGCCAAAAACAGTTGTGTCAGTTATTTTTATGTTCTTCTACTTTTCCTACTGTACTTTTACTGTACTTTGTTTTTCATTCTTTTCTTAACCTGTTTCCCTTGCAGGTACTCGTCGGCTGCTGCACTGATTTTATATATTCTGACACAAACAGCGTTTGCGCTCAGCATATATGGATACCTCTGATGGCAGCGCTGTGGTAGGTTGATTTCACCACTGCAGTTAAAATATTTTTAGGTATACATGGATATTGTCATGTATACCCGCAATTAAATAAGTGGGTTTGCATGTTTGGGCGGTTAATGGTGTGTATACTACACAATTTTCCTGTGGTGATTTCTGTTAGGTTCCCTTTTTTTCGTTCAGCCCACAGGCTGCATGAAAAGAAAAAACCTACACTATATGCCAAACAAGGACCAGCAATGTACTGGTACGTTGCTGGACTTTGAGTGGTAATACCAGGATGATGCCTGCAGATTTAGGCATCATCTTGGTATCGTTTTTTACAGCCATCGGTCGGGTTACATGTAAAAGCAATCCTAGTGGATAATTGGCCGCTAGACTGCTTTTACAAACAGTGGGAGGGGACTCCCCCCCCTTCCTGCCGCCTTCCGTGGTTTTTCTCCTGTCCCACCGGTTAACCCGAGAGTGCAGCCGGTGGTTCAATTATCTAACCATAGAGCTGATTGGAGACAAGAATGGCTCCAATCATCTCTATGGCCTAAGATACCGGAAGCTTTGAGCATTTCATGACTTCTGTTTCGCCAGAAATAAACAGCGCCATTGGGAAATTGGGAAAGCATTTTATCACACCAATTTTGGTGTGGTCAGATGCGTTAAGGTCAGAGGAGAGATTTAGAGTCTAAAAGACACCAATTAAAAAAAAAAAAAAAGAGTACCTCACTACAGATTGCTATCATATGGGATATTTAAATTTACTGTGATAACAATAAAAATGATTAAAAAAAAAATTAAAGGAAAGGTGTCAAAATAACATAAAAAATCAAAATAAAAAAAATCAAGCCCCCCTGCCCCCCCCCCCCTGTGCTTGCGCGCAAAGTTGCACGCAAACGTTGGTCTAGTGTCATATGTAAACCACAATTGCAGCATGCATGTGAGGTATTGCTGCGAACGCCAGGTCAAGGGCAGTAATTCTTGCAGTAGACCTCCTCTGTAAGTCTAAAGTGGTAACCTGGAAAGACTTTTAAAGGCTTTTAAAAATGTATGTAGTTTGTTGCAGCTTTAAAGCATGTCATGTTTGGTGTCTATGTACTCGGCATAAGATCATCTTTTTAATTTTACCAAACAATTTGGAATTATATTGTGTATTTGTGCATTAAATTTGAAAAAAAATATTTTTTTTTTTGCAGAAATTGCGTTTGGAAAATCTGTGAACAAATACCGTGTGACAAAAAAATTTGCAACATCCACCATTTTGTTTTGTAGGGCCTCTGCTTTAAAGAAATATATAATGTTTGGGGGTTCAAAGTAATTTTCTAGTAAAAAAAAATATTTTTTCATGTAAACAAAAAGTCACAGAAAAGGCTTGGTTTTCAAGAGGTTAGAAGAGTGGGTGATGTGTGACTAAGATTGAGCATAAAATGTCGGGACAGTTCAAACACCCCCCAAATTACCTCTTTTTGAAAAGTAGACACCCAAGAGGCATATTGAGTCCATGGAGTATTTTATATTTTGCCCTAAGTTTCGGGAAGGTGACAACTTGTTTTTTTTACACAAAGTTGTCACTAAATGATATATTGCTCACGCATGCCATGGGTATATGTGAAATGACACCCCAAAATACATTCTGCTGCTTCTCCTGAGTACAGGGATACCACATGTGTGAGACTTTTTGGGAGCCTAGCTGTGTATGGGACCCCGAAAACCAATCCCCACCTTCAGGTTTTCTAATGGAAAAGGAGAAAAAGACAAGAGCTCTGAAAAATAGACTCTCAGGGGTGGGTATAACGGTAGTGTTGATAAAAATAGGGCTCTAAACATAGGCTAAGAACTTACATGGCCGTAAGTGAATAAAAGAACACATTCAAGTCCATGATAAGGGTGTGGGAGTCCCAAGGAGAGTCACTGTGTTGATGGGAGATATTGAAATTTACTGCTTTAAGGGCTGGCTCCGAGACACAGAGAAGTCAGTCCTGTGGGTAGGAACAAATAAAACAAAAATGCAGAGCGCCTCTAAGTGCAGTATTTAATGATAAATTGAATACACAGATAGTAGTAACTCACATATAGGTTAGTAGTAGTAAGCTTAGGCGGCTCCAGCGATCGATGAGGGATGAAGAGAGTCCAAAAGAGTCCAGAGGAATTGGGTGTATACAGCCGATGCGGTGGAATCGGTAGGCAGGAAGAAGCCGGCCGTAGAGTCTTCCTCCTTCCGGGTTCGGCTGATGTCCAGGGACCAGGTTGGAACACAGCGTACGCTGCGTGACATCACCGGAGCTGGTGGTGACATGACGCGTTTCAGAGCTTGCGCAAAGCTCACACTGGGCATGCGCGCTCTTTTTTCAAGTGTAGGTTGCACTTGAAAAAAGTGGTGATTGGTTTTCGGGGTCCCGTACACAGCTAGGCTCCCAAAAAGTCTCACACATGTGGTGTCTCTGTACTCAGGAGAAGCAGCAGAATGTATTTTGGGGTGTCATTCCACATATAACCATGGCATGTGTGAGCAATTTATCTTTTAGTGACAACTTTGTGTTGAAAAAAAAAATGTAAAAAAAAAAATGTAATTTTCCCGAAACTTGTGGCAAAATATAAAATAGTCCATGAACTCACGATGCCTCTCAGCAAATAGCTTGGGGTGTCTACTTTCCAAAATGGGGTCATTTGGGGGGGTTCTGTGCTATCTTTACATTTCAGGGCCTCCGAAACTGTGATGGGTAGTGAGGAGTAAAATCAAAAATTTACGCCATTAGAAAACCTGAAGATGGTGATTGGTTTTCGGGTCCCGTACACAGCTAGGCTCCCAAAAAGTCTCACACATGGGAGTATCCCCATACTCAGGAGAAGCAGCAGAATATATTTTGGGGTGTAATTACACATATACCCATGGCATGTGTGAGCAATATATCATTTTAATGACAACTTTGTGTAAAAAAAAAAAAAAAAAATGTTTTTTTTTAGTTATTTTTCAAACACCTGTGACAAAAAAATGTAATATTCAATGAGCTCAACATGCCTCTCCGGACATTCCTTAGGATGTCTACTTTCCAAAAAGTGGTAATTTGGGGGGGGGGGGGGGGGTTGTACTGTCCTGCCATTTTAGCACTTCATGAAATGAGATAGGGAGTCAGAAAGAAAAAGCTGCATAAATTTCAGTATTTACACCATAGTTTGTAGACGCTATAGCTTTTGCACAAACCAATAAAAATAAGCTTATTGAGATTTTTTTTGTCAAAGACATGTAGCTAAATACATTTTGGCCAAAATATATGACATAAATTGAGTATAATGGATATTTTTTAAAAGACAAAGTTGAAAATGTCATTTTTTCTCAAACTTTTCACTCTTTTTTTATTAATATCGCAAAAAATAAAAAGCTCAGAGGTGATCAAATACCACCAAAAGAAATCTCTGTTTGTGGGAAAAAAAAGGACATCAATTTTTTTTGGGTACAGCATTGCATGACCGTGCAATTGTCAGTTAAAGTCACGCAGTGGCAAGTTGAAAAAGGGGTCTGGTCTTTGAGCAGCCAAATCCTCCGGGGCTTAAGCGGTTAAGAGGCAAATTGCAGGGTCTGCATCCCTTTTACAGCCCTCAAATTTTCTACTCACCTGCTTGCATTTTGCGAGTGGAAAATGATTGCGGGCGAGGACGAGAGAGGAAAGGAAGAGGAAAGGTGGCCGGATAATCAGAGCAGGGATCGCTGCACTGTAACATTTTTCATATGAATTGCCGGGCGCCAGCTGCACACGTAGTTCCGCCTCCTGGCTCGGCTCCTTTAATAGACAGAACACTGCCGGTACGTGTGACGTCTATCATAGGAGCTGAGCCAGGATGCGGGACTACGTGTGAAGCTGAGCGCCCGGCAATTCAAATGAAAGATGTTACAGTGCAGCGATCCCCGCTCTGATTATCCGGCCACCTTTCCTCTTCCTCTATCTTCTCGTGCACAGGTGAGGCTGCAATCCATATTTATGGACACATGGTTGGGGGGGACTAATATAGGATTACAAGGCTCAACATGTCTTATTTATGGTCACATGGTTGAGGGGGCATCTCCTATAGGATTACAAGGCTCAGCATTCCATATTTCTATTCACATGCCTAAGGGGCGGGTCTCATATAGGATTACAAGGTACAGCATGTCTTATTTATGGTCACATTATGGGGGGGGGGCATCTCCTATAAGACTACAAGGCTCAGTATTCCATATTTCTAGTCACATGACTAAGGGGGGGGTCTCATATAGTACTACAAGGCACAGCATGTCTTATGGTCAGATGATGGGGGAGGGGTCTCATATAGGACTACAAGGCACATCATGTCTTATTTATGGTCACATGATGGGGGGGGGTTTCATATAGGACTACAAGGCACAGCATGTCTTATTTTTGGTCACATGATGGGGGGGGGTGTCTCCTATAGGTGGGGCACTTGGTGGCGAGTAACCCTTAAGACCTGGCTAGTAGCTCAGGACTTGAAATTTTGAGCCCTGCCTTTTAGGCATGTGATTTGCTATTGGGAGTATCTCACCAAAAATGGCATTTTTGTTGCAGGGGATGCCTGAAATCTGACTTGTTTTTTTAGTACAGACTTCTGGGAAAATCGATGAGCCGATCACACAAGCAAGAAACCACATATCTTTGGGGGCTTTCTGTACATGGATAGCAAGTAATTGTGTTGCAACTTTGAAAATGACTTGCTAAACTATTTCTAGACTTGCCAGATTTCACATGTTTGTTGCACAATTGCAGCAAGTCTGCATTGCATGACAACATATCAACTTTCTTTGCAAACATTCTGCAAGTCTGCTGCAAGTTTTGGTTCAGTTATGTTGTGGAATAGTCATCCCACCACAGGGGTCACTGTGGCTGAATTGTAGAGCTCTTGATGTAGATGTGGCAACCTTGCCCTTGCAAGAGACTTGCCACGCAAATTTGCTACAAATTGGAAAAGTGTCAACTAGAACTTGTGTTTCAAGTGCTCTGAAAGTGTACAACTTGCCAGTGAAAATGTGCAGCAAATTAACAGATTTACAAATCAACTCTGCCACAAAAATGTGGCAAGTTATCCTTGCTATCTGGGTACACATTCTGTAGGCAAAATGAAAATCAAGTCATAGTGATCATGTGGTGATGGTCCCCAGGGTCTGAGTAAGGTATAGCAGAGGGAGTAGGATAAAGGTGTGACAAAATGCGGTTTCCGACCCATGCCCTTCTCACCAACTCGTGACAATGGAGTGGCCAGTTTCACACCATGCTGCCACTCTCAGCTGCACCCTGCACAAAGATTTTCCAGCTCGCAAGACCACAATCTAGGTGCCAGCAGCCTGAGAGTGATTGTCATTGGGTTAAGTTATTAACCCTTTAATCTGCCACCACCAACATTTTACTGAGAAGGAGGAAACTCAAAATCTTAGCAATACCAATTATGATTTTAGAATAAATGTCTGTAACACACACTGTCACCAAAGACATGAATGTTCAGAGATTTATGCTACAGTAGCACTGTTCAAGAGAAATAAAAAGTTTGAAAGAGTTGAAAATGAAGAATACTTGCAAATCCTGTTAAGAGATTTCAGTCCATGAGCAAAGTAATTTATTGGCTCTTATAACTTGACGGGTCTTCTTTTGCTTAATGGTACACGAGAGCGGTCATGGCGTGGATGCATTCCACTTTTCTTCACAACAAGAGGGGTGTTGACCAAGACCATGTGACCAATCGTCTAGTCTAAGGGGTGGTTGATAGGATGTCACCACGTTTATGACCAAATCCCAGATAGTTTTCTATAGGTAATAATGTCTCTAAATATCTGCAGGGTACAGTCGGCTACTCTGCATATTATTGTCCAGCATGAAATTAGTTTTGCAGTTGATATAGATATGACAGGTCTCAGTTATCTATTTCTCATAGGAGTCGTGTGGGGGCCTAATCCACTCTGGTACCTCCTAGCATGGGGGTGTTTTGGTTCGAAATGCTATCCAATAACTAATGAAGGTAAGTATGTCTTTATTCTGGCTATACTGTCATGACTTTAGAAATTATGACATATACTGGGATGATGGATTCTACCAAAAGACAGATATGTGGATCCCAGCTAAGATCTTTATGACCAAATGTCTGTTAACTCTCTAGTCACTCAAGCTTGGTCTGTGTGTTCAATCAATGGAATGATAAGAAAGTCCTGGCATAAGTTAACAGTTGTGTATTGTGCCAGATGGCTTCCTGGGGAAATGTAAAAGGAGACCACTGCTGCTATAGGCCTCCTTGTGTTACAAACTCTCATGGGTGAATTCTGAACAACATGGCTGCCACACACACAGCTTTGGGAGGGCCCAGTCCATGTTACCACTCCAAAAGGCCCAAGGAATAACCCGGAGTACTGAAAAGTATACAGGTAAGAGGATAGGTGGGAGACCCTTATAGTATAGTAGGTACAGTATCTCACAAAAGTGAGTACACCCCTCACATTTTGTAAATATTTTATTATATCTTTTCATGTGACAACAGTGAAGAAATGGAACTTTGCTACAATGTAAAGTAGTAAGTGTACAGCTTGCATAACTGCAAATTTTCTGTCCCCTCAAAATAACTCAACACACAGCCAATAATGTCTAAACCGCTGGCAACAAAAGTCAGTACACCCCTAAGGGACAATGTCCAAATAGGGCCCAAAGTGTCAATATTTTGTGTGGCCACCATTATTTTCCAGCACTGCCTTAACCCACTTGGCCATGGAGCTCATCAGAGCTTCACAGGTTTCCATGGAGTCCTCTTACATTTCTCCATGACAACATCACGGAGCTGGTGGGTGTTAGAGACCTTGCGCTCCTCCACCTCCCATTTGAGGATGCCCCACAGATGTTCAATAGGGTTCAGGTCTGGAGTCATGCTTGGCCAGTCCATCACCTTTACCCTCAGTATCTTTAGCAAGGCAGTGGTCATCTTGGAGGTGTGTTTGGGGTCGTTACCATGTTGGAATATTGTCCTGTGGCCCAGTCTCTGAAGGAGGGGGATCATGCTCTGCTTCAGTATGTCACAGTACATGTTGGCCTTCATGGTTCTTTCAATGAACTGTAGCTCCCCAGTGCCGGCAGCACTCATGCAGCTCCAGACCATGACACTCCCACCACCATGCTTGACTGTAGGCAAGATACACTTGTCTTTGTACTCCTAACCTGGTTGCCACAACACACGCTTGACACCATCTGGACCAAATAAGGTTATTTTGGTTTCATCAGACCACAGGACATGGTTCCAGTAATCCATGTCTTAGTCTGCTTGTCTTCAGTAAAATGTTTGCGGGCTTTCTTGTGCATCATCTTTAGAAGAGGCTTTCTTCTGGGACGACAGCCATGCAGACCAATTTGATGCAGTGTGCGGCCTATGGTCTGAGCACTGACAGGCTGACCCCCCCCCCCCCCCCCACCCCTTCAACCTCTGCAGCAATGCTGGCAGCATTCATACGTCTATTACCCAAAGACAACCTCTAGATATAACGCTGAGCACATGCACTCAACTACTTTGGTTGACCATGGCGAGGCCTGTTCTGAGTGGAACCTGCCCTGTTAAACTGCTGTATGGTCTTGGCCACTGTGCTGCAGCTCAGTTTCAGGGTCTAGGCAATCTTCTTTTAGCCTAGACCATCTTTATGTAGAACAACTTTTTTTCAGATCCTCAGAGAGTTCTTTGCCATGAGGTGCCATGTTGAACTTCCAGTGACCAGTATGAGAGAGTGAGAGTGATAACACCAAATTTAACACACCTGTTCCCAATTTACACCTGAGACCTTGTAACACTAACAAGTAACATGACACCGGGGAGGGAAAATGGCTAATAGGGCCAAATTTGGACTTTTACACTTAGGGGTGTACTCACTTTTGTTGCCAGTGGTTTACACATTAATGGCTGTGTGTTGAGTTATTTTAAGAGGACAGCAAATTTTCACTGTTATACAAGCTGTACACTCACTACTTTACATTGTAGCAAAGTGTAATTTCTTCAGTGTTGTCACATGAAAAGATATAATAAAATATTTACAAAAATGTGAGGGGTGTGCTCAGTTTTGAGATACTGTGTATATATATATATATATATATATATATATATATATATATATATATATATATATATATATATATATATATATATATATATATATATATATATATATATATATATATACATATACACACACACGCACACACACATATATATATATATATATATATATATACATACACACACACACACATACATACATACCATATATATATACACACACACACACATACATATATACACACATACATATATACATATATATATATATATATAGATATATATATATATTTTTTTAAAGCAGAGGCCTTAGAGAATAAAATGGTGGGATTTGCAATTGTTTATGTCACACTGTACTTGCACAGAGGTTTTTCAAACACATTTTTTATTTAAAAATACACTTTTTTAAATTTTAATGTAAAGAAACACAGTACATAAACCAATCTTTGGTAAAATATAAAAGATGATGTCACGCTGAGTAAATAGATACCAAACATGCCAGGCTTTAACATTGTGTACACCTAGGCAACGACAACAAAGTCAATTTTACAAAACATAGGGTACGCTTTAAAACCCTTTACTGGTTACTACTTAAGATTTAGGCTCCATGTACACGGGACGTTAGAAAAAACGTGCTGCAAAGCAAGTTCTAAAGCCGGGAAAAAGCAGCTGTTAATCGTGCTTTCAGTAGCTTTTTCCATTGGCGTTATTGCACGTTTGGCCACGTTGCTTTTAGTAGCGTTTTTTCTGCCTCCATTCAAAATCAATGGTTCCCTATGGGAGCCTATTAATTTGAATGGAAATCGCACCGCTGATCCGACTTGCGGCGCGACTTGCGCTGTGAGAATTTTAGGGGGGAACTCCACGCCAAAAATGGGAAAAAAAACGGCGTGGAGGTCCCCCCCAGGTTCCAAACCAGGCCCTTCGGGTGTGGTATGAAATTTGAGAGTAGCCCCACGCCGAAATCCATACCAGACCCTTATCCGAGCATGCAGCCCGGTAGGGCAGGAAGGGGGAGGGGACGAGCGAGCGGCCCCACCCCCCCTGGACCATACCAGGCCACATGCCCTCAACATGGGGGGGTGTTGGTGCTTTGGGGCAGGGGGCGCTCTGAACCCCCCACCTCAAAGCACCTTGCCCCCATGTTGAGGAGGACAAAGGCCTCATCCCCACAACCCTGGCCGGTGGTTGTGGGGGTCTGCGGGCAGGGGGCTCATCAGAATCTGGAAGCCCCCTTTAACAAGGGGGCCCCCCAGATCCCGGGGGGCCCCCTTGTTAAAGAGGGCTTCCAGATTCCGATGAGCCCCCTGCCCACAGACCCCCACAACCACCGGCCAGGGTTGTGGGGATGAGGCCTTTGTCTTTTGCGGACAGCAAAAGAGCAGAAGACCAGAAGACCGGAGAGGGAGAAGACCAGAGCAGGAGAAGACCGGATGAAGATTTTTAATAAACTTTCCAAAACGTCTCCTGTCGTTATTTACATACACTGCCTTTTATGGGGTGAATGGGTAGGGGTACAATGTACTCCATACCCATTCACATAGGGAGGGGGTCCGGGATCTGGGGGGCCCCCTTGTTAAAGGGGGCTTCCAGATTCCGATGAACCCCCTGCCCGCAGAACCCCACAACCACCGGCCAGGGTTGTGGGGATGAGGCCCTTGTCCTCATCAACATGGGGGCAAGGTGCTTTGAGGTGGGGGTGCAGAGCGCCCCCTGCCCCAAAGCACCAACACCCCCCCCCATGTTGAGGGCATGTGGCCTGGTATGGTCTGGGGGGGTGGGGCCGCTCGCTCGTCCCTTCCCCCTTCCTGCCCTACCGGGCTGCATGCTCGGATAAGGGTCTGGTATGGATTCTGGGGGGGACCCCACGCCGTTTTTTCGGCTTGGGGCTACCCTCAAATTTCATACCGGACCCAAGGGCCTGGTTTGGAACCTGGGGGGGACACCCACGCCGTTTTTTTCCCATTTTTGGCGTGGAGTTCCCCCTTAAGATTCTCACAGCGCAAGTCGGATCATCCTGATCCGACTTGCGGTGCGACTTCCATTCAAATCAATAGGCTCCCATAGAGAACTATTGATTTAGAATGGAAGAAAAAAAACGTATAACGTGGCTGAACGTATGTTTATCACGTTCAGTCACGTTTGGTCATGTTCGGCCGCGTTTCTGCGTTTCAAACGCCGGGAAACACACGTTCGAACGCAAATAATTGCATTCCAAAAAACTTCCCTGAACTCAACTGCCTGCATAATTACTGTAAACGACCCTGTGTACATGGGCAGATAAGATAAAATGTAGATGGGTTCAGGGGCTTCTAAAAAAAAAACGCCCAACTGCTTCTAAACGGCCATTTACAACGTCCCGTGTACATGGAGCCTTACACAGGAGGTGCTAGAAGTACTGCCCATGATCGAACGTTTGTCGTGATACTTCACATGTGTGGGTGCATGAACTAACGCGTGCTTTCGCTTTCACGCACGAGCATGGTGGAACGGGGGCACTTTTAAAAATACACTGTCACTTTAAATGTATTTATTTTTATCACTTTTATTGCTGTCACAAGGAATGTAAACATCCTTTGTGACGGCAATAGACATATGATAGGTGCTGTTTATGGAGTGATTTGGGGTCTATAAGAACCCAGTTCCCTCCTCTGCCCTTAAAAGCACTTGATCACACCAAGATCAGTGTAAGAATAGGAAACAAAGAATGTGCGTAGGCCTAGCACATTATCCTCATGTAGCACCCTCCTAGTCAGTTGCTAGATAGAGAGAATAGTTTTTGGCTCTGTCTGCTTAACAGAAGAGCAGCAGGCTAAATCTATGTGCTCCCTGCTTCACAGGGAGCAGGATCTGTTAGCTAGGCCTGCTCCATGTGCTCAATATGTGATTCATGTGGGCCGAGGGAGTGTCCCCACTCTATCCAATGGAGAGGTACATTGGACAGTGCAAGAAACCCAGCCAATGACACACAGGCTTTGATTTATATCCCATGGGTTTGGCACAGAGATTGTTGCATCATGGGATAGGGTATAAAAGCCAAGAGCACATGAGGCAGGGGGTCTTTGGGCGGGAAACCAGGTTCCGGAAAGGAGGGTGATGGCTAGCTCTCCTTCTGTATCTGTGGATGGTGGTCACAGGCAGTTGGCCTAGTGAACCAGGGAATGTGACTGAATCCAGAGGTCCTGGAGAAGCTGACTTGAGGAGTTGGTGGCTGAAGTGAATCTGAAAAAACAGGGTGCGTGAGTACAGAGGAACTTGCCCAGGGGTCTGCCCAGGAAGGGGACCACTCCAGAGTATAGAGTCAGTGGACAGGTGTCAGCACACAGAGAGAGTGAAAGGGGGTGCTGAATTTAGAACACTGACGAGAATTACAAGCAGGAACACTTCAAGTATCTTCACTTCAGTGGCAGAGTGAAGCAGTAGCCTTGCCGCATCCTAAAGTCAGTTGTCCTCAGTACTGTGAATAGTTATCAGTTGGAGTATCCCACTCATCCCTTCTCCTATCCAAGTTCTAAATAAAACTACAAAACAACATCCCCTGCACTGATTATTGACTGAGCCAAGGACTTAAAGTGGTACGTTTCTGCAACCGGTTGCTACCGGTAACCCAGGGGAATCCAGAAAGTGTTATATCCAGCAATCCTCTAGGGGGCAGTGCTACATTCAGAGGTGAATGTACTCACAAACCAATGCTTGCATCATAGTTTAGACATAACATCATCTGCTTAAGTCCATATATGTAAATTCACTCGGTTAACGAGTTTCGAGGTTACCATCTTCTTCAGAACCTTGTCTAGATGACTATTGGTATAACTGAGGGACTATTATGGTCCAATTCTGTGCCTCTCAGCCTGGTGCTGTCCCTTTTGCAAATTCTCCTCTCCTGTTTGAATGCTTTTGATTTTTGAAAATAGTGCCGTTGACATCTGGGTAAACTGGTAGTGATGTTAGGTCATTGTTTTTAGGTTACCATAGGTGAGAGCAAAACAAAGCCAATCTGGTCTCTGTTCAGCACCCTGATCAGCCCTTAGAAGTGCCGGCTGGTCGATTGGGGCTCCCAGTGGAATGGGAGAGCCTGGTAAAGTTGCGGAAGGCGGCAGGAAGGGGGGAGGGGACATCCCCACCCACTGCTTGTAAAAGCAATCCAGTGGATAGTTAGTTGCCGAGATTGCTTTTTCAAGAGAGGCGACCGTTGGTTCTAAAAAAAAAAACAGTACCAAGATGCCTGTAGCTACAAGCATCATTCTGGTATAACAATTTGAAGTCTAGCGACATAAAGATACATCACTGGTCATCAAATGGTTAAAGGGGGCTCAGGAAAAGATTAGGGTAGTGGATAACAGTGGAGGTTTATTTAATAACAGGTGGGCTTTAAATAATAAAAGACTATTGCATGATCAGATATACGTTTTGAAAAACTGTGCCAATTCCAATATCTGTCTAAGTTTACTTATAATAGCTACTCAGCATCTGATTTCTAACAGGTATGTTACTGAGGTAACCAAATGGATGGCACCATCAATAATCCAGAATATCTAATTACTAATAGCTACTATAACTCTTTGTTCTAAGTTAATGAAGGGAGACAATTTGTGACTTCGCAGAACTCCATCATCAAGTTGTAAGTGACAAAAGTATATATATGCACATAAAAATGCAGGTAAATATACAAGAACCCCCCACCCCCCCCAAAAAAAAAAAGTGCTATACATATTGTAAGCTGGGGAACAGGTAGCAGGTGCAAAGCTCCCTGGGATGAGCAGTCTTTCAGGCACAGATACCAAATCCAGTGAGGTAGTGACAAACAGTGCGGTGTTTATTTGTGCTATATACAAGTTTATAAACAGGTGCTGTACAGTGCTTAAGGCTCCATTCACACCTGGGCGTTTTTGAGTGTTTTTCAGCTCCAAAAACGCTAAAAAAAACGCTCCAAAACGCCCAACAAGTAAAACCCCATTCATTTAAATGGCCCCTGTTCACATCTGAGCGTTTTGCAAAATGCCTGTAGCTGAAAAAAGTACATGAGCTTCTTTTTGGGCTGATTACCAGCGTTTTTGATAGATGTCAATGCCTGCCTCCAAAAACGCCTGAAAATCGCGGTAAAAAGCTACGCTCAAGTGTGAATGCAGCCTTAAGGAAAACAAGCAGGAATAATAATAATAAACAAAAGCCTAGCCGTGTCCCGGCGCTTACTACACACAATGCAGTCCCTAACTAACACAGACTGAGCAAGCCTACAGCTTGTCAGCTTCCAAAGACACACACTGACAGTGTTACCAACCTTCTGCTCTCCTAGACAAACGTTGTCTGTGTTCCCAGGCTGAGAGAGAGATGCTGTCTGTCTCAGATGAGTTTAAATTGGCCTGGGGAAGAGGAGCAAGATCTGAACTGGATCATGGATCAGAGATCCCTAAAGGTGTACGAGAGATGCCTGGGGGGATGTATAAACCCCGAACCGGACTTTTCCTGGCTCTCTCTGGGACGCTCTGCTACAATATTTTCTCCAGAAGCCCATAAATTACCTTCAATCAGATTACACACAGTTGGCAACCCATGAACAGCAGCTAAGATAAAGTAGGGTGTGCTGTTTTTTAGGCAACAGCTGCATACATGTGTAGCACCCTCTAGTGTGCTAGAAGTTAGAGCAGGCCAAAATATATTCTGATTCACACTTAAGCCAATGAGTCTTAATTGGGTCAGGGTTTATTAGAGGTCGGGGCTGGATGACTCATCTTTGCAGTTCTCTCTGGCACTTCACCCTGGTCTGGAAGTTTGGAGAATCTTCTAGAATTAGTGGGTGGGTGTTAGGAGGCCCTGCCTTGAATATTTATGGAGCCTCAGCCAATCCCCAGAGGCTGGCTGGCAGGGGGCTGAGATCACTCCATAAATAGATTTGAGCCATGCCAGCAGGGGCAGTCGGGTGGAAGATGGAGATGCAGTGTTGAGGAGGCTGTTGGTGGCCCTGAGGGGTACCCTCTAGTTTGGGGGGCTGTCCTTGGGCTAGGGCTCGGGTGCTGGAAGGTTTCTTCTACAAGACACAAGAGGAGGCTTTCCTGGAGACATGAGAGCAAGAGAGGACAGAGTGAGTAGCAACACTGTTGGGGACTAACAAGGCGGGAGACTGCCACATGTAGCCTGTCTCCCTGAAGACAGCAGTGCTTAAGTGTCACTGTCTTCTCTGGGAGATCTCCTGAGAGTCAGCTGGGTGGGCTGAAGAAGAGTCAGTCGGGCAGACTGGTGTGAGAGTTAGCCTGGAGGGCTAGTGAAAGGGGCAGCTGCAGCCAGGTGGGTTGGCAGTGCCTGATCAGGTGATGCTGGAATCAGTTGCCACAGAGGAGAAGCAACAAGCTGTTTCATTATACTGTGCTACACTACAAGGCGAATACAAGTTCCTACCTGTAAAGGGCTATTGCTACAAATCAGACTGGGTGCCTTTTAGATTATTCTACAGTGATTCAGCTGGAACAAGCAAGGGTGTGCAGGAAGCAAGTGAGAGACTGTATATAGGAAGGAGTCCCTGAAGTTTTGATGAAGGTTTTGCTGAAGTCAAGTTGGCATCCCATAACCTCCCATCCCTATCTAAGTTATTAACCCCCAAAAAATAACAAAGTAAAAAAGTCACGGACTGTTTTTTGACTCTGGGGTGCTTGTGAACATTTTGTGTGCCTGGCTGTGCAGGAGTACATCTGTGGCTCCTACATGAGGTGCGCTACATGTGTACTAAATATCTCAAAGAGCTGTAAAAAGGGCTATGGATACCAAACAGAAAACAAAAAGCTGTAATTGGAGAAAACCAAAATAAATTGGGGCATACAATACAGAGGAAATTATCTACAGTAGTATACATTTTAGAAGGTAGAAAAACAAAAGAGCAACTGGATCTGCATTCGGTACTTTCTTCCTTCATTGCACACAGTTGTTTTGGTATTACTGGTAATAGGAATGCAAAAAGCCAAACAGGCCTAATTCTACCTTTGGCAACACATAGGTGATCTTCACTCATGTTTAGGTTGCCTAGTTATGCAATATAGAAGAGAACTATAAAGTATACTGTTTTGCTTATAGGGAATGCTGCTTCTTTGTAGCCAGTTGTGGGGTTTTGTTCTCAATTTTCAGTTTGCAATAATAGCTATCAAAAATGTGCCTCATGCTTCTTACCTCCTCTATAATTATTACAACTGCATACTGAAAAAGAGATTATCAGACAAAATGGAGCCGACTCTCTGCAGGCATTAGTATGACAACAATGCTACAACTAAAGACCATGTGTCAGCCTAAATATTGAAGTGGCAGCAGAAGACAGTAGAGTGACCTTTCACATGCCCAAAGTCTCCTGTCAAGTGCCTTGGATCTGGTGTCTGCCACTGCCACCTTCCCAAGCTGTAGAGGACCATCTGGTCATGGCCAACAAACACTCCATGGCTGTTGCTGCAATGTGCTTTGTAAAATTCACACACCAATCTATCTATCACCCTTTTAGGTAGGTTAGGGGTACCATTAGTGTGAACCTGAATGTCATTTAGGGAATAGGAATATACTTTTCTAATGCAGGGACATTTACCGTATATACTCGAGTATAAGCCGAGTTTTTCAGCACGTATTTCTGCAGAGTGCATAAGAATCATGGGAAATGTATTTCTAAAACATCTGGGGTGCCTAGGTTTGCTATCACTGGCCTAGTATGTGAACTGACACTTCCAGGTAGGGGGTGCACACTGCCGGTGGCCTGCTCCCGAGCCGATCGCGGGTACCATGTCCGACGGCACCCTTCAATCCTTCAGTACAGAGGGAGAGAGGCAGTCTACCTATGTAAACAAGGCAGATCACCTTTCTGTCAGTAGGCAAGACATGGATCCTGAGTTCCTGCAAAGCAGGGACATGGATCCATGCCTTCCCCTAGTGAAAGCACCTCCCCCAGAGTACAAAAAAAAATCACTAGCTAGGCACACAGTTAACCCTTTGATCGCCCCATGTTAACCCTTAACAGCAAGTGTCATTAGTACAGTGACAGTGCATATTTTTTTACACTGATCACTGTATTAGTGTCACTGGTTCCCAAAAAGTGTCAGTTAGTGTCTGTTTGTCTGCCGCAATATTGCAGTTCCACTATAAGTTGCTGATCACTGCCATTACTTGCAAAAATAAATAAATAAATAAATAAAAAAAACCTACAGATTGCAGATGCTATAACTTTTGCTCAAACCAATCAATGTACGCTTTTTGAGATTTTTTTTACCAAAAATATGTAGCAGAATACATATTGGCTAAAATTCATGAAGAAATTTGATTTCTTCAATTTTTTTATTTATTGGATGTGTTTAATAGCAGAAAGTAAAAAAAAAAAAATAAAATATATATATATATATATATATATATATATATATATATATATATATATATATATATTTTTTTTTTTTTATTTATTTATTTTTTTTTAGCGCAATAAAAACCCCAGAGGTGATCAAATACCATCAAAAGAAAGCTCTATTTGTGGGGAAAAAAGGACATACATTTTATTTGGAAGGGGGGTAAATCTGCCAGAGCTGAAGTGGTTAAGATACCTTCAAGGAATGCTGTATAGTCACATATTGAGTTTTCTTTACTGTTTTTTTTTGTTTTTTAATTGGTTGAGCCGGATGGACTTTTGTCTTTTTTTCAACCTGACTAACTATGTAACTATGTAGCTTTGGGGGATGAGCTGATGGAGAAAATAAAAGCACAGTTTTTGGGTGTGAGCAGGATAGGCTTCTCTAAAGAGAAGGGTTTTCAGGGATCATCTAAAAGCAAAGAAAGTAGGAGATAATCGGACAGATTGGGGTAGGGAGTTTCATAGGATGGGAGAGGTCCTGGAAAAGTCCTGGAGGCGAGCAAGGGAGGAGGTGACATGGGAGTTAGAAAGCATGTGGTCTTGGAAAGAACAAAGAGAACAATTAGGTTGGTATTTTGAGACTAGGCTAGTGATATAGCTGGGGGCTGAATTGTTGATGGCTTTGTAAGTTGTTGTTAGTATTTTGAATTTTATTCACTGGGTGAGTGGAAGCCAATGGAGGGATTGACAGAGAGGAGTAGCAGACACGGAGCGGTGGGTAAGGTGGATGAGTCTGGCAGCAGCAATCATGATGGACTGAGGAGGGATAACTTATGTAAAGGTAATTCAATGAGAAGGCAGTTTTTAGTATTCGAGGCGAGGGATGACCAGTGAGTGTCATTGGCTAGAAAAGGGTGAATTTTGGAGATGTAACAGAGGTTGCGATGCCAAGTTTTGGACAGTGATTAGATGTGGGGCCTAAAGGATAGATCAGAGTTCAGGATTACATCTAGAACCTTGGCATAGGGGGCTGGGCCATCGATCTTGACAGAGAAATCAGGGGAAGGAGCATGTGATGGTACTAACCGTCACTATGATTGAAAGACAGATAAGTAATGCTTTGGATTGCTTCAATATTTGTCAGCAAAATCTTTATGTAGAAATATGAAGATTTAATACCACCTTACACAGTGTATTCCATGCTTGGCTGTGAGAGAGACACAAAGACTGTCATTCGCAGACTTCCCTATTGTTTGTTTATTGGAAGGGAATGTGTATTGTGTTAAATTTTACCTGTCTGTTCCATTGTTAAATGTTAATGACCTCACATTGTTCTGTCTGTTTGCCTTAAGAGAAACTTATTATGGGATGTATATATGTATGTGGAGTGGATGCTAAGGGGGGGGGGGATTGTCCCCACATTGTATATTTTTGTGTACACTGTATGGGAGTGTAAAAACCCTGCTTCTATTGGATTGTGAATGTCACGTCCAGTCTTCAACAAGGTCCACCTGGGCGGTAACCTTGTAAAACTGTATACAAGTCTGTTTTTTCTTCAATAAAGTTAGTTGTAGAGTTACTTCACCCTCAATCTAGACTCCTGTCTCTTATTGGGGGAATATGCTACAAGGGATTGCTATGGTCTTCCATACTCCCTTAGATAATCACTAAGCTCTTGTAAGAGCTTGTGTAAGAGCTTGTTCTGCTGCCCTCTCTGGGGAAAGAGAGGTTCACCCATGGGAACCTGGAGCCTTGTCGTAGGTCCAGGGTGGGTAGAAGACGGGGAGACCCTAACCAAGCTGCGCCGGTTCGTGGGGTCTGAAGTGGTTACGGTGTCTGGTGGAGTGCTTGGGGCACCCGGGAAGAACTAGGAGAATCTGTCAACGGAGGTACCCGATCGGAGTGCCGGTTGATCCATTACAGGGCACGCGGAGGAGGAAAAAATCATGAGCTCGGTTTTGGATAGATTGAGTTTGAGGAAGTGGTGTGACATCCAGACTGATATGTCTGTTAGTAAATTTGTGATATGTGTGTAGACTGAAGGAGTGAGCTGAGGGGTACAGAGATAAATTTGGGTGTTGTCGGCGTAGAGATGGTTTTGGAAGTCATGGGAGTTACTGCTGTAGCACCAAACTGCACCCTCCCACATTCTAGTGAGTTGCCCCCAGCCACAGGATCACTAGTCTGACATGGGCTTTACATGATGGACAGACTGTGCTTACATCCATAACACATTGTAGGTGTTCCTTGAGGTCCTGATAGAGATAAACTGGCCAGGTGGCAGCATGTACGTTGGACTTACACATACTATATATGAAACAATATTGATTCGTATCACACAAATGCACACAAGTTTATACAGGGACTTATTGCAGTTTGGTTCTGTGAACATACTGCTGTGTAGTAGGGATATTGGTCCTGGATGACAGCATATATCCTGTACCCAGGGTTACTTTAAAGGCCAACCCCAGACATGTAGAAAAAGCTTGATTTTACAAGCTATCACATAGTTTACTTTAGTTTACCCAGTAAAAATGCATACTTTTAGTTCTAGGGTTATTCAGCAATGTTATCATTACTACACAGGTAAACAACAGCTAGAACGGGAAAGGTCCTTCATAACAGCTTAACATCACTTAGCAGACATGCTCTTTGACAGCAGTACATTCTGTTCATGCTTGTATATGCGTTGCCTCCTCTCAGATAAGAGACTTCAGCTAGTTTTTGCTTGTTTGCCCTCCTTTTTAGTGTAACCAAAGAAAAAATATATAAATTGAAACCTGTAAATACATTTACTGGCCTAATTTAAAAGCAAGGGTTGAAAATATATTATTACCAAAGTTCTTGTTGTAAAGTTTGTGCTTTTTTTAATGGAACTCTAGTCACCATCATGATATATGACATTACTGAAGACATCATCAGAGATCATCAGAAAAAATGCTTGTTTTCTGTTTTCATTAGTGATGTAATTTCTATATATTTTCACCTACTGTGAGAACTAAAGCCCCATGATCAGAATATCATACAAAAAATACAGATTTTGAAGCAATCGTACGATAATCTGATCGTTAGTACACAGCTTTTGTCTGAAATTTTCCGTAGGGACAAACAAGAAAATTTTTCTTATACAACACCAGATCGTATGATTTTGTTTATTCAGTACAGTTTTCATCCAAAAATACAATACAAATACAATAATCACTTCCACGTTTTTATTCTGTCGAGAATTTTCAAACTTCAGTAGCCTATAAGTTTTCAATATGAAGACTAGCATGCAGAAAAAAAAAACAAAAAACGGACGACCATTCGTCCGATAATCTCATTGCTTGCACTAGGCTTAACAAAGAGTGTTTGAAGATTGCTGTAAGCCCAGCTGCCAGTGGACTAAGCAGGTGGGCAATAGAGTTTATTCCACAATTTGGACAGATTAAGAATTAGACAGGGTCTACATTTTTTGAATTTGGAAGTCAAATGCTTAATCCAAATTTTCAAAGTTGATTTGAGCAATACGCTTGTGGGAGGGGCCACTTCACCCTACACGTGGGGGTACCTTACTCGTGTGCATTCTCATCAGTGCCCAGGACCGGAAGGGACTGCGTTCATGGGAGGATGAAACATTATGGTGGTACCAAAGCTTAGAGATGAGCCATACACTGTGTGCAGTAGTTGAACATAAATAGTTCCTCTGAAATGAGCTGTCCCGAGATTTTAACACCCTTTCTTGATGTAAGTTGCATTTAGGGGGGGGCACTGCTGAGCTCATGCCCTCTTCACCAGTCCTACGTAGCTCTGCCGCCTCACTCCCAGTAACAGAATGGGGTCCTGCTGATCATTAGCATGGACCTCATGCGTGCTCTCACTTAACTCAACAACAATATTAGCGCAAATGTGGGTTCAATGACCCCAAGAGTCTTTGTACAGGTCATAATCTTTGACATGTTAAAATAAAAGCAATAAAAGTCAATGGAGGAAGTCCATAAGTGTTTTATAGGATGATCACTGTAGTGTCAGGTTGTTGTAGGAGTGAGAAGCAACTCTGAAGAAGAACAAGGAAAAAAAGCACAAGCTCCTTCTAAGTGCAGCATGCAGGAAGTTTAATCAAGTTAAAAGTAAATTCGTGCTCACAAAGGCAAGTATATATAAAGGCATATAACGCTATGTAAAGGCTCCTTAGCATCACTGTCCTGGGGGTTCCCGATGGTGGTGTTGGTGATGTTCCAATGGTTGGGACTGCCTCGGTGGCATCCACTGCTACCCAGGTCTGTGGAACACAAAGTCTCACCATCAGGCTAACCGTGATTTCACTTCCGGGATGTGATGCTTGGACATTGGCGACGCATTTGCGTTTCCTTCTTCAGGCCATGTAAACGCCATTTTGGAGAAGGGCTTTTAAGGACACAAGCTGAGCTGTGATCTACGGGGCCATGTTGGAACCAAAAAGAGGGGCTGTATTCTCTAAATGCCTTAACCTTGCCCAAACCGATACCAAGGACAATTGTATGCATTTATGACAATAAGAACTTGAATCAGGAATATGTATACACATAGAAAGAATTATATGAAAAGCGTATATGTAAAATATAAAAAATAAATTGTAAAATACACACATAAAAATCACATAAAAAAAAATGATTAAAAACAAGCTTACGCTTAACTTTATTAGAGACTGTGCATGTGTGTATACATACAATTGAATATATGCATTAACACCTGCACACTTCCCAACAATATACGGCTCAAGGTCGGAGTATGTATAGTGTTATCGTAATAATAAGGGATTGCAATAAGTATATACTAAGCTGGAAATGAAGTGGGAGCTTGAAGAGGAATTTAAATAAATAACATACCTCTCACATTATCTAAGGTTAGGCTTAAGGTTACTATTGGTTATCTTGTTCTACTTATTGTGGTACTTACTTTTAGTGAATCTAGCTAGACCTTAAGGGTCCCACTCGTAGTCTATGTTGTAAATGGATTAGAAATATATAATATATTAATAAAACCTTATTGAGGATGGAAACACATTCTTAAAAAAATCTATATATGGAAAACACATGGTATAACCTGACCAAAAATAATTATTACGGTTGTTATTTGGGAGTTATTCCTGCTCTTTCACATTAAACTTTTGTAGATCTGGGGCCACAGGAAGTGTTTTTCTCTACAGTAAGGTGTTTACTTCTACCTCCTCAAAGGCGCAAGGGTGTCCGGGGTGCAAGTCCAAAATTTGGAGAGCATCGCCGACTTGTCAAAGGAGGTAAAGATAACCATAGTGTCCCCCGACACTTTTTAGAACAACATGACCAATCCTCCATAGGCCTAAAAGTTTGGACCATCAAGTATATTCCAGCTTCTTTCCCACCGGAAGAGTTAATTAACTATGCCATAGGGAAACTTTTTGGATTTACACCCTGGACCCCTTTTCGCCTGGGGGCCTCCACTTATGGACTTCTTCCATTGACTTTTATTGCTGGTTAGCCCGATGGTGAGACTTTACATTCCACGGACCTGGATAGCAGCAGAAGTCACAGAGGCAGTCCCAACCATTGGAACATCGCCAACACCACCATCGGGAACCCCCAGGACGGTGATGCTGAGAAGTTGAACCCTTTACATAGCGTTATATGCTTTTTATATATATATATATATATATATATATATATATATACAGTACTTGCCTTTGTGAGTACTAATTTACTTTTAACTTGATTAAACTTCCTGCATGCTGCACTTAGAAGGCGCATGTGCTTTTTTTTCCTGTGCTCTCACTTAACTCATTTTCTCTCCTATACCATGTGGCTAGGTACATGGGCCCCTAAATATACAGACTAGCCCTCCTACTCTCCGCACTCTAGTCTTTAGAATGTTCTCCGACTTTCTAGAACCAGGGGGAGGCACCCTAGAGCTGTCTGTATGAGTCATGCTGCCCTGAACTCTAATACACCTGACCCAATTACAGACTCACTGGTTACGTATGAGTCAGGATATGGTTTACCTACTCTCACACTAGCAGAACACTAGAGGGTGCTACAGTTAAAATAAAGAAGAGGTTACACCTATCTGCTCTGTGCAATGATACTACACAGAAAGGTCACTTACCTCCTATTCTGGCAGTCCCTTGCTGGCGCTGTCACCTTCATCCTTCTCCAGGTATCTCCCTAGCAAGCTGTGAAGTAAATAGGCACATGTGCATGCGTGCTTCCGAGCCAGGTTGTGTATATCCATAGACACATACAGCATTGGTAAGTTACACCCCTGCTCCCTCCACACAGGAGTTTGACTGACAGCAGCAGAAGTCAATGGCTCCACTGCCTTCAGTGTCTTCTGTGAGACCAGGAGGTGAGGGAGCCAAGACAGCGCTGGAGTGGTGTAAAACACACACAAAGAAAGGGCGCACCAGCCTAGCGCATTATCCTCAGCAGGCTTTTTAATAACAGAAGTTAAAATCAACTACTCACAAACATGCGTGGTTAATCAGCATATCAATTCCAAAGAACAGCATCAAATGGAAAAGTCCAATGTCTCATGTAGACGGAGGGCTGACGTGTTTCGAGGCCTTGCCTCTTCCTCAGAGCGCTGGAGTGGTGACAGGAGCCAGGTGAGTGTTTTAGGATATGGATGGGTAGGATAGGTGGTGGGGCATTTTTTACCTTAATGTAGTGAATGCATTAGAGAGGAGTTCCAGCCTGTAAAAAATAAAATATTAAAAGTCAGCAGCTACAAATACTGTAGCTACTGACTTTTAATATAAGGACACTTACCTGTCCAGGGATCCTGCGATGTCGGCACCCCAAGCTGATCCATCCATCCTTGTGCAGGCGCCGGCATCTTCACTAAGGGAAACAGGAAGTGAAGCCTTGCGGCTTCACAGCCTGTTTCCTACTGCGCATGCACGAGTCGTGCTGCGCTTTCTGAATGGTCCCTCTGTTTTCTGGGACCTGTGTGTCCCCGAGAAGGCAGCAGGGGGAAGGAGGAGGGACCAGAAATTTTGCAGATTGCTGCACAACGATTGCTACAATCTTACCCGGAAGTGGAAGCAAGTACCTGGTTTTGACAGGTACCTGTTCCCCCCTGAAAGGTGCCAAATGTGGCAGCGGAGGAGGGAAGGAAGCAAACAAGCAGAGCTACCCCTTATGGGAACCAAAATTTTTAAATTTGGAGGCTTATGAATTTTTAAGAAACAAGTTTGACCAAACCACAACTGGTCAAAATTTCTAGAAATGTTCAAATTTTGAATGGCCCTTTCTTGTAGTCCTCAGTTAGTTTAGAGTAAATCTGTGATGAGAGAAATATGGAGAATAACACTTCTTACGTCCTTCAGAAAATGCTAGTTGTCAGTTCAGTAAGCTGATCCTCTGGTTTCAAGCATTTGTGACTTACTAACCAGGAACAAGTGTCTAGACCAGGAAAGTTAGAAGTGCATTTTTGCATGCTTGTTTTGTTAAAGCTAAATTCCAGGCATGGACCAGATTGGATCAATGTAAGTATGCAGGCATTCCAACCTGCAAAAACTCATTTCAGGGAGGTAGCACTCCGCGCTGCCGCCGCCACCTCCCCGCGCCCCCCCCCCCCGCACTAATTTAACACAACTAAAGGATGATCAAATTAAATGGAATGAGTAGGTTTACTTCTTCTGAGAGATATTAAAGGAACACTCTAATCACCATGACCACTTCAGTGATTTGAAGTGGTCATGGTGGTAGGAGTCAGAAACACTGCACATGCTGGGATATTTACAGTTATGTGCTGGGGGCTAGTTGCACCCCTAGCACATATGACTTGGGCAGCCATAAAATGTCATGTTCTTATTCATACATGTATGAACAAGGACATGACATATTATGACAAAACACAACTAGTTATTAAAAAACATATTGCAACAATTTACACACGCTAATGCACATACCTTTTCTACTTATTTTGCAGACTGTTGGCGGATACTGTTGGCGGATACTGTTGGCGGGTACTGCTAGCAGTTACTGCTGGTGGGTAATGCTGGCGATTACTGCTGGAGGGTAATGCTGCTGATTACTGCTGGCGGTTACTACTGTGGGTACTGCTGGTGGTTACTGCTGGCAGGTAGTGCTGGCTGTTACTGCTGGTGGGTAATGCTGGTGGTTACTGCTGGTGATTACTGCTTGAGGTTACTGCTGGTGGGTACTGCTAGCAGGTAGTGTCGGCGGGTACTGCTGGCGGTTACTCCTGGCATGTAATGCTGGCGGGTAATGCTGGCATGTAATGCTGGTGGGTAATGCTGGCACTGCTGGGGGGTAATGCTGGTCATGCGGGTACTGCTGGCAGGTAGTGCTGGCTGTTACTGCTGGTGGGTAATGCTGGTGGTTACTGCTGGCGACTACTGCTTGAGGTTACTGCTGGTGGGTACTGCTAGCAGGTAGTGTCGGCGGGTACTGCTGGCGGTTACTCCTGGCATGTAATGCTGGCGGGTAATGCTGGCATGTAATGCTGGTGGGTAATGCTGGCACTGCTGGGGGGTAATGCTGGTCATGCGGGTACTGCTGGCAGGTAGTGCTGGCTGTTACTGCTGGTGGGTAATGCTGGTGGTTACTGCTGGCGATTACTGCTTGAGGTTACTGCTGGTGGGTACTGCTAGCAGGTAGTGTCGGCGGGTACTGCTGGCGGTTACTCCTGGCATGTAATGCTGGCGGGTAATGCTGGCATGTAATGCTGGTGGGTAATGCTGGCACTGCTGGGGGGTAATGCTGGTCATGCGGGTACTGCTGGAGGAAGCAGCGGCTGCAGAAGAGAGCAGAGCTGCTGCTTCCTGTACGGCTCCTGTTACAGGTGGAGTGCATTTCAAATCACTACGCCTGTGACAGAGCAGGAACTACACAGGAAGCAGCGGCTCTGTCACTAACTGCAGACATCCTAAGTCTCCCCCGGCAGCCGTGAGATCGCACAGCACTTGCGGGTGTCCGTGAGCCGCCGGCCAAAGGTGGGAGACTCCCACAAGTCGAGGGAGACTTGGGATGTCTGAAGTATGCATATTCCACACCTGTGGGACCACTGTGGAAGTGGAAAATCTCTGTATAAGTCACCACTACTACAGTGATCACAGCTGTCTTCCAACTCCTGTGTAAAGCAGCTGCTCTGCTGCATAGTAACCCATTTCTCCCAACTTTTTTAGATGGGAACGAGGGACACCTATTAGCAAAAGTATGTAGGCATAGGACACACGCCCTGCCACGCCCCCTTAAAGGAGAATTATACAACAAAAATAATTAGTTAAAGCTGTAGTACACTCCGCTTTTAAAATTTTACCTACAGGTAAGCCTATAATAAGACTTGTAGGTAAAATTAATATCTCCTAAACCTGCATAGTTTAGGAGATAATCACCCTGCATGCAGCCGCTGACACCAGCGGTGCATGCGCTCTGAAGGTCTGGTGTATCTTGCCGGAGCTTCAGAGCTCCATGACGGCTCCTTGCCGGAAAGTGAACTTCCACGCGCATGCGTGGGAGTGACATCATTGCGGCTCCGGCCACTCACAGTGCCAGAGCCGCCGAACCCAGAAGAGACGCCGAGGGAACATGTCAGCTCCCTCAGCGGTGTCCGGATGACCGTGTGGGGGCTTCGTTCTAAGGTAAGTATTTCATAATGTGCGATGCATACTCGCACATTATGCCATTGTCCTGCAGGGTGCTTTTTTTTTTTTTTTTTTTTTTTATACCACTACTATTCCTTTAGCTTTTTAAATGTACAAATGCAGCAATTTAGAAATTGGATGAAAGGTTTAGCACTAGGAAACACTTTTTGAAAAATAAAAAGTGCATTTTATATACAACTATATAAATCAGACCAAAATGAGAGGAAAATGAGGAGGAAAGAGGGACTTTGTTCTAAATCAGGGACAGTTGAGAGCTATGGTAACCATAGGGGGTGGCTCACTCGGTATATGTGCCATTCACAGAATGTGCTCCCATTAGTTTCAATGAACGCAAGGCATTCTCTAATTGGAGGTTGTGAAATACATCTCTGCCTCTCCACTTTGTCCAATCAGAAAATGCCTTGCCTGTAAAAAAAAACAAACAGGGCCCTCTGCTTCCTCCTGTATTGAATTGTATTGTAACTGTACTGTCTGCCCTCATATTGTAAAGAGCTGCGCAAACTGCTGGCGCTATATATATATCCTGTATGATAATAATAAAAAAAATTACATTATTATTACATAGTTGCCAACATTTAAAAAAAAATTTCCAGGGACACTTTGCAGCACAGCTATCAATTACCACACCCACTTCCCTGAAGCTCCGCCCACTCTGCATAATTAATCTCGCCTACTTATCAGATTATAGAGTCTACTCAATATAGAGAGAGGAAATTAAAAAGGGAATTTCAAATTTAAGGCCACAGTAGTAGAGTTGGAATAAGTCTCCCATTCAGCTGCACTACTTCAGCTGCACTACTTCTGCGTAACATTTATGGGCAGCCTGATTAACAGGCGCTTCCAGGGACAATATAAATTACCTTGGACAGACTCCTATTTTCAGGGACTGTCCCAGGAAAAAAGGGACAGTTGGCAAGTATGTTATTATGTTTTGTTCACTGTATTCAACATGCTTATGTAATAGGTAAATGACTAGATATCCCAGCAGTGCTATAACTAGTCTGCCTGTAGAGGGAGCTCCAGTGTTTGGAGAGTGTTCAGAGAAGAGTGTACCATCATGCCCACTTTGTAAATCGCTTTCCATAGAGCATGTTTTCTACTGTGTGTCTCCTCTGGTTTATACAGGTTAGTCAAACTTTTATCAAATTATCCTTTTCATTTCTGAAATGTTTATAAAGTGTTTGTGTTCTTTGTATATGATTTACTTATGTATGTTAGTGCTGGGTAACCTATCTATGACATAATATGGTGAATCTGACCTTGTTGCTTTGTGTCCATCTATTTACATGATTTATTCCTATTCGTTCTTCCAATTCAAGTAGAACTATAGGCAAAACTTTTTTTTTCATTTTAGATAGAGCAAGGAAGGTTATGACCCCTGTTAGATTTTTTTTTTCGCCATCTTTGTGCCATTGGGGAGATTTCTTTTCACTTCCTGTCCCACAGCCAAACAGGAAGTGAGATGAAATCCTGGCAAATTAAGGGAATTCCATGGGGACCCCCAGTTCACCAGAAATAGTGTCCCCATTGAAAGATTTCACCGCTATTACTTTTCTGGGGACAACGCAAAATTTGCAATTTCATTTTCCATTTACTTTTTAATGATCATGGTAAACAGGACAAACAGAGAGTGTGAGTCTCCTTACTGGGGGACACAGACAGCAATAAAGACTGACAGGTGTTCTAATCCCTCTCTACTCTATCCAAAACTCAAAAAAAAAAAAAAAAAAAAGTTTTGCCTTTTAATTATACTGATTGATTGTAAAGTCTTGTGTTTTTTTTTTTAAATAAAAATGTTATACTTACCTGCTGTGGCCCCAGATCCTCCTGGCCCCTCCCTCCTACTGAGTGCCCCTACAGCAACCAGCTTGCTAAGGGGGCATCTGAGCCGAGCTGCACCTCCTTCTGTCCATTCAGACACAAAGCTGCCGTTCAGCCCTACCCCCTTTCTCTCCTGATGGGCTAACTGACTTTGATTGACAGCACCCAGAGTCAATCAGGAGGGAGAGTCCCAGGCGACCAAGGGACTCGTGGACAACGCTGGATAGAGATGGGGCTCAGGTAAGTATTAGGGGTGCTGAGGTGGCTGCTGCACACAGAAGGGTTTTTATCTTCATGCATAGAATGGATTAAGATGATAAAAACCTTCTGCCTTTACAACTCCTTTTAAGTCACATGCCTTTCACATCTGTGGCATTTTTAATTATTTTGCTAAAACAATAAAAGCCCAATCAGATTTTCAGTTTAAATCCGCTAAATACATTCCAGGTGCATCAAAACACAAATGTCTGCAAATACATGGAGTATATTTTCTTTGGAAAAGTTTGTCTCCTGGCATCTGCGTGTCTGTGGGAAAGCAGTGGTCTCTCTGATGAGGTTCCATGCGCCATGCTGAGTCAGAGCTAGATCTCTTCCTGGCTGGTTCACTCCGGAATCGTACAAGAACGTGTTTTGCCCCCCCGTGTGGTGCGATTTTGCAGTCCAATCATTTGAATGGGCTGCAATATGCACTAGAACGTGGTAAAAGTAGTGCCTGTTCAATACATTGGTGCCCACATGTAGATTGTGAGGGCAGCGTATTCACCTGCAGTGTGGGGAACGCACCTTCTGGCACCCCGTTCTGGTGTGGACCGGCTCTTGTCCAGTAGGTAGCATGAGATCTCTGGCTTTTTGAGCTATGTTGGACCTCTGCAGAGAGACCACTGCTCTTACAGAGATTAGGAATCTCTCTGTGCAGCATTCTGGCAGGAAACGGGCTCTTCTACTCAGGCAATGGCTATTTTCCAACAAAAATGAACTGTAAATGTTAACTGTGTGAGCAGTGCGTCCCTCCCAGAGTTTTGGTGTGCCCAGTAGGTATGGGTGCAGCATAAAGCAGGAAGCCTGTCAAAGTATATAGACGGGTCTGAACCATGGGGTACCAGAGTTTAGGGCCCTGTGTGTTTCGAGACAAAGGTCCGGAATGCAGGTCTTCTGTGCAAGCATCTTTAAATTGGTTCTAAAGGCTTAAGGCTTTTTCACCTTAAGCATTCTAAAAAAAACCTTCTAGGTGCAGCTCCCCTTATACATACCTGAGCCCCCTCTTGATTCACCTATGTGCACAAGAGCAGTGGCTCTTTCGGGTCTCTCTCTTCTCATTGGCTCACACAGCAGCTGGGCCCATTGGCATCAGCTTCTGTAAATCACAGCCAGTAAACCAATGAGGAGAGAGTGGGGGCAGGGCCGAGCTACGTTTTGTGTGTGAATGAACAATGTCTATTCACAGGAGCATGGCTCGGAAGCAGGCCTGCTCAAGTGCCCCCATAGCAAGAGGCCAAGACTGCCAAAAAAAAAGATCATGGCTGCTCTGTGCAAAACCATTGCACAAAGCAGGTAAAGTATAACGTGTGTATGTATATATATATATATATATATATATATATATATATATATATATATAATTTTTTTCCCTTTAATTTACTTTCACTTTCACTTTAATCACTATAAAGTGGAAATTTATTTGGACTTCACTTTCAATTGCGCATGGTGTGCTCTGTGTCTCTTTTCTGTTTCTTATAGATACTAAGGTTGCATCGCAATTACCTGCACTTATACCACAGATATACACTTTTACGAGTTTGTAAACTCCAAGGGGAGTAACTAGAGCTAAAACAGCTCACGGCCCAGTTCATGGTTTAAGAAAGACGCTAACTTTGCTTTCCTAAACTTCTGATTCACTACTGAGAGGGGGAGCAGGTTGAGCTGCTAAGAGAAGGACTTAAAAGTTCTCTGTGCTCCTGCTCTAAACCTTGAGGATGAATTACTTGAGAGTGAAAAAAATATATAAAGTGCGCTGTCTCAATATAACTGTAATAATGGCAAATACCCCGAAAAAAAAAAAACAAAGAATAAAAGGTGTACTGTATAGTGCATTAAGTCAGATAAGAAAAAAGCATGTGCACTAATCCTAATACATATCAAATTCCTGTGTATAACAAAACTATATATATATATATATATATATAACATAAAAAAAAATTGCATGTAATTGTATAAATCAATGTGCATAAATGCCAAGAGTGAAATCAAAAAAAAAAAAAATTCCAAGTAAATTCCAAATAATAACCGGATAGTACAAAAACACTCCAAAAAAACGTGAATATAAAGTCATTCCTATAGTGTTTGATTCATAGCCTTCAGTCCCAGTTCATATATATGCGATGCGGGAACCCTGCAAATCCACTGCTCCCGCATCACACTCAACTCGCAGGCAGTTCACACTGCCATATGCGAATCGCTGGGGGTGTCCATACAAAGTTAACGATACCCCCAGATCAGTTTGCATATCGCAGTGCGAACTGTCAGTTCGGACATGAATCGGATCGCATAGGTGTGCAAATCCATGCGATCTGATTCTGGTGCGGACCCAAAAAAGGGTCCTGTGTGAGTTTGATCCGAATGTGATGCCAATTCAGCCATACAATCTGTATGGTTGAATTTGCATTGCACAGACATCGCATGTGATCTGCAGAGCAGTGTGCTTCGAATCACATGCGATGTCTGTCATCGCGTATGTGTGAACCGGCTCTCAAAGTGCTGCATGCATCACCACCATGCTCTGATAGTAAAATGGCTGCTTACCAGACCCAAATGGGTCACTAAGCATGTGTGCGGTTCTCAGCTTTGAGATCAATCCAGAATACTGCGCATATGAAGCTCTGATTGGACTCCGGCTCAGGGATCACAGGGGTGAAAAGAGGACTAATAGTACATTATCACTAAAATGTAGTATTTATTTAAAAAGAGATACTTACAAATATCGTAGAAATAAAAGCACAGGTACTCGTCATGGCACGACCACCTGCAGTGCGGCTCTACCCAACGCGTTTCCCCTCAAAAGGTGTCAACTGGGATTGGAGCCTATTTATTTTTATCAATTGCTTGAGAGTGCCTGCTGCTACAGCGGTCAGTGAGGGCTTGTATTAAAGCTCATTTACTGCTTGCTAAGAAAAACATTCCTTTGATGTCCATAGCCTGGCCAAAGGTTCTGTTTTAGTCCCGGTTCACATTAGTGTGATGACAGACATCGCATGTGATTCGTAGCGCACTGCTCTGAAAATCACATGCGATGCCTGTGCGATGCAAATTCAGCCATTCAGTATTTATATCAATACACCATGCCATGTAAGAGTCCCTGCAGCCATGGATCATCACCTGTTATTTGCGCTGGCGGTGCTTTCTTGTTCTGTTCGATCTCCTGACTTTGCTCCTATGGTGACTATGCTCTGTCTGCTTCCTGCCATTGCCTCTGCTTCCAATTTGCTACTTTGAACTGGTTGTCTGATCCTTGGAATTCCTGGCCTGACTATAATCCTGCCCCACAACTGATACGCCACCTTGATCTTTGTTGCTGATTGCCACCGATAGATACCAAAGGATTGCATTCTGGGACTACCCTCTGTACGAACTCAAGCTCACCACACAAGCTACAATCTCCTTTAGATCGACCATATCTATATTGTGCAAGCGGGCAAATGATTTCATGCAAAATGACTGCAAAGCTTACGTAGGTCCTGTGATGCGATATGTGAACTGATCTGGGGGTATCGTTAACTTTGTACTGACACCCCCAACAATCTGCATATGGCAGTGTGAACTGCCTGCGATTTGAGTGCGATGTGGGAACCTGCAGTGGATTTTCAGGGTTCCCAGATCGCATATATGTGAACCGGCACTAATACCCCACTTGCATAGCAGTCACATATATAGTAAACAATAACCCCCCCCCTCCATTGTCCCCAAGCCACCACATTACCAGCAGTAGTCATGAACGTAGGTGGAAAGCACTGTGTATCATAAACAATTTCCTTGTATTTGTCTTTTAGAAATTTCCATTTCCATCTTTTGTAATCCTTTTTTGCATCTTAGTGCTGCTGGCCTCCTCCGACCTGTTTCAGTTAAGCCTCGTACACGCAACGATTATCGGCCGACCGATCATCCGACTTTTGTCCAGTGTTGTTTTGTTGGTTGGAATGTGCCTAGACTGCACACTAATTTTCTCAGCCAACAAAATTCTACTTCCGAAGTGATGTCATGTGTTGGTTTGCTTTCTTTGTGTTTTTTTCTTCACTGAGCATGCCCAGACTTGCTCATCAGATTTTTCCCTGTCGAAATCTGTACTGACTGCATGAAAATCGGCCGCACCTGACTGCACGAAAATTTTATAGCTTGCACACCAGATTTTTTTCGGCCGAAAAGTCGGAGTTGGTTGTCGGAAGCATCATACTAACAAGCCGAAAATCGGCAGATCGGACGTTGGCCGAAAATTCCCTGACAATTTTCGACGCATGTGTACGGGGCTTTACTTCCCGTCTTCACAAACTTGCTACTTCATCAGCAGCAGATCATTGCTGGATACCGGCTTCCTGATATTTACAATAGGAAAAGTGCTATTGCCGCTATGTGCATTGAAAGGGCTGCTTGTACTCTCAACCAGGGGAGCAAGAGACAGAGTGATAGCACAGGAGAGATATTGAAAGACAGTTGTCACCCCATAACAGGAAGTGACTGAACAGGGGCCTTTATAGCAGGATTGCCAGGCATACCACTAGAAAACAGGAGTCAGCTTACCCTTTGTAGTGTGTCATGTGACTTGTCCCAGAACTCATAAGTGTAACTTATAAATCTGGATTGAGGAGCTTCAGGCATAGGTAAGAGGCTATATTTGCAAAGTTTCTTGGTGACCTTGGATTTAATAAAAGAACAAATGTTTACCAACACGCTAAATGATTAGGCCCTACATGCAAGGGCCTTCTCTTTGCAATCCGTGTCGCCTGTATGCAGAGTGGTAGTGAAGGTTCCGGAGTATTCATTTGCCTGGCAATGAACCTTGGGCCCCTTTCACACTTGTGCGACTTGTCTCGTGATTTGGGACTGCAAAGTTGCATGACAATGAGTACCGTTCATATCTTTTCAACTTCAAGTTGCAACGACTTCAAAGTAGTTCCTGCACTACTTTGGTCCAACTTTGATGCATTTTGAGGTCCATAGACATATTCATTGCTTCAAGTCTAGTCAAAATTGCGCAAATTTTAGGTCGCACAAGTGTAAATGGGGCCTTAGCTGGTACTTTCTGTTAATGTCCTGCCCAATGGTTCTCACAATATTCTAGCAGTGACATTATCAAGCCAGTACAGGAGCATAACGGACATGGAACATAAATGTAGGGGCACTATTTCTCCCACTGACACCATGAAGCATTATTTCTCCCAGTCACACCAACGATGGGGCATTATTTCTCCTAACACTGACTTCAATGGTGGGGCATTTTTTCCTTCCATTGATCACCAATACCAGGGCGTTAATTACTCCACTGGCTTTGAATAGTGGGACATTTTTTATTTCAACTGACCACCAACCATTTGGTTTTTTTCCCCCACTTCCACTGTCCAATAACCCCGAGGCATATTTTACACCCCCGACCCCTGATGGCAGAGCCACAGTATATATATATATATATATATATATATATATATATATATATATGTGGGGCGGTTCTTAAGCTGTTTAAGTGTCAGCAGTTCAGCCTCTACAAACTCAGCAGTGTCTAAAAATGGAGAGCAACTGTACAGACTGAGACAATGTATTGCTGCAGAGTTAAACCCTCCTATCCTTTACAGCCAAGGAAGCTGCTTCTGTTTGATCTACAACTGCCATAGTGCTGCACGTGATCCGTTATGACACCGGCCATTTGATGGTTTGATAGCGTGGTTCAGGAGACAAGCAAATGTGACAGTTAGCAATTCTGGATTTCCAGGAATGTAGCTGTATTTTGAAACCGTTAAATTGATGGGTTTAGTTGCGCTCTATGATTTACTGCTGTTCAGAGGCTCTGAGCTTCAGCAAAATGGGCAGCCTCCAGCAAGAAGAAACGGGAGCAATGCCGATGGCGATTTACAGCACACACTCATTTCAGTAGCATAATTACTAATGTGGAGTGTATGTTCCTTGTTGAAGAACATTGTTTTTTTATCAAGTTGTTCTGGGTAAAGTCCTGCGTTAAATAAAACTGCTGGTTTGATAAATTAAAAATAAATTGTGCTCTAGTATTTAGGATTTGGGCTCATGGTAAGTGAGGCTAGGACAGGGAGGTTGCAGGATGCTTAGCGCCACCAGCAGGATGGAAATTGTCTGTTGGCAAGGAAGTGGGCTGATAGACTTTATACTCACCATGTACGTCACAATCAGACCTATCTTTGTACAAACAAATTTACATATACCAAAACTATTTTCCTGGGAGGACCTACCTAAGCTCTGTAGTCATTTTGCATGGAATCAGTCAGCCGATTGGACAAGATCATTGTGGTCGATCTAAAGGTCACGGCGTGCTGACGTCACTTCCATAGCGTCTAGGAGTACGGGCGAGCGGAGCCGTCCGGCCGGCGGCTGCAATCCTCTCCCTTGCTGTTATTCTTCGTGTACACTGTAAGTGTGATCCTTTTCTTGTCTTTAATAAATTGTGGGATTTTACGCTATCTGCGCCCCCTCTTTCATTTTCATGTTTGGACATACACCGTATCCTGAGCCACCGTGGCCTTAAAGGTCCCGCATCCCGGCATACGCCAGTTATTACCATCCGCCTGTCACCCATTGTCATCTGGTAAGGTCGTTTAGGGTATATGGTGTTACAATTACAGCATGTGTGTGATCTTGGCATTCCCTATGGGCACTTTGGATATAACCATCTGGTAAGCTGCAGTCCTGTTGGTGGAGGGTTTGTTTACATCACCACATATTCACGTTTATTTGATTTTTACTTTTGGTAAGTGAGTATTTATTGGATTTGTTGGTGGAGGTTCTTTATTCTTTCAATTTTTAATTTTTGGCACTGTGGGGATTCACATCTTGAGATAGTGCTATCCTATACATACCTTTATTACTCCAATTTAGTGTTTGGTTTTACGCTATGGCGTTTTCACTTTTATCCCGCATATAACTCCATCATCGAGAGGGATTGGTCTGGACCACGAGATCCCCTGTGGACTGTCTTTGGTGAAAACGTCAGGATTTGTGTTCTCATTCGCAGGTGTTTATTTGGTTTCTGGTAAGCCTCTCATTCATAAGGCTATTCACATGTCACATTTAACAGTTGATTATATGGACAACGTGTTTAAAAGTTGATATTGTTTTGATCACTTTTTACGTTTTTACAAATCACCTTGTATGGACAATATGGACAATTTATCCAAAGTTTGAGACAATTTGAATATTGTTTAAATCATCTTTAGCGCAACTTTTTTAATATTATTTGTCTTTGGGGTGTTAGTCACATTTGAAGTCGCTGCTCACATATTTTTGGTGGATTAGCGCAGTTGTTCTTTCTTATTTTAAAGGAGATTGTAGCTTGTGTGGTGAGCTTGCAATCGTACAGAGGGTAGTCCTAGAGTGCAATCCTTGGTTATCTATTGGTGGCAATCAGCAACACAGATCAAGATGGCGTATCAGTTGTGGGGCAGGATTATAGTCAGGCCAGGAATTCCAAGGATCAGACAACCAGTTCAAAGTAGCAAATTGGAAGCAGAGGCAATGGCAGGAGGCAGACAGAGCATAGTCACCATAGGAGCAAAGTCAGGAGATCAAACAGAACAGGAAAGCACCGCCAGTGCAAAAAACAAGGAATTATAACAGGTGATGATCCATGACTTCAGGGACTCTTTTACATGGCATGGTGTATTTCTGGACAAAAAAAAAAACGCACATGCACTGAGAAACAAACTGGCATGATGCAGATCAAGTTTTCCTTGGGTTACTCAATTTTATTATGTCTGGGAAAAGTAAACTTTTAAAAGTTCCAGTCGCCCACCGCATATATACTGCGGCAGGGCGGCCTGGCTGTGCAAAATCATGTATAGGTATGTGATGCACGCTTGCGGGTCGGGAGTGCGCACACTGTTCCCACGGTGACCTGATTCGGTTCAGAACCGATCTGTCATCAGGTCCAGGCCAATGATTTATGGCCTGGACCTGGGGATTGGTTCTGACCAATTGCAAAACATCCTGTGCCTGTGTAATGTAAACACATGCACAGGAAATTATGCCATCTTCTCTCCTGGAACCTGGAAAAAACAGAGGGGATTGTGGGACTTTGAGTGAGTACAGCTAGATATATGTATGTATATGATTGTATTGGATGTCGCGGAGATAGGATAAAATCCCAAATAGGGGACCTTTACTAACCTAGCACCCAATATGA
Organism: Pelophylax lessonae; assembly: GCF_965119305.1. NCBI lineage: Eukaryota > Metazoa > Chordata > Amphibia > Anura > Ranidae > Pelophylax > Pelophylax lessonae. The sequence continues at coordinate 573,469,894 of NC_138770.1, read as the reverse complement.
ATTTCACAATCAGTGAAGTAACATGAATCAAGGATAGATCATATATGTAATTAATCTAGGCAAGAATAAATGCAATAATAATATATACAAAATCATTGTTAATAAATAACCGATTTATTGTGACAGCTTAGTCTCTGTAGGTACACAATCTTATAATATACATAAATCACTTAAAAAGACCCAGAAAATGGGGACCCACAGAGAGCTGACACATGGTTCACATATTAAATTCAAAATTCATAGCCTAAAATATCACATTTATTGATATCAATAGCAAGTCATGAGTTTAAGAGAATCGCATAAATAAAAATACATTAGTAACATTTCAAGACTAATTATACATAAGAAAAATATGGGAATATATTCTATTATAAATACATGATTTTTCATTTTAACAGGCTTGTACATGATGGCTGAGTAATTGTAGGCTCGACGCGTTTCGTGGACCTCCGTCCACTCATCAGGAGCATAGAAGCTAGATTGTATGTCTGAAAATATAAGTTTGGATATATATCAGAATAATGATATAAACAGAGGGAAAATGGGGATGTGTATCAAAGTATATATGGAATTAACACTACCTTGAGCAGTGTCATGTCTATAAAAGTCCAATCCCAGAGAGGAGGTACAGGGCTGGGCCGAGATACGCCTGACCCGGGGCTGAGGCATGGGTAACATCCAATGAAATGGGGATGAGTATTAAAAAAGTAAAGATGCCATATGGAAATGAAGAAATCAATAGGAAACCAGGGAAGTGGTCAAGCAATGAAATCGTAAATACTTCAATATCAGTATAATCTGAAAATATACAATGAAATAGACTTGGTTTAGTTTTGATTCTTCTAATAAGATGAAGATATATTTGGTAATAATGAAGAGGAAGAAAAAAAAAAAAAAAATTGTGTTTAGATGTGAAAAGAATTCTATGTGGTCAATAGGAGTCAGGAAGCCACCAGAGAAAGTGCCAACACTATGGAGATACCGGAAAAAGATCTCAAAAAAGGAAGTGTCAAACATAATAGTGAGCAATGAAAGTATACTTTCATTTGCTCACTATTATGTTTGACACTTCCTTTTTTGAGATCTTTTTCCGGTATCTCCATAGTGTTGGCACTTTCTCTGGTGGCTTCCTGACTCCTATTGACCACATAGAATTCTTTTCACATCTAAACACAATTTTTTTTTTTTTTTTTTTTCTTCCTCTTCATTATTACCAAATATATCTTCATCTTATTAGAAGAATCAAAACTAAACCAAGTCTATTTCATTGTATATTTTCAGATTATACTGATATTGAAGTATTTACGATTTCATTGCTTGACCACTTCCCTGGTTTCCTATTGATTTCTTCATTTCCATATGGCATCTTTACTTTTTTAATACTCATCCCCATTTCATTGGATGTTACCCATGCCTCAGCCCTGGGTCAGGCGTATCTCGGCCCAGCCCTGTACCTCCTCTCTGGGATTGGACTTTTATAGACATGACACTGCTCAAGGTAGTGTTAATTCCATATATACTTTGATACACATCCCCATTTTCCCTCTGTTTATATCATTATTCTGATATATATCCAAACTTATATTTTCAGACATACAATCTAGCTTCTATGCTCCTGATGAGTGGACGGAGGTCCACGAAACGCGTCGAGCCTACAATTACTCAGCCATCATGTACAAGCCTGTTAAAATGAAAAATCATGTATTTATAATAGAATATATTCCCATATTTTTCTTATGTATAATTAGTCTTGAAATGTTACTAATGTATTTTTATTTATGCGATTCTCTTAAACTCATGACTTGCTATTGATATCAATAAATGTGATATTTTAGGCTATGAATTTTGAATTTAATATGTGAACCATGTGTCAGCTCTCTGTGGGTCCCCATTTTCTGGGTCTTTTTAAGTGATTTATGTATATTATAAGATTGTGTACCTACAGAGACTAAGCTGTCACAATAAATCGGTTATTTATTAACAATGATTTTGTATATATTATTATTGCATTTATTCTTGCCTAGATTAATTACATATATGATCTATCCTTGATTCATGTTACTTCACTGATTGTGAAATTCATATTGGGTGCTAGGTTAGTAAAGGTCCCCTATTTGGGATTTTATCCTATCTCCGCGACATCCAATACAATCATATACATACATATATCTAGCTGTACTCACTCAAAGTCCCACAATCCCCTCTGTTTTTTCCATATTCTATTAGGGATGGAGACAGCTAGATACTTTATTTATGTGGCAGACCTATTCCCCTTTGCTTGCCCTCTCTCCTGGAACCCTTTTCGGTTCCAGCGTGAGAGAAGAAAGCATCACAGTGAGTACACAAGCACTACACTGACACCAGTACACGTAGGCACACATTTAACCCCCATTTAACCCCCAGTCACCCCCCAGTTAACCTTTTCACGCCCTGTCACAGTGTCACTGTATACAGATAATTTCCTGATCACTGTATTAGTGTCACTGGTGACATCAGTTAGCACCATCGACAGTCCCAGATAGGTTTAGGGTACATGCCATATATCCCCTAATAAAGGTTTAACTCCTTGATCATCCCCAGTTAACCCCTTCTCTGCCACAGCCTGTCTGCCTGTCACAGTGTCACTATATACAGTATACAGATAAGTTACTGATCACTTTATTAGTGTCAGGGGTGACGCTAGTTAGCGTCAGTCTTAGTATAGCATAAGGGTCCCGCCACATATTTTCTAATGTTTTAACCCCGATCACCCCCAGTTAACCCTTTCACTCCCTGTCACAGTGTCACTAGTAAAGTGTACAGATCTTTTTTCTGATCATTGTATTAGTGTCAGGGGTGACACCAGTTAGTTAGCTTCAGCATCAATCCCAGATAGCGTCAGATTCTAACCCTTTGATTGCCAGTAACACACACACATACACACACTATATACCTCCATTACTAGTATAGTGGCTAAACGGATCAATATATATGATCTGATCAGAACTATACTAGCGTTCCCAATAGTTTAGTGTTCCCAAAAACGCAGTGTTAGCAGGATCAGCCCTGACACCTGCCAACACCTGCGTTTCACCCCCTCCGCCCAGCCCCCAAGAAGTGGAGTATCAATAGATACTTGTCACTTCCAATACACAGCACACAAAACTGCAGCATTGGCAGAGTCAGGCCTTATCTCTGCTATCACTAGCAGTTATTTTTTTTTTGAGCAGTTTTAAACATTCTTCGACAAACAGATGCTTTTTTACCTGTAAGTCACACTGGGTACCTGTACATTTATTGGCCAAAATGTCAAACAGAAGGTACACTAGTGAAGAGGTCTACAGGATACGGAGCATGACAGATGAGAGCAGTGGGGAATCAGGCTCAATATATGGCCAGGGCTCGATACAAGCAAATATCGCGGTTCATGCACTTCAGTACCAATTAATTCTGTCGTCCTCGGCTTGATCCTGGATATGACTGGCTCCACAAAATTCGGCCCCTCGTAAACCACTTCAACCAGAAGTTTGCAGCCTTATATACGCCCCAACAAGCTGTCTACGTTGACGAGTCCCTGATAAGGTTTTATGGCCACCTTGCTTTCAAACAGTTTTTCCTCAGCAAGCGTGCCAGATACGGGGTCAAGATGTATAAGCTCTGTGACAGGGCAACAGGCTATACATGTAGTTTTACGGTTTATGAGGGAAAAGATAGCAGCGCGGAGCCTCCCAACTGCCCAGACTACATGGGGAGCAGTGACAAGCTTGTTTTGGACTTGGTGTCACCTTTATTCGGAAAGGGGTACAATTTATACGTGGACAACGTCTATACAAGTGTGCCACTTTTTAGACACCTCTCTCAATTAGGAATTGGTGCATGTGGCACCGTGCAATCTAATTGCCGTGGCTTCCCCCAACAGCTTGTAAATGCCCCACTTAGTGAGGGGGAGAGAGCCTGCTTGAGGTGCAATGAATTGCTTGCAGTGAAGTGGAGGGACAAACTGAACGTTTTCATTCCGTCTTCTATTCATGCAGCCATGGCAGTCCAAATTACAACAGCAACTGGTGTTGTTAAGAAGCCCCTCTGTGTCCACGACTACAACCTTAAAATGCGATGGGTGGACTTCAACAACCAGATGATGGGGCCATACTTAATTGCCCGTAAGGCCAGACGCTGGTACAAGAAAGTGTCTGTATACTTATTCTAATTAGCTCTTTTCAACGCTTATGTACTATACAAAGCATCAGGAAGAAGTGGATCCTTCCTAAAATTCCAGGAAGAGATCATCACAGCCCTTCTGTATCCAGAAGGTGCTGTGGCCCAATTTCCCAATCAAGATGCAGTGAGCCGGCTGCTTGAGAGGCATTTTCCAGATGTCCTCCTTGGTACCCCTACCCAAAGAACATCCCAAAAAAGATGCCGTGTGTGTAGCAAGCATGGATATAGGCGTGACACCTGCTATTTTTGTCCCTGCTGTCCTGGCGAACCTGGTCTCTGCATCATTGACTGTTTCTGTCGCTACCACACTAGTGGAGTATTAGTATAGGGTACAGCATGGCACAGTCTAGGGCACACTTACAGACACTTGAAAGATGTTAGATGGCTATCACATTTTGAGAGACCCTAACCTGAAACGTTTATAGCTACAATAAATATTTAAAAAAGACAGGAAAAAACATTAAAAAAAGCCAAAAATAGTTATTGTTTTATTGTTCCTACTGTTTTACTGTATTTTATGCTATATTGTAATGTTTTATTGTTTCTGTGTTTTATTGTTAACCATTTTGTGCTTTGCAGATATGGTATTTCATTCTACTGTCTTACTGTACTGTTACTTTGTCTTATTAAACATTGTTTGCTTTGCAGGTCCTCCATTCATCTGCAGCACTGATTTGCTTATTTTGACAGAAACATGGTTTGCTCTCACAATACGTAAAATCAGCGACTCCAGCGATGTAGGAGGTGATTTCACCACCACAGTTAAAAAAAAAAAAAAAAAAAAAAACATATATGCTGAAGCATAGGGGATGGGGTGGACGCAGAGGGCGGATCTTCCCCTATGCTTCAGCATATATTTTTAATTCTCTTTTCTTGCCAGAGATTTTTTCATCCACATTGATCGGCGTGTATGGAGGAATCTGTTAGGTTCTTTTTTTTTCGTTCAGCCCATGGGCATGTATGCCCATCATTAGAAGTGGGTGGATGCAGGGCGGTATTCTAATGGGGGGCATACCACCAATCGATCGATGTGAATAGAGGAATCTGTTAGGTTCTCTTTTTTTCGTTGCATTAAAAAAAGAACATTACAATATATGCCCAACAAAGACCAGCAATGTACTGGTTCGTTGCTGGACTTTGAGTGATTATATTGGAATGATGCCTGCAGGTTTAGACATCATTGTGGTATTGTTTTTTTCAGCCAGCGGTCAGCTTTCATGTAAAAGCAATCCTAGCGGCTAATTAGGGATGCCCCCTCCCCCCACCTTCCATGGTTTTCTCTGGCTCTCCTGTCCCACTGGGGAACCCCAGAATGCAGCCGGTGGTTCCGCCAGCTGATCATAGAGCTGATTAGAGACCAGAATGGCTCCAATCATCTCTATGGCCTAAGAAAGCGGAAGCTATGAACATTTCATGACTTCGGTTTCCCTGGATATAAACAGTGACATTGGGAAATTGGAAAAGCATCTTATCACACCAATCTTGATGTAGTCAGATGCTTTAAGGGCAGAGGAGAGATCTAGAGTCGAATAGACCCCAGATTTTTCAAAATAGAGTCCCTGTCACTACCTTTTGCTATCATAGAGGATGTTTACATTCCCTGTGATAACAATAAAAATTATTTAAAAAATTATAAAAATAAACTAAAAAGGCTAAATAAATTATAAAAAAAAAAATTAAAGCACTTCTGTCCCCCTGTGCTTATGCGCAAAGGCGAACATAAGTATCTGTCTCGTGTAAACAGCAGTTGCACCATGCATGTAAGGTATCAGTGCAAATGTCAGCTTGAGGGCAGTACTTCTAGCAGAAGAACTCCTCTGTAAATCTAAAGTGGTAACCTATAAAGGCTTTAAAAATGTATATAGTTTGTCGACGCTGCACGGGCGTACACCATTTTAAAGCATGTCGTGTTTGGTATGTACTCATCATAAGATTATATTTTACTAAACATTTGAGCAGTATACTGCGTTTTTGTGCATTCAAATTCTATAAAGTGTTTTTTTCCCCAAAAAAATCGCGTTTGTAATATCGCTGCGCTAATACTGTGTGAAAAAAAAATTGCAACACCCACCATTTTAATCTGTAGGGCCTCTGCTTTAAAAAAAATAAATAATGTTTGGGGAATTAAAGTAATTTTCTAGCAAGAAAAAACTTTTTTCATGTAAACAAAAAGTGTCAAAAATTACTTGGTCTTCAAGTGGTTAGAAGAGTTGGTGATCTATGGCATAAGCGTCTAATATTTGGCATAAAATGCCAGGACAGTTCAACCCCCGCCCCCCAAATGACCCTTTTTTGGAAAGTAGACACCCCAAGCTATTTACTGGGAAGCATGTTCACGGAATATTTTATATTTTGCCACAAGGAAAATTACACTTTTTCTTTTTAACACAAAGTTGTCACTAAATGATACATTGCTCACACATGGGTATATGTGCAATGACACCCCAAAATACATTCTGCTGCTTCTCCTGAGTACAGGGGTACCACGTGTGTGAGACTTTTTGGGAGCCTAGCTGTGTATGGGACCCCGAAAACCAATCACCGCCTTCAGGTTTTCTAATGGCTTAAATTGCGCATTTTACTTCCTCACTACCTATCACAGTTTCGGAAAATGTCAAGACGGCACGAAATCCCCCCCCCCCAAATTACCCCATTTTGGAAAGAAGACACTCCAAGCTATTTGGTGAGAGGCATGTTAAGTCCATGGAATATTTTATATTTTGCCACAAGTTTTGGAAATATTACACTTTTTTTTTTTACACAAAGTTGTCTCTTAAATGATATATTGCTCAAACATGCCATAGGTATATGTGAAATGACACCCCAAAATACATTCTGCTGCTTTTCCTGAGTACATATTTGCTAAGAGTCATGGTGAGTATTTTGCAGTTCTCATTTGTTTGGGGTTCTGTACGTGGCTAGACTGCCAAAAAGTCTCGCATATGGTATCCCTGTACTCAGGAGAAGCAGCAAAATGTATTTTGGGGTGTAATTTTACATATACCCATGGCATGTGTGAGCAATATAGCTTTTTTTTTTTTTTTTTACCCTAGACATGTGGCTAAATACATTTTGGCCTAATGTATGACAAAAATTTAGTTTATTGGATTTTATTAATTACAAAAATTAGAAAAATATATATATTTTTTTACATTTCGGTATTATTTCTTTTATATTGCAAAAAATAAAAATCCCAGTGGTGATCAAATACCAACAAAAGAAAGCTCTATTTGTAGAAAAAAAAAGGACGAAAATGTTGTTTGGGTATAGCGTTGCATGACTGCGTAATTACCAGTTAATGCAGCTCAGTGCCATATTGCAAAAAGTGCTCTGGTCAGGAAGGGGTAAAACCTACCAGAGTTGGTAGTTAAAGTTCTCTTCTTATAATAGTGTTTTCTGTTGCCAGCATTTTAAAATAAATCAAATTTAGCATATCATAAATTAAATTTACAAAACATTAAATTAGCACAAAAAAAAAAAAAAAAAATACTTTTCCCACTACTACCCAAAGGCACTTTCCCAGTTTATTATTTCAAAATGTTTATAAGTTCTTAAGTAAAGTCAGCAGACCCATATATACATGTGCTTAAAAAATTACAGTTGCAACAGAAAACAAATGTTGCCTCTGCAACATACTTTATAAGCCTAAAAACTGTTCAGTCGAAATGCGAAATCAAAGTGACTCTGTTGCCTATAAATACTTTTTTTTTTTAGAAATGGCTCCCGCAAAAGAAAAGAAATAATACACACCTCTTCAGCAGGTGGTAACACCTATATTCGCTGGTGAAGGATTTTCAGCATCCAACACAATTCCAGGTGTAATGGATGCCTGGTCCCCCGCTGGCCACTATGTCACTGCTGTGTTTTTTAGTTATGTAGCATCTGGTAGGTATCCGTGAACAGTAATTCCAGCATGTCACAAATACATTGGTGAAGGGTTACTCTTCAAGATGCAGAATCTTGTGCTTGGGGATCAGCACCAGCTTCACCTAAAACGTCTGGTGTCCTAGAACTAGTGCCTTCCCTTGCTGCCCTGCCTTTGGTCTTTCCAGAGGGAGCAGCATGCATGACTATATACACATTTGATGGGAATATTAGAACACTGGCAGATTGGGCTGAATAATTCCAAAGCACAAGTGAATATATCTAGTGTCATAATTGCAACAGACCCACCTGGTCTTGAACCCTCTGGAGGGTGACACTCGGCAAGCAGTGTTACAACTACTAATAGGAGAACAGACCTTTCTAGAGGCAATCATTACCTATCTATGAGGCTCCTTTGAGGAGGAAGTATTGGCAGCTGACTTTTCTTTCTTCTGCCACGCACAGCATGAGAAGGAGATCCTCAACTGGTTCTCACTGGGCCTGTGGGACTTGTGGTACACATTAATGACCACAAAGGTAGAGTCAACTTAAGCCTGGGCGGACGCTGATAAAGTGTGGCTCAGTCAATTTGTACTGTTAGTCCACAGCCTATAACTGCAAAAGAACACTCAGAGACTGCACTTTGAACCAGCTTTGACCCTCAATAATATCCGTAAAGATGAGAGGGAAGGGGGAGAAAGGCGCCAAGCGACCACTTGGTGTAGCACAGTTTTATTCAAACAAAAACATTTATTTTTGGAATGGATTACATGTACGTGGGGACACCATCACGTCTCCCCACATGTATGGAATCTACATAGGATACGGTCATGGGTGTTACCTTAGCTTTAATGTATTTACCTCCTTTGAAGCAATGTTTTATAGTTGGTCCAATTATTTATAGTTAAAGAGGAAGTAAACCCTCCTCTGCAACTTTTACCTATAGGTAAGCCTATGATAAGGCTTACCTATAGTACTGTAAATATCTCCTAAACATGTACCGTTTAGGAGATATTTACCTTACATGCAGCCAGTGACATCACTGGCTGCATGTACTCTGAAGGAATGGCCACTGGTGCCGTTTCTTCAGAGCCCCGTGCCGTGACCGTCGGCTGTGCATTGGACCGTGCAGTGACGTCACCGCGGCTCCGGCCAATCAGATGGCCGGATGCCGCGATCCCGGAAGACCAGCGACTGAACATGTCGCCCGTCATACAGGTAAGCGGGCTGCACGGCGGGGGCTCGTTCTAAGGTAAGTATCTCATAATGAGCTAGTAGTATGCGATGCATACTAGCTCATTATGTGTTTCTCTTTCAGGTTGAAAAAAAAAAAAACTTGTAATGGGTTTAAAACCTCTTTAATCCCTTTCCATTTGGGGGTGGTTCTATCCCCAGAACACCCCATATATTTTCATATATTTACATATAAACCTTGACTGTGGTATTGCCGACGCTGCGGCTGCTCCTTGCCCCATACAACCCAAACCTACCCACAGACTCCCCTTTTACTTGCCTAAAGAAAGAAGGACACTACAATCATTTGTTTGGGTTTAAAAGGCCATAGCAGCCAACTTTATTAGAACTAACTAGTAAAACACTAGCTAGCAAAGAATTACCATTATTCAACAAAAACAATCCAATACCAAAATTTAAAAACGAATGACCATTTAGGGTCTTGGAAGGCAACTTGACTTCCCCCCTGGCTGTATCCCTGACCCCAATAGACCTCCAGGCCCTCAGCCGCCACTGCACCAGCTCAAGGACTATGAACCATTGGGATCCCTTGATACCGCCTACTGACGTTGCCATGGGTAGGTCCACCCATACCTAAGATGGGCCCTACCCCTCCATATTCCCTTTCCAAGTAGTCACAGCCCTCCAAGACCCTAAAAACCCCAGCCACAGCACACGGGCATGACCCCTTATGGCCGTGTAGCCCTCCAAACCCTCAGTGCCCTCTGAATACCTTCCTGCAGACCTAAAGTCCACAGGTCGATGCCCACCGCGTTCAAATGAACCCCGTCACCTCTAAGATAAAGGGCCGGGTCCTGCTCCAGCTCAAGATGCTGGACCGCCAGTCCCCCGTTACGCACAACAAACTTGGCCACCGCCTTATTCACCTTAATCCTGGCTTTGTTCAGGCTAGTCACCGAACGAGCCAGGCGCCAAGAAGTGCGGGCGACAATGTCCGACCACACCACCACAGTCCGTGGAAAAAGCGTCCGCAGCCTCAGGAAGTCCAGTTTGACATCCCTAATCAGCTCCCTGGAGGAACGGAGGCCCAGATCATTGCCGCCCGCATGCAACAAAAGTATGTCGGGCGGCCGCTCAAGACGGGCGCAACGATGGACTTCAGGGAGGACACGGGACCACAGCATGCCTGAGACCCCAATCCATCTAACCTTTACCTCCTCCCTGCTGAAACCCAATTGGCGCCCCTCTGGCCTAACCACTGCCCTCCGAGCACCCCAGACCACATAAGAATGTCCTAATATCCAGACCAAGACTTCCGTGGCTCCTGTAAAACATAAGGAGGGGTACATACCAACATACGTCCTGAGTACACACACAAAAAACCACAGAGAAAAACAAAGAAAAAACACCAGCATACACGTAACGAACATTCACTAAATGACCGCCCCTGGGCCCCGACCAGAAACAGAACAGATCCCCTCTGCCGCATCACAACAGATGCGGACGGACATACGAGCGAAATCGCCTGGACTCCCAACGCCCAATTTTCCGAAGGGCCTGATCCCCAAGGCCCCACCGAGCCGCCTCCGTGGCGGCTCCAATGCGGAAAGAGTGAGAGGAGAAATCCGTCCCCTGAAAACCGGCTGCCCCCAAGCACTTCCGGAAGACAGCCGTAAATTGAAAACGTGAGAGGGCCGTGCCATCAGCTCGTAAAAACAGAGGACCCTGTTGAGCGGAGCGCACCTGTAACCAATGCCGCACCGCAGCCACGGGGCAAAGCGAGGACCCAGGAACCACCCCTAGCTCAACACAAGCCCCTCGGCCCAGCTGGTCCGTTTTTGACCTTTGTATCCGGATCAGAAGCTTGTCCGGATGCAAACAAACATCCCCCAACTGCAATCCCCCATTCCCCCCCCTGGAAATACTCACCAATTCGCTAATCCGAAAAGCTCCAAAGAACGCCAAGATAAAAGCCGTCCTGAAGAGTTCCACCTCCTGGTCCGCAGAACACACTCCCGGCAAGCAGTCCACCACCCGGGACAACACATCAAAGGAAACCGGGCGCCTGGAATCAATCGAACGAGTACCCCTCGCATAACCCTTCAAGGCCTTTTGAACAAGGAAATGTTTGGTTACATCAGCAACCCCCCACAACTGAAAGTAGAAGGCTAAGGCCGCCATTTTGCGGCGTAACGTAGAAATAGACACACGCTGTTCAAAATTCAGGCTCACAAAATATAAGAGCAGGAACAACCGTTCCCGATCACCAGAAAGACCCCCCACCTCACTCACCATCTGATGCCACGTCGCCCACACCCTTTCGTAGGCCGTCCAAGTGGAAGGACAAACCGACGCCCGAACCAAATCCATTACTGCGGCGAGACGATGTTCCACAGCTCCCCGGGACACATCAGGCCTTGCTGCTCCGCATCCGGTGCCAACCTCCGAAACCTGTCCCACTGGAAGCGAGAAAGAGCATCAGCCACCGAATTGTCAACACCCGGAACATGCACAGCATAGAAAAAAGAATTCAGGAGCAAACATTTGAGCACCAGGTGGCGAAGCAACCTAATAACCGGTGGAGAAGAAGCAGTAATGCTGTTGATTGACTGAACTACCCCCAGGTTATCGCAATGAAAACGGACCCTCTTATTTGTGAAATCCTGACCCCATAACTCCACGGCCAACACAATGGGAAATAATTCCAACAGAACCAAGTTACGAATGAAGTCAGAATTCCGCCAGGAGGCCGGCCATTCCCCCGCACACCATTGCCCCTGGAAATAGGCCGCAAAACCCCCCGAGCCTGCCGCGTCAGTAAACAGCTCCAGGTCAAAGTTCGACACCGGAGCTTCCAACCAAAACGAACGGCCGTTAAAGGAGCTCAAGAACAAATCCCAAACCCGCAAGTCATCCCGATGCTCTTTAGATAGGCGAATGTAATGATGCGGCGCCCTGACTCCCGCCGTGGCAGCCGCCAACCTCCTGCAAAACACCCGCCCCATGGGCATGATGCGGCAGGCAAAATTCAATTTTCCCAGCAGAGACTGCAGGGCACGCAGCTGAATTTTTCGTGTGTCCAAGGTCCCTGCAATAACTCTGCGTAGGTCCAATAGCTTGTCAACCGGAAGCCTGCATTCCATTGCCATCGTATCAATGACAATACCCAGAAATCGCAGTTCCGTGCACGGCCCCTCAGTCTTGTCAGGGGCTAATGGGACTCCAAAATAATCAAACAGCTGTTGGACCGTAGCCAAAAGCGTCGCACACATCACCTCCCCCGGAGGACCTATCACCAGAAAATCGTCTAAATAATGAATTATGGAAGACAACCCAGAAACATCCCTAACAACCCATTCCAAAAAAGAACTGAATGTTTCAAACAGCGAACAAGAAATGGCGCAGCCCATAGGCAAACATTGGTCAACGAAAATTCCACCCTGCCATTCACAACCCAAAAGATGCAGGCTGTCCGTGTGCACCGGCAACAACCTAAACGCCGCTTCAATGTCAGTTTTCGCCATAAGGGCCCCCCGCCCAAAACGACGCACCCAGGCCACCGCTTTACCCAACGAAACGTATGAAACCGAGCATAAGTCTTCCGCTATAGCGTCATTCACCGAACCCCCAGGGGGATAAGACAGGTGGTGAATGAGTCGAAACTTATTAGGTTCCTTTTTTGGAACCACACCCAGAGGGGAGAGTACCAGATTCGGCAAAGGCGGAGACGAGAAAGGGCCCGCCATCCTGCCCAACCTCACTTCCTTCAGAAGCTTCGCCGAGACCACCGACGAATGCGCCCTAGCGGAACTTAAATTGCCCCCGGGAGGAGGAACCACCGACAAAGAACAAGGAATGCGAAAGCCTTGCGAAAACCCCCCCAGCAAAAGAGCGGCTGCTTCCCGATCAGGGTACCTACTTAGGAACCTGGCCAACCTTTCCACTTTCACCGGCGTCCGCCCTCTTACCAGCGTCGGCATGTTTTGCTCCCCCATGCTTAAAGCATCGTGCCGACGAGTGATTTCCGCCGCAGTTGGAACACTCATGCTTGAAGCGACAGGAGGTTCCAAACTTGCAAGTGGCCTCGTTAAACTGCCAACATAAGCCTTTACGTTTTGCGGCCGGAGAAGGCGAGGAAGCCGCCCCCCCGACCCCACCCTGAAAGGGGTGACCGGTAGATCTAGCCTGGGTCATGAGGCGCATCCAAAGACTGATGTCCTTATGATCCCAGCGCAAAGATGGTCTGACGGCCTTGCGTTGACGAAAATGTTCGTCGTATCGTAACCAGGCCATACCACCGTAGACCCGATAAGCTTCCCCAATGGAATCCAAATAACAAAATAGGGGGGAACACTGATCAGAATGTTTTTCCCCAATTACACTGGCCAGAATTGTGAAAGCCTGCAACCAGTTGGTAAACGACCGCGGAATCAAACGATACCGGCGCTTTTCTTCCTCCTCTTTTTTTGATTCATCAGGCTTGACCCTGTCCAAGTTGAATTTTTCTAACGGTAGCAGAGAAAAAATCTCAACATACTCACCCCGCCAAATTTTTTCCCTCACTTCCGTTTTCAAATGAGCACCCAGAGGTCCCTCGAAGCAGACATAAACTTCGCACTTCGCAGAATCCGCCATGCGCACAATCTCCTTGTCCCCATCTGCTGAACCCGACCCTTTTGTCACCGGCGTCACCCCAGGAGAAGACGACGGCACCCCAGAACTTACCTCCACTGCATCAGCCGACCCACCTGTGGCCTGGACCGAAGGAGCTGGTACCGGCGTCACCGAACTCACCTCTTTTGATCCAGTGGATTCCGCCAGCGGCCGTGAAACAGAAGAACATCCCGCTGCCGACCCCACTGATTCTGTAACCCCCCCTGTTGCAGCAGCCCACGCATGTATCGGCGCCCCCGCGGGTGCAGCCGCTAAAGCCGGCTCGCACCTGGACAACAAATCCTTAAACCCGGACAAAAGAGTATGCAGCAAAGACACTCCCCCTATGCCGTCCGGGACTGCCTGTGCACCCAGACCCCCTGAAACATGCGTCCCCCCACCACTACCTAGGACCCCCGCGCCAAGAACAGGCGAAGAGGGCCCCCTTGCTGGGAGAGAAGACGAACTAAGCAGTGCAGACAGCGTAGATGGAGCCTGGACAGCAGGCAGAGCAGACACACCAGAGGAATATACCACAGAAGACCCAACAGGAGGAGAGGCAGGCACAGAAGGAGCAGAAAACAGAAGGGAAGGAGAGGCAAAGGACACTGACTTACCTGGCTGACCCGGTGAAAGCCTCCGCTCAGCCGTCCGTCCGTGTCCCGAATGAGGAGCCGCCCCGACGTCCAGAGTATCTTCTTCATCCGATGCCGACAGTTCCCCTTCAGAGCGCTCTTCCACCTCCGCCGAGTGGGACACCTGGCCAGTCCCTGAAGAGCCACCGCTGCAGCCGGACAGGCTGAAGACTCCATCGCTGGGAGCTGCCACTCTGCAGGGAACAGAGCGGCCTCCGTAGGTCTGGCACTGGGCGGTGACGTCACTGCCCTGCGACGCTGTAGCACTTGTCCTCAGCAGGCTTCCATCCGAAGGTCGCATGCCCGTGACGTCATAGACGGGCGCCTCCGGCCGAGCACCGCCACTCGTTCCCGCCTCCTCTTCTTCCCGCCGAACGCCCCGCCGCAATGGGACAGCGGCGGGCGCCGAGATCCGGTCCGGAACCACCGATGGGACGCAGGGGACCCTCCTGGAGCCTCGACTTCGTCCACGAGAGGCCACGGCCGTACCCGGAAGTAGGCCCGCACCCGGACCCCGCACTTCACTCCCACGCCGGACCGCGCTGCCACCGGAGGGACCCGGGGAGCCAGTCGGATGCTCCAGAGCTGCAGGTGAGGGGGCAACGGAGCTGGAGGGGGCTGCGCTCACTTTGCCAGGGCCCCGTCTTCGTCGAGGATTCCTCCCGACCCCCGCTGTACCTGTAGGAGGCTTCCCACTGACAGCCGAGGTCGAAGGGTCCCTAGGGGGGCTCCCTAAGCGACGGCGGACCCTAGGGGTCGTTTCTGGGCTGAGGCGCTCAGGAGGCCTTGACCTCCTAGGCCGTGATAAAGTTGGGGCAGGCGAAGCTGGTACCTGCCCCGACCCCTGTAGTAAGCCATCCATATTGGCCTGAAGCCATTGCGGACCATTTGCCATGGCCGCACTGCGTAACTGGGCCAGCATAGAGTCCAAATCTGCAATACCGATAGACAAGGAGGGGTACAGAAGTTCTCCTATTGCTGTCTGGTCTCCAACTGACCGGACCCCTGGTCCCACCCTAAACTAGCCCCTGCTAACCCCACCTTGCCCCACCCTGCCCCACCTTCCCAAAAACCAATCACCTGCTATAGTTCTTCCTTAAAAAAGTTAACCCCCACTGGGTAGCAACCTTCCCTGCAAACCCCAGTCATGTCCAGCCTTCCGCTTACTGCTGTGCATCCATCTCCAGGCTTCCCCCCTTTCCCTTCCCTTCCCTGGTCTAACCCCTCCCCCTTTCCATTCATAAAGATCTAGTTTTATGTTTTTATCTTCTTACCCCATGAAATGTTTATTAAGTTGTAATCTCTCTGTATTATCGTTCACATATGTCTATCTAATATATATTTTATCATTTATTATGTATTTATATATGTTACATGGTAATGATTTACCAGTGTTTTTAATTCTTATGTACATGCCTTACTCGGTTCTCTCCACGAGCTGGCAGGAAACTTCTGACTGGCTGGTGTCACATCATTAGGTGTTGAAATCTGCTTGAAAAGGGAGCGCGCTTACCACTGTCGTACAGCGCATGCTCTGAAGCGCGTTGTATTCTGGTCCTGGGCCCTGCTCACATCATCCTGCTCCTGGCTGTGTTCCACACTGCGCTCCACCTGCTTCAGTAAGGACTTCAACCCGCTTTCTCCTCCACTCGGGGACTCCTGTAACATTCCACCTGGCAGTACCAGCAGCTCCCGCGGTCTGCACCAACTGGCATTATGCCTGTTTTTTACCTATCTTTGGACTTATACCTTATAACTACATTTCTTGCATATTCGGTATTATGACCAAGCCTGTGCACCTATAACCTCCTTTTATTGTTAGAGACTTCCTTGGCCAGTGCTAATATGTAGAAACTAGTAAAGAATCTCCATGTGTCCCTCACTGATGTGATGAAATCATGTTGACAAAATAAGAGTTGAAGAGTCAAAGTTGTCACAGAGATAACCCACAATGAAGACCACTGCCCGATCTTCTACAATGTTTGTAAGTGGCTGGCAGGGACATTTTGAATGCAGCTGTCTTCATTTTTTTTTTTTTTTTTAAGTGTCACTAAACCCACATCATAAAAAACTATCAATAAATGGTGTATTACATGCTGTTCACACTCACTCAGTCACTATGAGATTTGTTTTCTGTATTTTGCAAAAAAACTGGTTGATGCTGCTGCTCTTGATCTCCACCTTATGTTCATGACCCCAATGTAGCTAGGGAGTTTGCAGCTGTGGTGGCAACTCTGCACATGCTCAGTCTTCAGTGAGTTTCTATGCTGACCATTTCCTCTCTATCACGTCTGAGCAGCCCATGTGAGTATAGAGTCACACATTTGGGCATATATACAGTGGTAAATGACAGTTCACTCCCTCCCTCCCCTTCTCCATGCCCATTAACTAGCTAAGCACAATGTGGGCGGGATATCACATGTAGATTAATGGAGGCTTCACCTCCCTCTTATTCTAAGACACAGGCTGGAGGGGCGTAACACAGCCTATGACTGGCAGAAATCCACCCACACTATGATATTGCCAAAAAAATAATAAAGATTTGATTTCAAATATATATTTGTATGATCATTTAGGCTCGGTTCACATATATGCGATGCGGGAAGGCTGCGAATTCGCAGCCTTTTCCCGCATCGCACACGCACCCCCGGCAGTTCACACTGCCATATGCGATACGCTGGGGGTGTCAATGTAATCTTAACGACACCCCCAGTTTGATCGCATATCGCAGTGCGATCGTGCAGTTCGCACAGGATCGGATCGCACAAGTGTGAACCGCTGTGCGATCCGATCCTGATGCGGCTAGAAAAAAGGGTCCTGTGCGTGTTTGGAGCGGCTGCGGTGCGAATTTAGCCATACAAACTGTTTGGCTAAACTCGCACCGCACAGCCGATCGCATGTAATGTCGGAGCAGTGCGCTCCGATATTACATGCGAACCCCGCACACGCACAAGTGTGAACCGGGGCTAAAAACACTTTATTGATATTAATTATTTTTACTCTGTATTCCAAAGGCTGTTTTTTATTTATTTTTTTTTTTATTTTGGATATGTGACCAGCAGTAGAGGACTAGAAGACAGGCTGGAAAAGATCTGGATCATGTGACAGCTGTATAATGATTAGGAAAAAGGTACTTAGATTTTTTAAAATTAAAATAAATAGTGTCATCATCCATATATATAATAAGAAGGGCAATGTAAATTAAACAATGTGTTTAGCATCACTTTAACTAAATTTGTCTGTGGCACCATATAAAGCTGCAGTGAAAGACTCCATGGACCCCAGATTTAAGGGTTCCCGAGTGGCATCAACTTGCCCCACAGTCATTGCTCTCATCAACGGGCAGCCAAACGCTTGTCTTTTGGACACGGAATCAAAAGTTACTACTATGAATGTACAGTATTATGATCAACCGTTTATAAGTGAACTAATTCTAGACACACCGGGGGTTACACTA
The DNA here is from genome assembly GCF_965119305.1 of Pelophylax lessonae. Lineage (NCBI taxonomy): Eukaryota > Metazoa > Chordata > Amphibia > Anura > Ranidae > Pelophylax > Pelophylax lessonae. Next base: position 573,451,894 of record NC_138770.1, on the reverse strand, counting down.
CTGGTAGCCTATACCCTACATATTAAGGTGGAAGGGGTAGCATGATGAATATCCAACTGTTTGGAGAGAACTTTCAGAAGGAGGGTGTCATCCTTGTGAGGAATGCACCATTACAGGGGATATCGGTCATTTTCGGGGTGGATATCTTCCAGAAGCTCAATGGATTTTTATTTTTGATGGGTGCATTGCTACAGTTTTGGTAGGCAACATGATAATAAAGCTTCATGCACACTGGACTTAATCAAAACGCTAGTAGAAAGCTGTAGCTGTAGAGGGAGTTTTTTTAGCTTTTTTGCAGTAGGGTTTTTAGCGGTTTTCGGCAGTAGTGTTTTTTAGCTTTTTTTTAGCAAAAGCTTCTGGCTTAAAAACGCTGATAAACGCAGAATAGCTGCGTTTTTCAGCGTTTGTAAGCTTTTATCAGAGTTAGAGCGCTTTTACAGCTAAAAAACCTTTTTCTCTAGCCAGAAAACGCATAGGCTGTTATCAGCAGTTTTTGGCAGGGGCGTTTTCGGGGGAAAAAAAAGCCACAACTAGTGGGTTTTGAGAGGAAAAAACGCTGAAAAATGCCATGTATTGAATACGTTTTACTTCATTTAGTTAACAAATACAGTTATGGCATGAAAAACCCATCGAATGAACATGGTCCTTGACGTGAAAATGCTGAGAACAATTACCTTAAGATGCTGTAAAGTAGCACACGCAGTGACATTGAAAAGTTTGCTTTCATAGAATACCTCATGTTACACTTTACCTTGGTGAGAAAAGATTGTTGGTTTCCTGTGCCTATTAATTGAGAATCATTTTAGTTGGCAAGTGCTGACAAGTTTCACAGACAAGTTGTACAGCACTTCAGCTGTAGATCAACATGCGGAATTCTGGGACATACTTTGTAGATACGTAATTACTAAAGTAAGAGAGGTGATGGAAAGCTATCTGCTGCACGTTGTAAAATAAACTTCTGATTGCGTTTGAAAGTAGAATTCCAGACAGAACATGATGTTTGGTCACTATTATTTAACCACTTCCGCTCTGGAAAATGTTACCCCCTTCATGACCAGGCCATTTTTTGCTATTCTGCACTGCGCTATTTTAATTGCCAATTGCCTGGTCATGCAATGCTGTACTCAAGTTAAAGGTACATATTCAATTACACAAATGGAGCTTTCTTTTGGTGGTATTTGATCACCACTGGGTTTTTTATTTTTTATTATATAAACGAAAAAGACTGAAAATTTTGTAAAAAAACAAAAAACCCAATATGTTTTTACTTTCTGCTTTAAAACATTTTCAGTAAATACAAAGTTAAAACAAATCAAATTTCTTCATGATATTAGACTGGCTACATGTCAAGAAAAAAAAAAAAAAATCTCAAGTGTTTATTGGTTTGTGTGAAATGTATAGCGTCTGCAAAGGATGATGTATATACTGGAATTATTTTTTTTTATGCTAGTAATTCGAGATGCACTGAAATTTCAGCAGCCAAAAACGGTGTTTTCGTCATTTTAATAAATAGAGAAAAGTGCTGATAAGGACGCCAAAAACGAATGCGATTTTACCATGATTTTACTGTGCTTATAGTGTGTTTTTCATAGGTTATGTGACTCAAAACCCGCATCAAAAACCTAACACAGGTGCACTATTGATGTGTTTTTTAATGCATTTAACCACTTAAGCCCCGGAAGATTTTACCCCCTTCCTGACCAGGGCCTATTTTGCGATTCGGCACTGCGTGACTTTAACGGACAATTGCGCGGTCGTGCGGCGCTGTACCTAAACGAATTTGACGTCCTTTTTTCCCCACAAACAGAGCTTTCTTTTGGTGGTATTTGATCACCTGTGCGATTTTTTTTTTTTTTTTTTTTTTTTTTTTTTTTTTTTTGATCATGCGCTATAAACAAAAAAAGAGCGTCAATTTTGCAAAAATATTTTTTCACATATTTTTTTTATATGAAATTCCCCAAAAAATGTAAAAATCTAAATTTTTTAACATTTTAGGCCAATTTTTTTTTTTGCCATATGTTTGGTAAAAAAAAATCGCAAAAAGCGTATATTGATTGGTTTGGGCAAAAGTTATTGCGTTTACTAACAAAGGGAAAGATTTTCGTAATTTTTTTTGTTTTGTTTTTTTAACGCGTAATGGCGGCGATCTGCGTTTTTTTTTTTTTTTTTGCATGACTGCGACATTGGGGCGGACAGATCGGACCCTTGACTGACATTTTTGACACTTTTGGGGTTACCAGTGACATTACTACAGTAATCAGTGCCATACATATGCACTGTTACTGTAAAAATGACACTGGCAGTGAAGGGGTTAACTTTTTTTTGAGAGGGAGGGGTTAAGTGTGTCCCTAGGTGCGTGTTTCTAACTGTGATTGGCTGTGGCTTGATGTGTAAGAACAGTGATCAACTGTCCTACATAGCAGAACCGTTTGATCACCATTCTTACACAGGGAAGAATGACAGGCGGCTGCCTGCCTTTCTCCCGGTGTAACGGACGATCGCAAATGCCCGGCGGACATCGGGTCCGATGGGCACATGCGCGGGAGAGCGCCTCCGGTGGCGCGCGCTCGCTCCCTAGAGCCTCACAGGCTAGCGACGTAGCCCTACGTCGCTTTGCCTGTGAGGGGCTGACTGCCGCCGTAAATAGTCGTGCAGCGGTCGGCAAGTGGTTAATTGGGAAGGTGCATTTTTTTTAACTGACCAAAAATGCAGCAAGCAAGATTTTTAACACCACAATGGAAGTGCAAAAGACCAGTGTAAAGACATACATAGAATTTAAAAGGATGCATTTTTATTGAGCTTTTCTTGCGCTAAAGGTGCTGATAACGACCAACAATAAATTCCTATTCATTTAAATTCACAATATTAATTAAAAAGTTGAATATAATACAATTCTATTTAAAAATATATATATTTTTTTAAAAACTGTAATTTTCTGTTTTGGCCAAGTGTATCCTAAATTTTCGCTTTCGGTACCAAAATTTCTATTCGGTGCACCTCTACTAGTAATGGCGGTCAATCTGACACTAACTGACACTTAGTGGGAACTGACTGACACTGACATCACCAGTGAAACTATTACAGTGATCAGTGCTAATAATATACATTATCACTGTACTAATGACACTGAATGGGAAGGGGTGAACATCTAGGGGGTTAACTATGTGCCTAACAATGTGTAATGTGTGCTTCTTTTTACTACAGATCGATTTTTGTTTCTTTTCCCTGCTGTACAGAGCCCAGTGTTAATTGTGAACACAGGGCTTTGGGCTGTGATTCGTCACAGCTGATCAGCCGGTCACGGACGTGAATCATTGGCCAGGATCTGCTGACAAACTCCTGCTGTGTCAAATCACAGACAAGTAGGCAGGCAGGGAGGCGCGTGTGTCTGAAACCCTGAAACAGGCACCAGTGTACGGGTATGTCGCTGTGCCTGTAGGAGCCGCCCTGGCACTATGTTACCAAAAGTGTTGGGACACCTGCCTTTACACGCACAGGAATTTATTGGCATTCCAGTCTTAGTCCGTAGGGTTCAATATTGAGCTGGCCCACCCTTTTCAGCTATAACAGCTTCAATTCGTTCCGGAAAAGAGGTCCACAAGGTTTAGGTGTGTATCTATGGGAATGTTTGACCATTCTTCCAGAATTGCATTTGTAAGGTCGGGGACTGATGTTGGATGAGAAGGCCTGACTCACAGTCTCCACTCTAATTTATCCCAAAGGTGTTCTAATGAGTTGAGATCAGGACTATGTTTAGGTCAGTTCCTCCACTCCAAACTCGCTCATCCATGTCTTTATACATTATATATTTACTTTGCTTTGTGTACTGGTCCAAATCATTTGTTGGAGGGGGGGATTATGATGTGGGGTTGTTTTTCAGGGGTTGGGTTTGGCTCTTAGTTCCAGTGAAGGGAAATCTAAAGGTGTCAGCATACCAAAGCATTTTGGACTAATGCATATTCCCAACTTTATGGGAACAGTTTGGAGATGGCCCATTCCTGTTCCAACATGACTGCACACCATTGCACAAAGAAAGGTCCATTAAAAAAAAAAAAAAGACGAGGGAGTTTGGGGTGGAGGAACTTGACTGGCCTGCACAGACATCACAAACGTCACAACCAAGAGGGCAATTTACACATCTCCATAGAAGTTTCACAAATGAGGGGGAGTTCTGTAGACAGTCAAATCCTAGAAAAGTGGTTTCTTGGGAAAGTTTATAATCAGACTCCTATTAGAAAAGGTTCAGACAGAGAAGAACTGATGAGGAACAAAGAACTGAGAGATGAGGGCTATAAAAGTGTAGAACAAATTAGAATAATTTTAGATTATAACATACAGAGCAGGAAGGTAGAAAGTACTGTCAATAAATATTGGAACATTTTACAAAGAGATAAAATATTAGTAATTAGTTAATATAGTATTAACCCCCCCCCCCCGGCCTTAATTTATTTACAAAAAAGTCCCAGCGTTGAGAAATATTTTAGCTCCAGGTGTTATAGACCCCCCTAAAACTAGTGAGGGTGGTCGATTATTTCCATCTGTGGTGGGGCTTTATACCTGTGGTAAGTGTAAAGCAGTTAGGGCTTAGCTGTCACATGTTTTTGAATGTGCTAATGTACATTTGTGTATGTTTTTATAAATGAATAAAATAACAAATAAAAAAAAAAAGCATGTAGGACTTCAAAAAATAATAATAAGAGGATAAAAGAGTTCAGGTCCACTTCCACAGGGAAATCCCACATAATTAAGGAATCTACCTTTTCCACTAAAAGGGTAGTTTACACGATGGAGTGCCCATGTGGCATCCAGTATGTGGGACGTACCTCCAGGGAGCTGCATGTACAAATTCAACAACATATGGCTAATATCAGGAAGGGGAAAAGGGAACATAATGTTCCTAAAAACTTTATAACAATGAGCAGATGCCCATTGGGTCTGAAATTTTGGGGGGTTGAGAAAGTAGTTAAACATTGGGAGGGGGAATTCTGTTAACTAAAAGAGAGTATTTTTGGATCTTTGAAGCCAAAGTACTAGCCCCTCTTGGTATGAATTCAGATTTTATTTCAGATAGATGAACGAAATGTGTATCTCTGATTAGTTTTAAATGGTATCAGTTTACCCATATCATTACATAGATATTTTAATGATTTTATATATTTTTATTTCAATGTACTTGTTGCCTTATTTATTATAATATTTTAGTTTTATATGTGTATACAAACATAAACAAATATATAAAGATATTATTTGTGATGTTTTAAATAGTATTTCACAGTATTTTATACTTTCTAGTACGTGCTTAGTTACGGGCCATGTACTTTGAGAAGTGACTAGGTTAGGTGTTGTGATGAGTCAAGATGAGATGTTTATTAAAGTTGTCCTCCCCTGTTTTTGTTAATATATCTAATCTAAGGGTTGTCCTCGTCCCAGATAGTCTCTTTCAGGGTGACTGTCAGTCGGGGCACGTCATATCCGTTGCCAGAAGTCCCTGCCTTTCTAAGTAATTTCGTATGGCTCCTGTTAGCAGCTAGTCCGATACGTCACTTCCGGTAACGTATGTGTACTGTGGGCAGAAATGTCGTTTGGAGCAGAAAAGAAAGGAAGGAGAAAAGTGTGCATAGCTATTAGAGGAGAAGAGTATTATCCAATACGTATGTTCATCGTACTGGCCTCATCACTTCTGGATTTTTAGATTATTTACATTTTTATTACATTTAGCTATAAAAGGTCTTGCATAAGGTCGGCTCCTCACCTACTGAGGAAGTCCAATCAGAGGGCGTAATGCGTATGGATGGGAGGAGCCAAAGCCAGTGACATCATTAATTACCAGTGTCAACATGGAAAGCTGATGGTTTTTACATGCCTGTTTTCCCAATGTTCTTTTGAGTGTTTTAATCCTGTTTTTTCTTCAATAAGTGGTGTTTCTGTTTTTGTTTTGTGATATAGCATACTGAGGACCGAGGGTCGAAGAGGGAAAGGTGGCAGATTTACCCCTGGATGGGAAGATAAGGAGATCTAGGTGCATTATGTATAGGAGTGTGTTAAAGGCATATTTCACTCTGTAATGGGGTAAGATATTTGAGGTGAGCAAGCACTTCACCCGTTGGTGGTGGGTCACTAGAAGCACTGTGAAGATAGAAGAATTGTCATAGTAGTACACAAGTGGTTTCACAGACTTTATGAGATTATTGCTATTTTCATTTTTTTCCTTCACATTAATTGAAGGTGTTTGTGATTATAATTGAGTGGAGTTACACTAGAGTTTATAGTATATTTCACATATTTAGTATTATGTGGTACACTCCATTTTTTTTATGAAGTTGTATTTTCATTTGTGTGTATTTACTCACGTACCTGTTGTGCTACACTTATTTACAAATTTTTCTAAGTAAACTGAAACTTGATGACTTCCTTATGTTTTTCCAATACTCCGTTCCTCTGTAAGAGCCAGGTGTCCTAACCAATGATGGAACTCACACAGAGTCAGTGGCGGCCCGTGCATAGGGGGCGCCAGAGCGCCGCCCCCCTAAAAAAAAAAGAAAAAAAAATAGAAAAAAAAAAAATGACAAAAAGAACAAATAAAGTTTTGAAAAAAAAATCATGTTCGCAGGCCTATGCGCTCGGCCTGGTGGCTATGGGGGGGGGGAGGGGTTTACGACCCAAAAGAGGCGCCGATTGGCTGCCTTCTGGGGGCGTAACCTGGGCACAGGAAAAAGCGCTGAGCCACCCCCACCTTCGTGATATCCTGGCTGTGATTGGTCCAGTCTCCAGTCTGGACCAATCATCATCCAGGACATCGCTGACTCGCAATGGGGGCGGTGCCGGTGCGTGCGTCAGTCACGCACCGTCACCGCCCGATCTCCTTCCCGCGGCCCAGACCGGAAGACAGAAGACTGAAGAGGAGGACGTCCACGGCGCTGCTCGTCCCGGTTCCCGGAATCCAGCCATCCCGCCGCCGTCAGAAGGTAAGTGATTGAAGCCGACCTGTGCCCTCACCTGTGCCATGCCTGTACCATCACCTGTGCCATGCCTATGCCATCACCTGTGCCATGCCTATGCCATCACCTGTGCCATCACCTGTGCCATCACCTGTGCCATGCCTATGCCATCACCTGTGCCATGCCTATGCCATCACCTGTGCCATGCCTATGCCATCACCTGTGCCATCACCTGTGCCATGCCTGTGCCATCACCTGTGCCATCACCTATGCCATCACCTGTGCCATGCCTATGCCGTCACCTGTGCCATGCCTATGCCGTCACCTGTGCCATGCCTATGCCGTCACCTGTGCCATGCCTATGCCATCACCTGTGCCATGCCTATGCCATCACCTGTGCCATCATCTGTGCCATGCCTATACCATCACATGTGCCATGCCTATGCCATCACCTGTGCTATGCCTGTACCATGACCTCAAAGTCATGCAATTTTTTTACCGCGTTTTGTGCCGCGAAGCAATACCTATTACATTTTTCTTTTTTGCGCCCCCCCAAAAATTTTGAGCACCAGCCGCCACTGCACAGAGTTAAACTTTATTCTTCATAAGGTGACACTGTTACCCATTAGCTCCAGCCCAAACACAACATCCTAGAAGGTGGTCACATGGTCAATCAAACCTAGAAGCACTGGATATTGACTGAGGACTCCAATAGAGCAACAATGTAGCGAGGGACTTCACATAAGGGGAGTATTAGTAGGTGAAGTTTCTGCTCTGAATGTGCAAAAATGACAGATTCTGTAAAAAGTCCTTTTTTTCTTTGTAGCCCTCTAACCTCATTACCAACACAGATTATGAGCAGATTCAGTGAACCTTGGAAACTCCTGGGTGGGTTGCACCTCTCCATGGCCCCAGGAGCACATACTAACTTCATCTTAACTATTATTACTTTCTTACTTTGGAGCTATATCCTTCTTTTGCCATCCAACAATATCGTCATTGGGTAGAGGGAAAGTTCAATCATGGGGATATAGAGGGTAATTTCACTTTACATGGAGGAAATGGATAAACTCAAGAAATGTCTGCTTGTAAAAATTAACAAGTTGGTAGAGGCTTTTTTCCTCTTCTGTCTTTCCTAGATGTCTTGCTTCCTGGCAGTGACATTTCGGCAGAAAAACCCTTTACACTTGTAAAAGTGTGTAATGTGTATAGGTGCGTTTAGCTACGTCAAGCATATGGGAGTTTTCATTTAATTAGCCAGATTATTAATTTATTCTGGCCTTTGAAATTAATTCATTCTCAAGTGCTAAACATGCCAAACGGCAACGCGCCTGTGCGCGCGTCAAACGTTTTAAAAGCCACTGCTCCTGGATGCACTGGCGGTTTTTTTTTTTTTTCTTGCCTTTAAACTCCTTTAAATGTCTGTGTGTGCATGGACACATAGGCTATCATGCAGAAGCATTGAAGGCAGGAAAAAAAAACACTGTAGGAGTAGCTGAAAAAAACGTCCAGTGTGCATGAGGCCTAAGTCTTCATTTCTGTTACATACATAAGGTAGTGCGTGTGTGTGTCTGACGAACCATGACTGTGTACCCTTGTATCAACGGCCCTTGTTTAGCAAATGGAGAAAAGAGCTTATGTGACCTCACTTTTTACCAATGTGGAAAACACTGGTCATGAGAGTGCAAGGTCTGAGTTTGCTGTGGGTGGGGCTTTTCAAAGGGGTGGAATTTAGCAGGGACTACAGTAAAAGATGGACTATGCCAGGTATCGTTATGGGGAAAAATGCTCCCATTACTAATCAATAAGAAGGCATCTATATAATTTACATTGTTGCTGCTTTTAGTTTTTCTTTTCTAGCATTGATTTAAAGCATTTACATATATCAGATGCCAGATATCTAGGCTATTGTGAAGGTTTGCCCCGGTAAATCTGCCTATTAACACCAATTCTGGTTTGTGACATTGACCCATATTGGTAACCTGCCTACCATTGTATTGACTGATGTGCCTATAAACATTATGATTTTTTTCTGATTTTTGAATGCATATAAACCTAATTAAATCAATGTAGATTTGCAATGCATATCTTTTGTCTTTGCACTCTTTAAACAAATATAAATTTAACCATCTCACTTCACATGATGCCTCGGAGTGACCTATCAAATTAAAATGATTATTTGTGCAAATAACTAGGAACTGTTATGTGATTAGGCCTGTGGAGAGACTGGAGAATATGTCAGCTAACATAAACCACCTAAAATATGTTCTAATAATTAAGAAATAAACTCTTGGACAGGAGAACTGCGGTGTGAATATAAAATTTGCTAGAGATTATTAGGTAAAGTATTTATGAGAGCAGCAGTTGTAGAAAAGGCTAATAAAAACAATATTGCAAATAATATTTTCTCTATCAGCTTGGGTGTGAAAAAGAAAAAAATACATATGCTGATTTAGAAAAAAATACATATGCTGATTTAGGTATATTATTTATTTCTTAATATATATATTATATACAATGTGTGAATATGTATGTGTGTGTATGTATGTATGTATGTATGTATGTTTGTGTGTGTGTGTGTGTGTGTGTGTATATATATATATATATATATATATATATATATATATATATATATATATATATATATATATATATATATATATATATATATATATATATATATATATATAATATATATATATATATATATGTATATGTGATCGACCAATAGTTTTTTTCGTTGCCGATGCCGATATTTTGCTAATCGCATATTTTCACACATGTAAAAATTACCCAAAAAAAACACAAATTTCGACACAAATCTCTTAAACAACGTGTTATTCTTTATTTATTAACATTTTTAACATTAAGTGCTCGTTCTTCACATCTTAACTGCATAAAAACTGATAGGAAAACTTAAATTGCAAGGAGTTGGACATTAGCATTTCACATCATCTGATTGTGCATTATGTATAATAAAGTGCTGCAGTAGTGGACTCATTCACTGCAATATAACAATTTTAATTCACTACTGCAGTTCAGTCAGCGCAAAACTGCTAGGAAAAAAACTAGGCAACGACAACAGCTACACAATAAAATACACATAAACACTGCACAATTGCTATAAAAAGAGCAAGGCAACAGCTACACAATAAAATACACATTACACACTGCACAACTGCTATAAAAAGAGCAAGGCAACAGCTACACATGTCACAGTGGATTGGACTGGAGTCAGTGGAGGACTATCTGCAATGCAGTATGGCACTCACTGCAACTACTGCAGTGTGCAGTCAGTGCAATACTGCTAGAAGAAATGCAAGGCAAGTAGGCAACAGCTACACATGTCACAGTGGATTGGACTGGAGTCAATGGACTATCCTGCACTGAAGTATGGCACTCACTGCAACTACTGCAGTCAGTGCAATACTGCTAGAAGAAAAGCAAGGCAACAGATACACAGTGGATTGGACTGTGTACTACCGCTTGTAACGCTCCTGCGTTTCATGTATGGTGTGGATTTTCAGCTGCAGAAATATTCCACTTCAGTAGTCATGTAAGAGAAACGCTGAGATACCATTCCCAACCCTCAATGACTCATCATGTGTGGAAGGTCTTAATTCAGCCAGTAAATACACACACTCTACACGATGGTTCCTAGAGTTACTTTATGTATATAGTAACACAGTGATGTTTAGACTGAAGAGACAGGTTGGGTGGAGATGGTAGATGACAGACACTTGAAGGAAAGATAGTAGCAGATGGATGCAGATAGGTTTAGCAATCATGTATGGTAGCAGATGACAGAGTAGCAGGTGGACATACAAAAGAGATCAACCCAGTGCAGGAATAGTTAGCAGTAGTCTCAAGAGCTAGCAATCTAGACATGCAGATGTGATAACAGTCCTTACTATGCAGAGCTAGATAGTGTAAGCTTTAGTATAAAGTTTATAGAGGTTTCCCCTGCGGGGTACTTAACACTAATAGCAATATAGCCAAGGGGTGGTTCAAGAAGAGCGGATGATCCAGTAGCGGGATACAGGGATCAGCGCAGCGTGGTTCCGTCAGCGAGGTATGCTTGCAAGCACGAGAGCTTCAAGCTAAGTTAGCATCTAGGTAACAAGGGTGTTTGAACGAACACATGTGAGAGCCGGCGATCTAAATAGCCATCCAGTCCGGCGCTGAGTGATGACAGCTTCAGTCTTAAAGGTGTATGCGCACCTTTCCAAAAGAGAATGGTGGGGCGCATACACTTATGAAAAGAGTAATTAGGGTACCAAAGGTACCGGAACATTACAGTACCCCCCCTTTAAGGCCGGCTCCTGAAGGCCTCTGGAGCTGGTTTGTCTGGGTATCTCGCATGAAAATTGCGGATTAATCTAGGGGCATGTATGTCAGAGGTGTTTAGCCAGGTGTCGTCTTGGGGCCCATAGTTCTTCCATCTAACCAAGTACTGAAGTCTTCTTCTGTAGATACGAGAATCCAGAATCTCTTTTATCTCGTATTCTTCTCCACCTTCAACTTGTACAGGAGGCGGAGGTGGAATATTAGGCCTTATTCCTTGGTCCGGAACATGGGGCTTCAGTAGCGACACATGGAAAATGGGATGTATCTTTAGGTCTATTGGCAATGTAAGCTGAACTGCAGCTTTTCCAATAAGTTTCTTGATTGGGAAAGGTCCCAAGAACAGAGGTCCAAGCTTTTTGCTAGGGATCTTCAGTCTCAAATTTTTTGTTGAGAGCCAAACGAGGTCCCCGATAGTGTACTGTGGAGAAGGTCTTCTGCGAAGATCATAGTACTTCTTTTGTTGACTATGAGCGTGTGTAATGGTAGTATTTAGTAAACCCAGAGAATCCTTTATTTGGGTAAGATAGTCTGAGGCCACTGGGTTATTTGAAGGAAGGATGCGTGGTGGAAGAATAGAGGGATGAAACCCATAGTTCAAGTAGAACGGACTCTGCTTGGTTGTACTGTGGGTTGCGTTGTTGTAGGCAAATTCTGCCAGAGGGAGAAGATCCACCCAATCATCCTGTTGGTAAGAAGTGTAACAACGTAAATACTGCTCAATGCATTGGTTGACTCTTTCAGTCTGTCCGTTGGTCTGCGGATGGTAAGGAGAAGTGAGCTTCCGCTCGATCCGTAGTATGTGACATAGTTCTTGCCAGAACTTAGAAATAAATTGGGATCCACGGTCAGACAGAAGAGTTTTTGGGATGCCATGCAATCTAAAGACATGTTTCATCAGGAGTTCTGCCGTTTGTTTGGACGAAGGTAGTCTGCGAATAGCAATGAAATGTGCCATCTTTGTCAGATGGTCCACTGACACCAAGATGGTATTAAATCCTTTGGAAGGAGGCAATTCTACGATGAAGTCCAAGGACACAACTTCCCATGGAGTTTGGGGTATTGGTAGACTGCATAGTAGACCGGATGGTCTCGTAGTGTCAATTTTGGACCTGGCACAGACATTGCATGAAGAGACGAATTTTTGTATAGATGTTTTCATGTCAGGCCACCAGAATTGCCGGGAAATCAAATTAAGAGTCTTTGTCATACCCATATGTCCTGCCATAGGCACATCATGCGATAATTCCAAGATCTTGGTGCGTAGGGTAGGTGGTATGTAAAGTTTGTCGTTGTAGTAGAGGAAGCCTTCTGCATCAGTATTTAGTTGTGGTGGGGGTGAATCCAAACTTATACCATGCAAAACCTCTTCCTTCAAGGAACGAACAACTCCAATAATGCGTTTGTGAGGTATTATAGGAACGGAAGGGATTTCAAAGTAGTTTTCTTCAGTTAGTCGTCATAGTGCATCCGCTTTTTTGTTCTTATCTGCAGGTGTGTAGGTCACTAGGAAGTTAAACCTTAGAAAGAATAGTGACCATCGTACCTGTCGATGCGAGAGAGTTTTGCTAGTCTGAAGATATTGGAGGTTTTTATGGTCCGTGTATATAATTATTGGTAATTGGGTGCCTTCGAGTAGATGTCGCCAATTCTCCAGAGCCAATTTTATAGCAAGCAGTTCCTTTTCACCCACGGGGTAATTTATCTCGGGACTGCTTAGGGATTTAGAAAAAAAGGCGACTGGATGAAGTGGTGAAGTGTGGGTTGGTCGTTGGGAGAGTATTGCTCCTACTGCCATGTTTGACGCATCTACCTCCAGAATGTATTGGAGGGATGGGTCTGGATGGCGTAATATGGGAGTAGAAGTAAATCTTGTCTTTAACAAGTGAAAAGCTTTATTTGCTTCATCTGACCATTTAAATGTTTTTTTTTTATGCTAGTGAGCTGTGTGAGGGGTCTCACAATAGCAGAGAAGTTTTTAATGAACTTCCTGTAGAAATTTGAAAATCCAAGGAATCGCTGTAGCGCCTTGCGTGTGGTTGGTGTAGGCCAATCCTGAATGCAGGATATCTTACTCATGTCCATCTCGATTCCTGTTTTGGATATGATGTAGCCTAGAAAGAGTACCTCCTCTTTATGAAACAAGCATTTCTTCAGTTTCACATAAAGGTTATGTGCAAGCAATCTCGATAATACAAGTCTTACATGTCTTATGTGTTCAGACAGGGATCGTGAATATATAAGTATATCGTCCAGATATACCACAACACAGACATCTAGTAAGTCTCTGAAAATATCGTTTATAAATCGTTGGAAAACTGCAGGGGCGTTGCATAGCCCGAATGGCATCACAAGATATTCGAACAATCCGTATCTGGTTCTGAATGCAGTCTTCCACTCGTGTCCATCACGGATTCGAATGAGATTGTATGCTCCTTTCAGGTCCAATTTTGAAAAATAGGTAGCTCCACGCACCTGCTCAATGAGCTCAGGGATAAGCGGTAGTGGATAGCGATCTTTTATTGTGATAGCATTCAATTGCCTGTAGTCGATGATAGGCCTGAGACTTGAGTCCTTATTGCGGACAAAAAAGAGTCCTGCTGCTGTGAAAGAAGTGGAAGGTCTAATAAAACCTTTTTCCAAATTCTCATCCAAATAGTTTTTGAGATGGGAAAGTTCATCCTGTGAAAGAGGGTAAACATGACCGAACGGCAATTTGCTATTTGGGAGTAGATCAATGCTACAATCATAGTCTCGATGGGGAGGTAGTGCTTGAGCATTTTTCTCAAGAAAAACCTCCGAGAGATCCTGATAACATAGTGGTGCAATCTCATCTGTCACCACAGACAGGATCTTCCCGGAAGACGGGAGGTTACACGTATCCTCGCAATAGCAAGAGAGGAAGGTCAGGGTTCGTTCCTTCCAATCTATGGTTGGTTGATGTGTGTGTAACCAGGGAAGTCCCAACACAATGGGAAAGTGGGGTGAAGGTATTAGATCGAAGGTAGTGGTCTCCCTATGAGACTCGTTAGTAGTGACTAGAAGTGCTTGTGTCTGATCGGTGATCGGACCAGAGGATAACGGAACACCAGTAATAAGACTTACTGAGACAGGTTTAAGTTTAGAAATAATAGGAATTTTATTTAAAGCAGCAAAACATATATCAATATAATTTCCACAAGATCCTGTGTCAATCATGGCCTTAGTAGTAATCCTGTTCTGGTCCCACTGTAATGTCAAACAAACAGAAATGTAAGGGTTAGTGATTGAAGTTGTCAATCCCCCTAGGAGGACATGTGAACACTCACCCTTCTTTTTGTTGACTAGGGGACAGACGTTTATCTTGTGATCCGGGGATGCACAGTACAAGCAGAGATTTTCATATCGTCTTTTGGCTCTTTCCATAGTTGATAGAGGTGGGCGTATGGCTCCTACCTCCATAGGAACGGGGTCAACGGCCGGAATCCGAGAGGAACTGGATAATGGCATTCCCATTCTCTCAGCCTTTCTTTCTCGTAGTCTTCTATCTATGGTAATACTGAGTTGTATTAATGCATCCAGGGTTTTTGGCAGATCCGCTCGGGCGAGCTCGTCTTTAACGGCTTCTGATAGGCCAAGCCTAAATTGGGTTTTCAGAGATGCATCATTCCATTCTGAATCAAGGGTCCATCTCTTGAATTCCGCGACAAAGTCTTCTACAGGCCTCCTACCTTGTTTCAAGGATCTTAATTGAAGATCGGCAGTACTCTGCCTATTGGGATCATCATATAGGCTAGTGAGTTCTGCTAGGAACAAGGCATAGGAGTTGAGAAGCTGGTCGTTTTTCTCAAAAAGAGAGTCTGCCCAGGCTCTAGGATCGCCTGTTAGGTAAGAAATAATAGTACAAACCTTAATGTGATCAGTAAGGTAGGTACGAGGTTTTAGCAAAAAAAGTAACTCACATGCGTTTTTAAATTCGCGAAATTTTTTGCGATCGCCTGTAAATACCAAAGGGGGATTTATCTTGGGTTCAGGGGACTGAGCAGAGGTAAGTTGTGTCAGTCTAATTACCTGCTGCGACAGAGCCTGATTGTCTTCTTTTAATTCAGCAAGTGCGTGTATTAATGCAGTTACTTGCTGTTTTAATTGTGTCACCTGAGTGGTTATTTCTGCTGAATCCATTTGTAGGTTCGTTCAATCTGTAACGCTCCTGCGTTTCATGTATGGTGTGGATTTTCAGCTGCAGAAATATTCCACTTCAGTAGTCATGTAAGACAAACGCTGAGATACCATTCCCAACCCTCAATGACTCATCATGTGTGGAAGGTCTTAATTCAGCCAGTAAATACACACACTCTACAAGATGGTTCCTAGAGTGACTTTATGTATATAGTAACACAGTGATGTTTAGACTGAAGAGACAGGTTGGGTGGAGATGGTAGATGACAGACACTTGAAGGAAAGCTAGTAGCAGATGGATGCAGATAGGTTTAGCAATCATGTATGGTAGCAGATGACAGAGTAGCAGGTGGACATACAAGAGAGATCAACCCAGTGGCGTAGCGTGGGTTGTCAGCACCCGGGGCAAGGCAAGTCATTTGCGCCCCCTAACCCGCAGGATTTTAGCACTCGAGTCTCTTCCACTAGATTAGTTAAAGAAACCCCCCTAAGCACATGTATTGTTTGTTATGAAAATACTGATGTAATTAAAGTAAAATGCATCTAAATACAAGTTTGAATGACCAGCGTGCCCCCTTTCAATGCAGAGAGACCAGCGTGCCCCCTTTCAATGTGGAGAGACCAGCATGCCCCCTTCAATGCAGAATGACCAGCGTGCCCCCATTCAATGCAGAATGACCAGTGTGTCCCCATTCAATGCAGAGAGACCAGCGTGCACCCTTTCAATGCAGAGAGACCAGCATGCCCCCTTTCAGTGCAGAATGACCAGCGTGCCCCCTTTCAATGCAGAATGACCAGCGTGCCCCCTTTCAATGCAGAATGACCGGCGTGCCCCCTTTAAATGTAGAATGACCAGCATGCCCCCATTCAATGCAGAATGACCAGTGTGCCCCCTCTCAATGCAGAGAGACCAGCGTGCCCCCTTTCAATGCAGAATGACCAGCGTGCCCCCTTTCAATGCAGAATGACCAGCGTGCTCCCTTTCAATGCAGAGAGATCAGCGTGCCCCTTTCAATGCAGAATGACCAGCGTGCCCCCCTTCAATGCAGAGAGATCATCGTGCCCCCTTTCAATGCAGACAGACCAGCGTGCCCCCTTTCAATGCAGAGAGATCAGCATGCCCCTTTCATTGCAGAATGACCATGACCAGCATGCCCCTTTTCAATGCAGAATGACCAGCGGGCCCCCTTTCAATGCAGAATGACCAGCGTGCCCCCATTCAATGCAGAGAGACCAGCGTGCCCCCTTGCAATGCAGAGAGATCAGCGTGCCCCTTTCAATGCAGAATGACCAGCGTGCCCCCCTTCAATGCAGAGGGATCATCGTGCCCCCTTTCAATGCAGACAGACCAGCATGCCCCCTTCAATGCAGAGAGACTTACCTGCAGTGGTGGCTTATTCTCAGTTCCCCGCGTCTCCTCGAGTCCTCCCGCCTCCTCCTCGGCCAATGGCATGCGTTCGCCTTTCGGCTAATCAGGAAGCAGGTCTCGGACCCGCTTCCTGATTGACCAGGAGGAGGATCCATGTGACAATAGCAAATTTTCATTCGCTATTGTCACACAATGGGTGGGCTTGGGGCGCACTGCTCTGCGCCCTGGGTCCACCCTTTTTTGAAGCCAATTAGAGCCTCTGGCTCTAATCAGGTGATTAAAAAAAAACCCACTCTGTAACAGCACCAGGCTGCTGACACACTCGCTGCTAAACTGACTGAGCAGTGAAGAGAGGCGGCATAGGCAGGGCTTGGCTTTCAACGCTACTCCACCCTACACCAATGCACAGGTGAGGCACAGTCCAGCCCCGCCCCGCCCCGCCATTTTCAGCCATAGGGCGGCCGCGCTGGACATATCCCAGCCTAAAGATGGAGGCAGCCGCAGACAGTGTGTGAACTATGTATGTCAGAGTCAGACAGACAGAGTGACACTGAGGATGCGCCCCCCCCAGATGTTGCGCCCGGTGCGGCCGGCCCCCCCTGCACCCCCCACGCTACGCCACTGGATCAACCCAGTGCAGGAATAGTTAGCAGTAGTCTCAAGAGCTAGCAATCTAGACATGCAGATGTGATAACAGTCCTTACTATGCAGAGCTAGATAGTGTAAGCTTTAGTATAAAGTTTATAGAGGTTTCCCCTGCGGGGTACTTAACACTAATAGCAATATAGCCAAGGGGTGGTTCAAGAAGAGCGGATGATCCAGTAGCGGGATACAGGGATCAGCGCAGCGTGGTTCCGTCAGCGAGGTATGCTTGCAAGCACGAGAGCTTCAAGCCAAGTTAGCATCTAGGTAACAAGGGTGTTTGAACGAACACATGTGAGTGAGAGCCGGCGATCTAAATAGCCATCCAGTCCGGCGCTGAGTGATGACAGCTTCAGTCTTAAAGGTGTATGCGCACCTTTCCAAAAGAGAATGGTGGGGCGCATACACTTATGAAAAGAGTAATTAGGGTACCAAAGGTACCGGAACATTACACCGCTGCAGTAGGGCACTCACTCATTGGAATAATTTTAAATCCCTACTGCACTACTGCAGTAGTGATTTAAAATTATTGCAGCAGTGAGTGGTGTTCTACTGCAGCAGTAGTCCACTGGCACTGACTCCAATCCACTGTCTATGTCTATTTATTTCTATCACTTTTGCACTGACTGCAGCGCAGCGCAGTCAGTGCAAAACTGTTCGAAAAAAAAAAAAGCTAGACACAAGCTAGACAGTGGATTGGACAGATTCAGTGGACAGACACTACACTATAGACTAGCTACACTTTCAAATTAATACTCCCAGTTAAGTAGAACAATATTATAGTGCAGAAAGCATATCATTTCAGCATGTTCACCAGTTAAACTGCTTCTTTTCTTTTCATACATTGCTGCCACTTCACTAAAAACACGCTCACTTGGTACTGAGGAAGGAGGAGCAGAAAGGTATCTTCTAGCATGAGAAGCAAGTCTTTTGTAGCGTGCCTCATGTTCTTTCCACCAATGAAGTGGATCACTTCTTCTGTCAACTACTGGTTCCTTCAAATAGAGATGAAGTTCATCATCCAGGCTCATAATTGCCGATTCTGATGAATCTTCTGCATGAAGCTCCAATAAAACGCTGAACATTGCATCTATTTGACCACGATTAATTTTCTCTTCTGTCTGTTGTCTTTTGGGACGTTTTTCTCCCGCATCCTGACTTTTCTTTTCGTCAGGAGGAACCTCCTGCACCTTCTGTTGAATATCTTCTGTCAGTCATTGCTTGGCCAATACATCAGCAGAGGAGAAAGGATGGTTCTTGTATCGAGAATCCAAAAGACATGCAAGCACAACAGTTTAATTCTCCTCATGCTTCTCAAACCTTTTGGCGAGGCTGTCCCTCATGACCTGCCTACATGCTTTGATGCCACGTGTGTTGGGTCCTTCATGCTGTTGAAGAAGCATCTTCAGGACTCTCACATATGACTCACCTCCAGTGTCACTTCCTCAATGGGTACGTGCGTCTCTATAATGTTGCCTACTATGTCCCACTGATCTGCAGTAGGGCAAGAATGTTCTCCAAGTCCATATTCACATCCTCTGTAACATGTGTAGCGTTGAGTTCCATTGTGTTGGAACAGCCTGTATTAGGTTGTTTTTGGGTAGGCCAAGGTCTTCCTGAATGCACCCCAGTTGCTGCTTGGCAAGAACAGAATGGTGGAAATGGCCTGCGCACTTCTTCAGCATGGTAATAATGTCCAGCAAAGCTTTCTGGTGTGACAGACCATCATTTACCACCAGTTGGAGGGTGTGTGCCACGTAGCTGAGGTCTGACACTTCAGCAAGTCTCATACCTTTTTAACCATGTTTGCTCCACTGTCTCGCAGCACAAGCATCACTCGGTCTTTGCTGATTCCCCATTCTTCTAGCATGCCTAAAAACATTTCTTTAACGTACTCCCCAGTGTGGGATCCTTGCATCACTTTTGTGTTCAACCCCAAATGCCTTCTTGTCCATCCATTGTCAATGTAGTGGCATGTAAGACTCATTAGTGATTCTGTTTGTCCTGACCAGCAGTCTGTCATTAATGAGAGTGAGTTGCCAGCATTCCCTGGTTGCAGCATAGTCTTAACTTTGTCAACGACCTTTTGGTGAATCTTTTGCAGCATTTCAGTTCGATAAAACTTGTCAGTGTGTATCTTGGCTCAACTATGGACATCAACCGCTTAAATCCAGAGTCAGACACTATTGTAAATGGCTGGTTATCAGTGACCATCATCTCAGTGATTACTCTGTCCATCGGTTGTGATCTTCCATCAGATTTTTGCCACCTGGTTTTTTTCTGAAACATATCTGTTATTGTTGCCTGGAATAGGGATGATTCACCTTGTGATTAATTTTGTTTTTTCTGTCCTGCATTATACAATTCAAGATGATGAACTCTTAGATGGGCCCAAAGATTTGACTTATTTTTGGTTTTTGCTCACATTGTTTTTGCATGTTTTGCACAGTGCTACTGTTTTTCCTGGCGATGGAGAAGAGAAATACTCCCAGACCACACTTTTAATTTTTCTATCTCCATTCATCTCCATTGAAACAAGAAAGAGTCAGTCAGAGTCAGACACTAATTTAGGCTTACACAAAATGGCTGGCTGGCACCCTGTGGTGGCTGGCTGCCTGGCACCCTGTGGTTGCTGGCACCCTGTTGTGGGTGGCTGTTTGGCTGGCAGGCACCATGTGGTGGGTGGCTGGCACCCTCTTGTGGGTGACTGTCTGGCTGGCAGGCACCGTGTGGTGGGTGGGTGGCTGGCACCCTGTTGTGGCTGACACCCTGTTGTGGGTGGCTGTCTGGCTGGCAGGCACCATGTGGTGGGTGGGTGGCTGGCTGGCACCCTGTGGTGGCGGGCACCCTGTTGTGGGTGGCTGTCTGGCATGACAATGACCCAAAACATACCGCCAAGGCAACAAAGGTTTGGCTCAAAAAAGAAGCACATTAAGGACATGAAGTGGCCTAGCCAGTCTCCAGACCTTAATACTATAGAAAATGTATGGAGTGAGCTGAAACTCGAGTTGCCAAGCAGATCTGTAAAGAAGAGTGGACCAAAATCCCTCCTGAGATATGTGCAAACCTGGTCATTAACTACAAGAAACGTCTAACCTCTCTGCTTGCCAACAAGGATTTCTCCACCAAGTACTAAGTCATGTTTTTCTTGGGGATGAAATACTTATTTTACTCACTGTACTGCAACTCAATTTATAACAATTTGTATCGTATTTTTGGTTGATATTCTGTCTGTCATTTAAAATACACCCATGATAAAAATATAGACCCTTCGTTTCTTTGTAAGTGGGCAAACTTACAAAATCTGCAGGGGATCAAATAATTATTTTCCCCTACTGTATATTTTGTATATATTATTCACTTGGGCCTTTAAGCCCCATCCCTCAGAGGACTTGGAGGCCAAATTTAGCAGTACCAAAATGGATCGGATAATGCGACGATAATGTCATGGTTAATTTGCCTACCTAAAAATGTTTTAAGGACAAATAAGGCTTTCATATTCTACAGTGTTTTAAGAGATACTCTTTCAGTTTATCATTACCACATACACTTTCACCCCCTTCCAGCCCAGACCAATTTTTAGCTTTCAGTGCTCTCGCTTTAATTTTTTAAGTGCTGTCGCATCTTGAATGACAATTACGCAGTCATGCAACGAAATTTGTATCAATTCTTTTACACAAATAGTTTTCTTTTGGTGGTATTTAATCACCACTGGGTTTTTTATTTTTTGATAAACAAACCAAAAAAGACTGAAAATTTTGAAAAAAATAGGCAGCACTGATAGGCGGCACTGATGGGTACTGATGAGGTAGCACTGTTGGCACTGATGAGGAGTATTGGCCCTTTACCCAATCTATGATCAGCTGAGTCCAAAGGACTCAGCGATCACAAAGCATGCTGCAGGGGGCACGCGGATAGCAAGATCATGGGGGATGCTAGAAGACGCCCTCTGAGCCAAGTAAGCCTGTGCTGTAGCCGTCATTCGGCTATAACGCGGGAGGGAAGGGGTTAAAGCAGATCTTCCATGCAAATGGGAGTCTTGGGCCCTAGAAATCACACTAGAATGCACTCCTGCAATGGGCTTTGGTGCATTCTCTTGGAATTTTTTTCAGATGGGACGAGGGCAGAGGTGGAGTCCCTGTGGTTGGAGCTTCAAAAAAATGGAACAAATGGGAACTTAAAATTGGGGGTATGTTACAGGCCCCCTAACCTGAAGGATGAGGAGGAGTTGGATCTCCTATTACAGTTAGAAATGGCAGTGAGACGGGGCAATGTCCTCATAATGGGGGCCTTCAACTATCCAGATATAGACTGCGCAGAGGGAACTGCTCACTCATTAAAGGCTTGTCATTTCCTAAATGTTTTTCAGGACAACTTAATGTGCCAATTGGTAGATGCCCTGACTAGAAAGATGGTATTGCTAATCCTACTATTACAAACAACACAGATCTGATTGTAGATGTGGAAATATGGGACAACATGGGAACCAGCGATCACAGGATTTGCTTAATACTACAAGATATTAAATGGGACCAAATCATAGAAACACTGAACACTGAGGGAAAAAAACTACATTGGGAACATAATAAATAAAGGTATTATCCAGAGTATTACAATGGGCAACAAATATTAAAGAGCTAAGGCTACACCTGGGTGGCTAAACTTTATTGTAAAAAGACATATTAAAGAGAAGAAGATGGCCTTTAAAAAATATAAGGCATTCCAACACTATAAGGAATGCAATAAGAAATCTAAGAACACAATCAGGGCAGCTAAAACAGACCACGAGAGACATATCAGAGGAGAGTAAAAAAATTCCCCCCACATTTTTTTAATTATTACCAATAAAAAAGCAAGGTCAGAACACATTGGTCCCATAAAGGATGTTCAGGGGAAGATGGTTACAAATGATAAGGAGAAGGAAACTGTACTAAATGCTTTTCTTCTCTTTTTACACAGGAAAAGGAGGGGTGTAGTAATCAAGACTATCATTTAGTAACGTATTACAGAATGTACCTTTGTGGCTAACAGAAGCCAGTGTTCAAAAAAGACTTGAAAAGCTTAAAGCAAGTAAATCACCAGGACCAGATAGCTTACACCCAAAAGAGCCCTTTAAGAACTCAGTGAAGTTATAGCCAAGCCGTAATTCCTAATTTTTATTGACTATGTAATGACGAGAATGGTACTAGCTAATTGGTGAAAGGCCAATGCGGTACCAATATTGACAAAAGGGCAGAGATACATGCCTGGAAACTACAGGCCAGTCAATCTAACATCGATAGTATGTAAACTTTTGGAGGGGATAATGGACTATATCCAAGAATTTGCTGATAAAAACAGTAATCAACATGGATTTATGAAAGGTCGTTCTTGCCAAATAAATCTGTTAACATTCTACGAGGAAGTGAGCTGCCATTTAGATAAGGGTAGGCCTGTGGATGTGATATATCTGGATTTTGCAAAAGCATTCAATACAGTTCCACATAAATGCTTAATTTATAATTTAAAGCATGATGGCATGTACCACAAGGTGTGTATCTGGATAGAAAGCTGGTTACAAGTGCTCATCCAAAAGGTAGTGATTAATTGCGTGTACTCAGACTGGTCTAAAGTGATAAGTGGGGTACCACAATTCTCTGTTTTGGGACCAATTCTGTTTAATTTATTTATAAATGATATAGAAGGTGGTATAAATAGCTTAATCCTAGCGTTTGCTGAAGATATGAAGCTAAGCAGGGGAATTACCTCACAGCAGGATATTGAAAGTTCACAAGAAGACCTCAATAAAATTAAGGGGTGGGCAAATAAATGGCAAATTAGGTTTAATGTTGAAAATGTAAAGTAATGCACTTGGGAGCTAAAAATATGAATGCAAGTTACTTGTTAGGGGGAGAACCTCTGGGGGAATCCAGGATGGAAAAAGATCTGGGGGCCCTAGTAGATGACAGACTCAGCAATGACATGCAATGCCAAGCTGAAGCAAGCAAGTCCAGCAGAAAATTAGCATGCATAAAAAAGGGTATTTACGCAAGACATACAACTGTAATCCTGACACTTTTTAAAACTCTGGTGCAGCGACATCTGGAGTACGCTGTCCAGCTCTGGTCACCAATCCTCAGGAAGGATGTGCTGGAAATGGAGGGAGTCCATAGAAGGGCAACAAAGCTAATAAGGGGACTGGAGGCCCTCAGTTATGAGGAATGACCTACAAACATTAAACATATTCTCCCTGGAGAAGAGACACTTGTGAGGAGGTATGATAGCAATATACAAATTTCCCTAATGGTGATTCTAGCATAGGGAGTAAGCTATTCAGTCTCAGGGAGTGTAAGAAGACACAGGGGCACTCAATTAAATTGGAGGAGCAGTGGTTTTAACCTTAAACTGCGTAAGGGGTTTTTCACTGTCAGGGCGGTAAGGATGTGGAACTCCCTTCTACAATTGTTGGTGTCAGCGGGAAGTATAGATATATTTCAAAATACTCTTAGGTAAGCATCTTAGCGAACACAGTATCCAGGGATATGTGAAATAGTATTTGACATGACCATACACACCCACACAGGTTGAACTGGATGGGGATGGTCTTGTGTTGTTATTCAATCTTACTAACTATGTAAGTGCCCAGCTATCCCAAGAGGCAGTGTTAAGGCATGATGATGTCACTTGGATGTCCAGACTGAGATGACTGTATGTTCCTTTTGTTAGCAAAATCTTTATTTTTAACATTTTTTTTCTAGCTAATTATCTTTGGATGACAGGAATGCAGACATTTTTCATGGAGGGTCCCCGTTTCAGAAAAATTGCAACTATTTTTTTTGTTTTTTTTTTGTTTGGGGGAATACCTTTTACTGCAGAGCGCAGTCTTTGCTTGCCCATCTCCTGCCTAGGTGATTGCGAAGTCCCCTCTCATCCATAGCCTCCTGGGGTAAGCATGTCATGCATCTCAGGAGGCTTCAGGGCTATGTAGAACACACTGTGCACTGGAGTATCATTAGGCGGTTGGCTGCTAGGACCTGGAAGAGACAACCAGCCTTCTGATGACCTCAGCAAAAAAGATGAGGGCATAGGACCCAACGTGTGATGGCTTTAAGAGGATCACAGCAGGGCAACGCTGGGAAGGCAAGTATGCTTTTTCAGCTCATCTCAAAATAAGTGTGGTGGGGGGGGGGGGTTCAAGATTAAAATTAACCCTAGGGGGAGGTAAAGTTCCTCTTTATCTACATAAAACTATAGATTAAATGTTAGGTTAATTACTTATTGCACTACATTACCAAAGTACTTAGGCCCTGTTCACATATGGGAAATGTGGAAACCCAGGCAGAATCCCACCGCAATTCTGCTTAGGATTCCAAATCACGGCAAAAGGCGCAAAGTGCATTTAGATTTCATTCATCTTAAATGGCACTCCAAATGCTGCACAGCTTTGACACAATTATCGAGCAACAAAACACGTGACAATCGTAGTAAAATCGCTCCTGGCTCAGGGCCAGAACTTGGTCCCTTAACTTCTTTGGAGTGACAATCATGCATAGGGCAACCCATTTACGTAAATGTGAAGTGTGAACGAGGACTTCAAACTGAAGGGCAACTGATTAAAAAAATGTATAAGCAGAAGTAGCCTTCATTGGAAACCACACGACAAATATCTTTTCATTAAAAATTCCAGATTGGCCCCTCCCCGAGCGCAGAAGAACGTTTCTGCCTGCCTTAGGTAAATGGCAAGCGGCTTAACCCTATCGCTGCCAGAGCCTTTTTTTTTTGACAAATGTTTAAAAAATAATTTTAGGCCTGAGGATTCCTTAAAACACCTAAAACATTATATATTTTCTGAAAACAAACACTGCAGAGTAAAAAGAATGTAATTTTTATGTCACCCAATATTAGATTCCCAACATGTCAAATCTTAAAATTGTGTGCACCCTGAAACGGCAACAAACGTCAATACCCTAAAGTTTACATAGGCAATGAATTAGTTTTACCAAACCAACAACAGTAAAATCTGTCTGTATATGTAGAATATCATGCTTGTTATACTCACTGCATAACTTAAGTGAAAACTCCTCTGCATTGTGTAAAAAGGCTGTTTGATCCTGTATGCATAGATCCTCCCCCTCCTGTATGTTCACTCTGGACAAGTCCAAATAAGACACACTAAGCGTAGTTCAGCTACACATGCTCAGTTTGGTCTCTATTGCTGGAGAGAACACTTCCTGGTTTTAGCTAAGCTATTCAGGTCACATGGTATTAACATCACACATGTGGGTGTGTATACAGAACCTAAATGACAGCCCAGTCCCTCCCTCCTCCTCCATGCCCAGTAACTAATAAAGAACACAGTGGGTGGGATGTCACATCTTGATTAATGAATGATCCGCCTCCCATAAAAGCACAAGGACACAGGCTATACAGGATTTCAAGAAGGAAGCGAGTCCCATAAACGAGATAACACCACTTTACACGTTTTTGGATTGTTCTTTTTTTAATTCTCAACAGCATCAGTTACAGCCTGCAGACGGGCATAATGAGGTAATAGATTTTTCAGAATGTTTAAAAATAAATTTATTTCCCAATTTCTAAATTCATAAATAATACAGATCATACCAAAAAATGTGTTTTTATGTTTTCTTTTTTTTCATATTTGTAATCTTTTCTCTCTTTCTCTCTCTCACCCTCCCCTGTCATCCTCATCCCACCTGACAACCCACTGCAACCTTGCTAACACCCCACCCCTTGCCCTCCTCATCTTCATCACACTTGGCATCCCACTGCAACCTTCCTAACACACTACCCCCTGTCATCCTCATCACACCTGGCATCCCATTGATACCTTGCTAACACCCTACCCCCTGTCATCCTCCTCTGCATCCTACTTGGCACCCCACTGATACCTTGCTAACACCCCACCCCCAGTCATCCTTATCACACCTAGAACCCCACTGCAACTTTGCTAAAACCCCACCCACTGTCATCCTCATCACACCTGGCACCCCACTTATACCTTGCCAACACCCTACCCCCTGTCATCCTCATCACACCTAGCACCCCACTGAAACCTTGCTAACACCCCACCCCCTGTCATCCTCATCCCCCCTATAATCAACTGCCAGCTTCCAAACACCTGCATTGAGAAAGCGGCTTATTCCAATGTTGAGAGGACAAAGGTCTCTTCCCCACAAATGTGTGGTGGGGGGTAACGTGGTCTTTGGATAGGTGACGTGGTCTGTGGACAAGGGCATATTGAAATATAGAACACTATGTTAACAATAAAGATGCCACCCCTGGTGAATGATTAATTGTTACTAAACCCATAACAGGAAAATCAGTCTGTATATGCATTAAAGCATGCTTGTTATACCCTTAGTGTGAAACCTAAGGCAATGGCGTATCATCCATGTGTGCAGGGTGTTCATTGCACTGAGCCCCCGGGGGGGGCGCACTGTGACCCACCCCGCACACAAATGAGCCCCTGGTTCACAGCCAGGGATCGGTGCGGCATTGGAACAGCTGTGAGCACCAATCTCTCTGCATGACTTTTAAGCCACTTCTCTTCCTCTCCCTCCTGTAGCTGTCAGCTGAAAAGTCATGCCGGGAGATTGGTGCTCATAGCTGTCCCTCTCACTGCACTGATCCATGGCTGTTTCCTGTGTCCTCCTCCCCTGTCCTCTTCTTCCACCCCCCCTCGTCCCCCACAGCCGGCTTCCCTCCTCTCCTCTCCCGCCGGCTGCTGGGGGGATGTCAGGATGGAGAGTGAAGGAAGGAGCTGGTAAATATGTAAGTTACTGGTCCCTTCCTTTTCTCAATTTGACACAGTAAGCGCTACCAACCGCTCCTGTGTCCTTGTGAGAACTATGTTCAGTTTATGAATGAACAAGCGCCTTTGTCTCCTGTTTATTCATGTTCAATGCTGAGGCTGCTGAGAAAGGGACTGGGGAATCTCTGTCCTCAGTCCCTTTCTCTGTCTCAAAAGGGAAATGTCAGGGGTCTGTTTAGACCCCTAAATTCTCCTCAAAGCCCACCAACAGTGCTGATAAAAAAAATTGCATAAAAAAATGATAAAAAATGAAATTGTAAAAAAATAAAAAACTACTGCTAACACTCCCCCCTGCCCTACAAACACTGTCCACTGCCCCAAACCCCCCCCCCCCCCCCGGAAAAAAAAAACATTGTGATTTTTAAAAAAAAAAAATTAATTGTAAAAAAATAAATACATAAAAATAAAAAAAACTACCAACACCACCCATGGCTCTACTGACACTGTCGACTGCCCCATACCCTCCCTTCCCCAGGAGTACTGTAAAATGTTTTTTTTTTAACTATTTAAGAAAAATAATAAATAAAAAAATGACTACATTTATTTTTATAAAAAATAATTAAAACAATTAAGTTGTAAAAAAAAATTATAGAAAAAAATTCTGACAAATTCTGGCACGGGTGGCCGTTCCTTCAGAGCGCATGCGCCAATGATGTCATCGGCTTCATGCACTGTAAATATCTCCTAAACGGTGTATGTTTAGGAGATATTTATAACACCTAAAGGGAAGCCTTAATATAGGTAACAGTCTTTAAAGTGGGTTTACAATCACTGCTATGGCAATAAAACCTGGAAGCTGATTGGTTTCTTTGCAGAGCTGCTCCATATTTTGCAATCTCCAGTTTTAGTAATTCCCCCCCCCCCCCCAAAGGGTCTGAAAGACCCCTGCTATCTTACTTGTCCTCCAATAAAGCTAATCGAGTGCAGATCACTCTCCGTTAGCTTCTTTAGCGACCAAACCAGCTGATCAAAATTACACTAGAAGCCAGAAGTAACGTTTTACACGTTGCTTCCAGGTTCTTAGTAAGAAGAGAACCTCTAGCCAGCAGCATTTGCCATGCCAGTCCTGGGTCCGCTGGTGGGAGCGTAGAGCGTGGGAAACGAGGCATAGGTGTGTGGAAGCAATCTGGTGGCAGTAATTCTAACTATTATGCGCGAGGGTTAGCCTAAAGCCAGAAAACCAACATTTTGAAGAGAACTCAGCAATGGCCACCTCCATGTTTCTGCAATGACAGGTCTCTTATATGTATTATCTTGGGTGCTGATTAAAAGGGACAGAATTTGTAATGAAGCCTATAAGTTTACAGCTACACCACAGATTTTTATTATACACCGCAGTGTGTAATTGGAAGACAGAGCACAAACAGTTAATGTCCTGAGGCTGTCATACCGCATAAACAGGCCCAGTTTGAATACAATTAATTAGGTTCAGAGTTTTATAGGGTGACGACCGTCGACCTTGTATATGCCTTTTGTTCACACAGCCACTGGGAAATACCATGTAGCTGCGTTGCTGGAAAAAAATGAAAACCAAGTTGAAAGATCAAAAAGCTTAAATTAAATAGCAGCCCTCTTCTAGGAATCTTGCTTTTCCTTCCATTCAAACTGACAAGACACTACAAAGGTTACCCAAGTATATTTTTTCTCCGAATGCAATTGCCTTATGGTAATCATCTAAAGTGAAGAAGCAACGTGGCATGGAGTGAGCCGGACAAACTAATTAAGCTTTATACATGGATGCTAGCCCCACAATACCTTTCACTGCATGTAGTGTACAGTCTGTATGCATATCTGAAGGCGGAAGGCCAACACACACAGCCTGATCTATCATTGTTTGTGACAATGACAATGTATGAGCTACAGTTGCTGATAACCATGTTTGTATGTGTAGACAAATTAACTGTTGTCAGTCATTTAGGTCTTCCAGCATGCCAATAATCCCTCTGCATTCTTAAAGTTGAACTCCATTCAAACAACTAAATACACAGATGAAATGCATTTGTAAGAGCTGTTTCACCTGCCAAAGAGTTTGTATTTCTGTTCATCCAGCCCTGGAATTTCCACAGTTCTGTCGCACAGCACAGTCCTTCCTGACATGGCAAAAGACCTGGAGGGAGATTTACTAAAACTGTTATACACAGATACTGGTGAAGCTGTGTATTGTAACCAATTCGCTTCTAACTTCAGCTTGTTCAATTAAGCTTTGACAAAAATGCAGGGTTCACACTGGTATGACATGACTGTTCTATGACTGTCGATCTGACTTTGCCCTGCAACATCAGTCCTACTTTCATCCCACTTGAATGTACAGGATACGATTATGCTCCGACTTTGAGATAGTCTGACTTGTACTTTGACCAATTAAAACAATCCCAGCATGACATTAATTCCTTTTCTCTTTCGTTCATTGAAGGATACAGCTCCAGAATCTTCTTAGCCAATGGGTTATGCTGTCCCCTACAGGAGTAGGACACTAGGCATGAAAAAGCTTTACCACGCCTATGGGGCAGTCCCAGGGGATATAGTCCCACACTCTGCCATAGCCATTCAGTTTTTTCTGCCTAGTCAGGAGTAAGGACCTAGTTACCTTGCTGGGATCTCTGGTCCTAGCATTTTTTCCTTTTTAAATTGAATTTTATTCCTCTTTTATTATCTTCTGTTCTGTTCTTGTGAGAACTACAATCAACTGCTGGACTGGGCGAAGGACTGGATATTCTAGATTCTTAAGGTCTCCCCAGTCCGGCCAGCGAGCGGGCGCAGGCCTCAGGTAGATCAGCCGAGACATAGCCCCACTAAACGAGGGCTGGCCTGCGAGGGCACATACGACCTGAGTCGCAGCGTGCCTCTTGGCCTGCAGCACCCCCATTCCAATGGTGCGGTGGTCTGCCCGGAGCGGTGCCCGACTGGTTCCATGGTGTATTTAGTGTCTTCCCTCTCCATTGGTGGTCTTTTGGGGTGGATGTGGGCCCCTCCCTGGAACAGTCAGTTCCCCTCCCTTCCCCCCAGCCCCTCTTAACGGTCACTGTGGATCTGTGCTATTTGCGGCTGGGCCCCCAAAAAAATTTAGGCAGCGGCATGTGGCCTGCTTGGCACCTCCCTTGAACTGGGTAGGGGCGCTTCATTTTTAGTGACACCTTTTAAGGGGGGCTATGTCCTTTTATGTTCTCTATGGTGGGCTCCTAAGGCGACCCCCTTGTCTTTTGCGGGGTCTCATAGGTGGCCTACTTGTGGACCCTTGGCTGGCGTCCCCTTGCAGGATCGCAATAGGCAGTCTCCCCTGTTTTCTATGCTTCAGGGTGAGCTTAGTATGTAGGGACCCTGCTGGGTCTGCGTCCACGCACTTTGAGTGCTCTGTTAGTGAGGATGATTCCTCTTCTACTGCAGCCACGCATGACACTGCGCTGGTGGATGCACTGATTTTATTGGTGCGACAACTTTAAAAATGAAGGATGCTGCTGCATCGGAGAAGCTGGTCCCCTTTGGTACCCGCAGCCCCCCAAAAGCGGCAAAGGTATTCCCTTTTCCCTCCTATTTTGACAAAATTGTCAGGAGTCAGTGACCTAAACACAATAGGTTGGTGCCTAAGCGTTTCACTAGACAGTATCCCTTTGAAGAGTCCCTGTTAAAAAAGTGGACAGTCCCACCTGTGGTGGATTCTCAGGTTTCAGGTTGAATAAATCCACTCTAATCCAGGGGAGGAGTCTCCGACTTTTAAAGACCCCTTTGACAGAAGAGCTAAGACTTGGGTCCGCAACATGTTTACTGTGGCCGGTTCGGTCCTTAGGCCGTTGTTCACCATAGCATTGGTGTTCCAGACTTTAATGGAGTGGGCAAGCTTTTGCGCCAGCATCGGGAGGGGGAACAGCTTCCCCCTGCCATTGCAGAGCTGGCGGACCAGTTGGTCCAGGGGTTGCAGTTTGTCTGTGAGGCCTCTCTAGATGTAGCTCCCTTAGTTTCTAGGTTGTCCGTGACAGCAGTTGTCCTTCGCCACATGATATGGCTGATATCATTAAGGGTCTTACAGGGGGGAAGAGTATTCTTTTTCCACAGGCTGCCAGGGTCAAGGAGTCTTGTCGCAGACAATGGCCCCTTTTTTTTTCTGGCCTCATTTGCATCCTTTTCATCTCTCAGGATCTCAAGACAAAGGATCTAAGTCTGTCAGGACCTCCTCCGGAGGTTCCAAGAAGACCTGGTCTGGCAAGCCGATAGTGGGTTCTTCTGGACCTGCAGACAAGCCCTCTTCTGCCTGAAGGGGCGGCCTCACCCGTGTCTGAAGTTGGGGGACGTCTTTGCATTTTTCTTGACCCATGGACCTCCCTGATTCAAGACGGGGGGATCCACATGTTTGGTCTGGCTACAAGATCGAGTTTTGGTCTTGCCCTCCAGTGAGGTGCTTTCCTTCCAGCCTGCGTTTGTCCCCAGACCGCCTGCGGGATCTCTTCGGGGCGGTGCAAGACTTCCTACTACAAGGGGTGATTGTTCCGGTTCCAAAATCGAAATTTTTTCAAGGTTTCTAGTCAAACCTGTTTACAGTTCCCAGGAAGGAAGGCAAGGTACATCCAATCCTGAACCTCAGGGCTTTACAGAAGTACAGAAGTTCCGAATAGAGTCCATTCGTGCGGTAGTGGCATCAAAACATCAAAGGCCGCTTACCTTCATATTCCAATATATGTCAGTCATCAGCTTTTCCTTTGCTTGCTGTGGGCGAGGAGCATTATCAATTCATGGCATTACCCTTTGGTTTCGCCTCAGCTCCTCGGGTATTCACAAAAGTGTTAGCCCCAGTGTTGGCATTGTAGCGGCAGTGGGGGATTGCGCTACTGGGTATCTGAATGCTCTTCTTTTGCGAGCAGAGTCTCCGACTACTGTAGAGGACAAACTGGAAATTACTGTACAAACTCTGCAGGAGTTCGGTTGGAAATTGACCTTCCAAAAATCTGCTCTGGTTCAGTCCACCAAGTTGGACTATCTGGGTCTGACTCTGGACTCTGCTTCAGCCAGGGTGTTTCTTCCAGGGAAAAAAAACTTGCACAGTTCCACTCGAGACCTCTGCAAAGAGAGATTCTTGGCAAGTGGGACAAGAATCCACAGTCTCTAGACAATCTGATCATGTTGAGCTGGGATACGAGAGGGTCCCTGATATGGTGGCTTCGCTCTCCGGCGCTTTGACAGGGCAAATCCTTCTTTCCGCTGTACTGGACAGTGGTCTCCACGGTTGCCAGCATATCCAGATGGGGAGGCGTTTTGGACACGGATGTGCTCAAAGGGTCTGGACTCTAGAACTTTGGACAATAAGATTTGTCTGGCGCATTGGACAAATTGCCTTTGGGGTAAGGATTCAATGGCTCAGGGTGTACCTTTCGGCAACTGAGCCGTTTAAGAAATCAGCCTTACTGTTTGTCCTTACATATGGACCTCACAGGGGTTGGTCGCATCTGCCACAGCCATTTCTAGATAGACAAGACCGACAGTGGTGCAGGCCTATTCCATCAAGGGTCAGGCTCCTCCGTTCCCTGTTAAGGCGTTTTTTTTCACGGGCTCTTAGTGCCTCTTGGGCTTTCCGCCATCAGGCGTCAGTGATACAGGTTTGCAAGGCGGCCACACTTTCACCAAATTTTATAAAGTGAATGTACTGGCATCTGTGAATGCTGCTTTTGGCCTCAAAGTTTTGCAGGCCGCTGTTTGAGAGGACCTGGGCCTCTTTGAGGGTGTATTGTTTTCAGGTGAGCTCCAGTTGTTCCTGGTTGAGCTCCATGTTACCTTGTTTTTCTTCTGTTTTTTTCCCACCCCTTATGCTTTACAACGCCTATGGGGCAGTCCAAGGGGATATAGTCCCACACTCTGCTATAGGCCTTCCGTTTTTTCCGCCTAGTCAGGAGTAAGGACCTAGTTCCCTACTGGGATCTCTGGTCCAGGCAATTTTTTCCTTTTAAATGTTTTTTTTTTTTCTCCTGTTATTTTTTTTTCCTGCGAGATCTACAACCAACTTTAGGTTTGGGTGACGGGCTGGATAATCTAGATCCAGTGGTCTACCCCCCCCCCCAGTTCAGCCAGCGAGCGCGTACAGACCACAGCTGCGCACTAGGTTGGCTGCAACATGGCCCCACTGGACGACGCTGACCTGCGAGTCTGGTGGGGTCCCTCTCTCTCTCTGCTGCAGGTTGTGGGGTGCTCTGCTTGCTGGTGACCTGGTGGTGCTACCGGCATGGTGGGGGTGTTCCTCAGTGGTGCTAGGCACTATTTGTGGGGGTTCCCCTCTTTACTGATGGAGTCTCAGGAGCATTTTTCACCACCTGACCCCCTCTGAGGCTGTAGGTCCCTCGTGGTCCCGGCCCGCCATTGATGCACTGACGGTGGTTCTGGAGTACTTTGTTTCCTGGGGGGAGGTGGCCTTTGGGCGGTGGGCTAGCAAAAAGCATCCCCCGCCTTCCCCTGCCTCCTCTATCTCATCAGATCCTGAATCTGACTCGGCCGCCTTGGACGTGACCCACCCTGCGGGGTCTGCAGGCACGCTCCCTGATTTATCAGATAATGAGGAGAAGGCAATAGTTGATGCACTGGTTGGATCTGTGGGGGAAACTTTAAAAATGGAAGATGCAGCTGAAGCTGTGGCAGAGGTACCAGTCCCCTTTTGCACCCAGAAGCCACCTTGCACGGCAAAAGTGTTTCCTTATCCCTCCTATTTTGACAGATTTGTCTCTAAAGAGTGGGAACGCCCAAATGTTCCTTTGTGGTTTCTAAACGCTTTGCAGTAAGGTATCCCTTTGAGGAGTCTCTTCTCAAGAAGTGGACTGTTCCACCAGTGGTGGACCCCCCGGTTTCCACTTTGAACAAGGCAACCATAATTCCAGTAGAGGAATCTCTGGCTTTTAAAGACCAGGCCCTGAACTGCTTTGTGCCAGTACAGAAGTTCAGAATGGAGTACATTAGCATGGTGGTGGCATCCCTTCATCAAGACTTTTTCATCTTACCTGCACATTCTAATATGTGCCCGACATCAGTCTTTCCTCCATTTTGCTGTGGGAGAGGAGCATTATCAGTTTGTGGCGTTACCCTTTGGTCTCGCCCCTGCTCCTCGGGTCTTCACAAAAGTGTTAGCCCTGGTTCTGGCATTGCTACATCAGCAGGGGATTGCAGTACTGAGCTACCTAAATGACATCCTCTTGCGAGCAGAGTCCTCTGCGACATGGAGATCACTATACAGACCCTGAAAGAGTTTGGTTGGCTTCTAAACTACCAGAAGTCTGATCTGATTCTATCCAGAAAATTGGATTATCTGAGTCTGACTCTGGATTCAGCCCCTGCCAGAGTGTTCCTTCCTCTGGGCAAGCTCCAGAAGTTGCATGCTTCCATTCACCTACTGCAGTCCAGCAGATGGTCCTCCTTAAATTGCATGCTGGTACTGGGCCTGATGGTATCTACCTTTTGAGATGGTTCCATTTGCACACTTCCATACGAGGTCCCTTCAAAGGGAGATCCTGGTAAAATGGGACAAGTGCCAGAGGTCTCTGGACAATCAGATTTGGCTGAGCCGGGAACCAGGGGGTCTCTGCTCTCCGACTCTTCGGCAGGGCAAATCCTTTCTCCCCTTGTATTGGACAGTGGTCACCATGGATGTCAGTCTGACTGGGTGGGGAGGTGTCCTAGGACTGATCTCCGCTTAGGGTTGTTGGACGTTGAAAGAGTCCAGAATACCGTTTAATGTCTTGGAACTTTGGGCTCCCAGGCTGTGCCTGGATCACTGGACAGATCGACTCCGGGGGCTTCCGGTGCAGATCCAGTTGAACAATGCCACGGTGGCGGCTTATGTCAATCACCAGGGTGGAACAAAGAGTGTGTTGGCAGCCCTGGAAGTACCTGGCATTCTCCGGTGGGCAGGACACTTCGTTCCGGCCCTCTCAGCCATACAGATTCTGGAAGCGGAAAACTTGCAGGCAGACTATCTCAGTCCGCAGGCGTTGGACCAAAAGGAGTGGACCTTCATCCGGATGTATTTCATCAGATGTGGCCAGTGGGGCACCCCAGAGGTGGATCTGTTGGCATTCCGGCTCAACCGAAAGATACAGAGGTTTGTGGCAAGGTCACGGGACCTGGTGCGACTGGTCGCCAATGTCCCTTGGAGACTGCCTCTCAGGGAGGATCTACTGTCCCAAAGGCCGATCTTCCTTCCTGCTTTACAGTCTCTGGCTTTGACAACCAGGTGTTGAAGGAGAGCGGTTTGCCTCGGTCGGTGATTCTGACACTGCTGAAGGCTAGAAATTCTACCTCTCGGAAGATCTA
Organism: Pelophylax lessonae; assembly: GCF_965119305.1. Taxonomy (NCBI): domain Eukaryota; kingdom Metazoa; phylum Chordata; class Amphibia; order Anura; family Ranidae; genus Pelophylax; species Pelophylax lessonae. The sequence goes on along the minus strand of NC_138770.1, from coordinate 573,416,352 downwards.
CCATCATACATGGAAAGCATATGTGACCTGAGTCACTTTGGCTGGGGGGCTTGTGGAACCCAGATTGCTTTAGGGAAGTTGGGAGACTCATTGTCCAGCTTCCCCAGCCCCTCTTTGTGTGTAGGTCACCCTGTGTCTATTAGGGGCACAGGGTGACCAAGAACCCCAGTCGAGTCTGCACTAATCCGACTCGCTGTACAACCACACCGGACTTCGCATTTGGTGTTACCCCAGTGATCCTGGGCTCTATATGTGTGGTTTGTGTTGAAAGAGTGAGGGGCTCTTTCACTTGGGACAATAATATTTCTGGACAATATCCCTCAGGAAATATATAAAGATAAATTGTTTGACTAAACCGATTGCTAGAATATTGCAGGAGTGTCTCATAGACCCTTGCTAGTGGGGTGGGATTTGTTATTGTTAAGTACCTGCATCCCATTTTTCTTCTGTCTGCCTTAAGATTAACTTATTATGGGATGTATATGTGTATGTGGATTTGCTGCTAAGGGGGAGGGGTTGTCCCACAGTGTATATCTCTTTGTGCCTAAGTTTCAATAAACAGTTTGATTCTGGTTCACTCCAAAACTTGTACTGTCGAGTTCTTGGGGTAACTATAGCCAGATTCACAGGTCTCCTGTTCCAGAGCTTAGGAAACAGCTTCTTGACGGAGATACCCAGAAGGGGTGTCCAGATTCCGTCACGGCATACATTTCGTGGTGTGAGTCAGTTGAAGTTCACCCTCGTTCTTTTTTGATGGCTCGGATTTTGACTTTTTTTCAACAAGGTGTTGAGCGGAAATTGCCTTCGCTTACCATCAAGCGCCAGGTGTAAGCCTTTGCGGTCTTCTTTCAGCATCCTCTGGCCATGCATTCCCTGGTGCATACCTTTATTCCCCTTTTTCTCCACTTCTCTTTCTTTCCTCATGCCTTTATTTCATCACTTCACATATGCACTCCATGGTCATTGGTCTTACTTAGTTTTTCAACAAATCTTCTCATCCTCATCCACTTGGTTTACCGTTATCCACCTAGGCACCCTTTCTTACCCTCTGGTTATTTATTTTCATTCCCTGGTCCACATTCATGTCTCTGACACATCCAATATATATATATTTATGACCATTATCATTTATTGGCTGCTATCCTACAGGAAGTAGCTGCTTATTTACCTACATTTTATACTTTTTTATTTAGAGACTGGCCAGGTGTTTGATATACTTACAACACATTCTCATTGCTCTCCTTGAATTGACACAAGGCCTCTGGATCCTGCACCCTCCGCTCCCTGTTGGACTATTTGGCCGCCGCCGTATGGATGCACTGGTTCTAAGCACAATGACACGGCTATATTTGTGAGTATGCTGTCTCCCACCATGGGTCATTGAGCATTCATACTCCAATAGCCATTTACCCTGCATGTTTATAATACAACTACAATAATTTATTTTCAGATTTACCTGCACACTTACACTCCTGACGAGTTGGCAATGTGACCCACGAAACGTGCGTCGAGTTTCAAGACATTTGTATTGATGTGCATATTGTTACTGTTATGAGACATTTTAATATATTTGTATGACCATGTTCTGTTTTGTGTATGTCAAACATTCATGTTGATTTACTTTTGTATATTGGTTCTATACAATAAACCAGATACATTTCATCTTGAGTTTCATAACTAATGGGTCCACCTCATCTAAAGTCCTGCAGGCAATCTTCTCCTTTTTACATACCTTTATTCAAGGGGTTCGACATCTGACTCCACGGGTGTGGTCTCCTCTACCACCTTGGGATCTGAACTTGGTGCTGTCAGTTCTCCAGAAGCCTCCCTTTGAAATTATTCGGGAGATTCCCCTGCTTACGCATGGACTCATGGACATCGCTGGATAGAGATGGGGCTCAGGTAAGTATTACTGGTTGCTGGGGCAGCTGCTACACCTAGAAGGTTTTTTATCTTAATATATAGAATGCATGAAATAAAAAACCCTTCTGACTTTACAACTCTTAAAGTGTACTAGGCAAAACTTCTTTTTTTTTTTTTTTACGTTTTTAAAAAGGGGGACAGTTTGTTGCTGTCTGTGTCCTCATTGAGATCTTCCGTCACCGAGAAAGAAAGTGAGGGGAAATCCAACATTTTAGAGTTGTCCCTACAACAAGAGTTGAGGGGAAAACTTTCAGTGGGGACACCTGTTCCAGGAACAACAGTGCTGGAGAGGATTTTCTCTCACTTTGGGGGTCTTCCTTAAACTTCTCTTGCATCTCTGAGACATGAAGTGAATGGAAATTTTCCCAATGGTACTCTGCACAAAAAAACTGACAGAGGTCTTCATTCTTCCCTACCCTATCCAAAGCTAAAAAAAAAAAAGTTTTGGTTTTTTGCAATTCTGGATAACATGTAAAAGCAGCCGTAATGCACTGCAAAGGAATAGAAGTAGATCTGTCAGGAGAGAATTAGAGTATGTAGGCTGACTTCTCCGTGCTGGCTGCTTGGCTGTCACACTGACACTTTAGCTTCAAGTGTGCTTTGGAACAAGTATAAGGACTGTCTAAACTGTCATAAGAAGTGCATTCTTACTTTTAAAGCAACCCTGTCACATAGGTGAAAACTCTAAGCAAACCTTGTTCTGTAAAGAATAGTTCCCTTTCCTGTAGCCTGTGTTGTTGAATGATGTTCTGTTACTAAAGAAACATCCTCCAGACCTTCACTTCCCAGAGTGTCAACCTCCTGTATCCTCCGCTGGGATCACTGCTTCTTACTGGCCACCACATCTGTACTGTCGGTTTTTTTACTAGTTAGCGGTTATGGGTGGTAAAACCATATACTGTAGTTAGGATGAGTTTTTTACCGCCCCTAAACCACTCCCCCCCTTTAGCTGCAAAGGCAGTAGCCAGGGGTTTACAAATACTTTGGTTTGCAGCCGCTGCAAGAATTACGTCCCCTGTCACGTTCAGCTGGCACTACCACCTGCCTAATGTGACTCACTCAAATGAATGGGGCTGTGTTGCACCACCCTGCAACCATACACAATTGCACGCAATTGCGGCACAGTAGTACAGCATTTATTGGGTTAAAACAGGAAGTCACCACCTGTCAAATGCCCCTGCAAATTGATCTCAGAGTGAAGCACTTTTCAGAGGGAGAGCAATCCTTGCCACTAGTGCCATTTAGTTAATTATCTAGTTTCTTCTTCACAGGTGTGTAGTTTGTTAAGGGTTTTCACTTACATGACAGGGTTTCTTGAAAAGGTATAATTAATTTCTTAGGACAGTTAAAGCAGGGTTCCAGTAGTTTTTAGGTGTACACACAAAAAGTGTAGCTGCTGACTTTTAATAAACACACACTCACCTGTCCCATGATCCAGGAATTTGGCCACCGATGCCGCCCTCTCTTCTCCCTGGTGCCAGCATCACAATTGTGGGCACCCGGCTGTGGCAGCTTACAGCTTCACAGCCGGGTGCACACTGCGCATGCTTGAGTCATGCTATGTTTCCTACGTGGCTGTGCATTCCTCTGGTAAGGTTGCAGGAAGGGAGGGGGAGAGGAGAACTTCCGCAAAAGCGGCCTAGGTGGCCCAAGAGGAAGTGGGAGCAGATAACTGTCAAAACTAGGTACCTGCTCCAACCCCCCCCAAAAAAAAAGTTACATTTGTAAGAGGGTGAGGCGTGCTTAAGGTGGAAGTTCCAGTTTTGGGTGGAACTCCACTTTAATGCCCTGTACACACTATCAGATTATCTGAAGACTTTTGTCTGCAGACTTACCAAAACCATATAATATGAGGTCAAACCTAAACACTTTCAATTTGTATGCAATCCGGCAGGCCCTTGCACTACATAGAAAAGGTAAATCTGAAGACAAAAGTCTTCAGATATTCTGATAGTGTGTACAGGGCATAAGTCTGCCGAAAGGCAGTCCTCAACATTTGTTTAGTGGACCCAATAGGATCCGGAGGGTAGATGGGTGTAAATGGATACAAGCCCCATTTACACCCACCTGTCCATAAGGATGCATGGACCTTCCAATTAGCTCCGCCAAAAAAACAAGTGGACCTGATTGGAACGGCCATGTGAAAGGAGCCTTAGGATATATAGAAACCTAGCAACATAATATTTGTGAAGTACCATAGTTACATCCCTTGTATTGTTTGAAATTAGTAAAGAGGTACAAACTAGAATTCCCCTTTAGTTGGAAATGTGCCTGTTTGTAGTGTAAAGTTGCCCATACACTTTTAGTTTATTTTTATTTTTTTAAACTGATTCCTTCACCCACAGATTTAGGGTGGATGGAGAAATCCCCCCCACCAGAAGCATTGTTTTCTGGCAGTGGGACTTACACTGATTAGTGACTGCAGGCATTTGATGATCAAATACAATTCTCCAGCATTTCCCTTTACCAAAAGTTAATTAATGTGCAGGGTGGATTTGATTTAAATCAAGTCGGTTCAAATCACTAGTAAAAAGGCTTTGATTTAAATCATAATTTTTAAAGAGCAACTGTCACCTCTGTCCCACAGCGGCTTCTCCTTTGACCCACTGTTTACTCACGGACAGTCCCTTTCACTTTAATGGAACGGCTGGTGAGATGGCAGTGACAAAACAAGCTGGGGGACGTGGCGGCAGCAGGTGAGTGGATGCCCGCTAACAGGCGCTGCCATGATATATCTGAAATGACAGGTGCTCTTTAAACTCATTCTTGCTGGTAGTTACTGTGAAATTGTGTACTGTGACTGCATCAATGCAGTGCATATTATCTCAACTTGCAGAGTTTGGATTCATTGAATGAGTTTAAACAACAAACAAAAGTAAAATTCCCAGTTCAATTTTCTAGCCAGTTTGCTTACCAACCAAATTAACCTGTCTAACAGTTTGCGTCAAAACAGGGGTTTAGTTAGCACACATTTGCAAACGCATGTGAAAGCTGCAGGGCCACTCCACGGCTCCCTGCATTACCTGCAGTCCTAACTCTAATGAATGTATAAGAGTCTTCACAGTGGAAGCACATGCAAGCGAATGGATAGATAGGGGGCAGGTGAGCCTGGAGGTGGCCCATCCCTCCTCTGAAAGGTAATTGGGGGCATAATGGAAGCCCAGCTGATGGTATTACAGCAAAGGCTTCCAGTATGTCCACTCACCATTACACATTAACAACAAAGAAAATGGCCTCTGCCCCCACCTATTACTGGCCTTCATAGCAAAGAACACATGGAAGGGCAACGCACATGAAACAAACAAAAGTAAAATTCCCAGTTCAATGAGGCAGCGGAAGCGTCACTGGAGGGCGGGCCGGTCGCATGAATGTGATGATGACCGTTTTGGTTACCGTACCCCCGTGTCATCACGTTCATTCGGCCGGCCCGCCCTCCAGTGACGCTTCCGCTGCCTCATTGGTTGATAGCCACGGGTCTAGCCACGCTAAAGGTGCAAAGCACCAGTCTGCAGCTGCGTGCTTGACAGCTTCCAATCCGATCGCTGGCTTTTTCACCCGTGCGCCTGAAGTGACACCAGCTCCCAGCTGCGGTAGTGGTGCTTCCATCTCATCCACTGTAAAACAAGGGACCATTTTGAGTCGCGCTGTATCCATAAACGAAACCCTAACTGCAGAGGTACTGTACACTACAAAGATTGTCATTTATTTTAGTGCTGGGTGTGACATGGATTTTCTTCTTATTTAACATGTATACATAGACATTTCATGAAACATTAGGTCATGAATATTTACGTGAAGTCATGGAAAAGTCATGGAAAAGTCAAGGAATTTTATTGGTGAAAATGTGTATGAACCCTGTAAATAGAAAACTAGCTTTCGATAGATTTTTACTCCAAATGCATTTTATTAAAATAAATTTGATAAAAATCAACAGGATTCGATTTAAATGAAAAAAATCTAAATCTTTTTTGATTAAAAAAAAAAAATCATACATTTTTATCCACTCTATTAAAGTGCTATTAAGGAATCTTTTTCTAAATGATAACATGTTATACTTACTCTGTGCAATGGTTTTGCACAGAGCAGCCCTGATTCTCCTCTTCTGGGGTCCTGAGCTGGCACTCTGGGCTCCTCCCACAATCGGCCTGCTCTGGGTGCACTTATGCGGGCTCACTCCCAAGTCACACTGTGTGCGCCTATTAACACACACAGTACAGCTTGGCCCTGCCCTTACTCCCCTGTCACTGGATTTGATTGAATGGCTCCCGCTGCTCTCATTGAATCCAGTGAGGAGAGAGAGAGTAGTGTCGCTGCTCTTGGGCACAGCTCTGGACTGAGATTGGGCTCAGGTGAGTATTTAGGGAAGGGGGAGCTGAACCTATATGGTTTTTTACTTTAATGTAGAGAATGCATTAAAGCAGAAGTATAGGCAACACTTTTTTTTCATTGTGGATAGAGTAAGGAAAGGTTCTAACCCCTGTCAGGTTTTTTTGCACCATCTGTGGCCCTTTGCGGAGATTTTCCTTCACTTCCTGTCCCATAGGCAAATAGGAAGTGAATGGTAATCCCTTTGCAATTTAGGGGAATTCCTTGGGACCAGGTCACTAGAACTAGTGTTCCCATTGGAAGATTTCTCCTCTATTACTTTTCTGGGGACAACCCATAATTTGGGATTTTGTTTTGCTTTCACTTTTACTGAAATGGTAAACAGGAAAATCTTCCTGATGGGGGCACAGACAGCAAAAAAAAAAAACCTGACAGGTGTTCTTATCCATCTCCACTCTGTCCAAAACTAAAAAAAAAAGTTTTGCCTTTAGTTGTACTTTAAGGTAAAAAAAACTTTTAGCCTTTGCAACCATTTTAAATGATTGACTTATCTTTGGTACTCCTATTCCTCAAGGGGGACTTACAGCCGGGAAGGTGGAATTGCTTACAGAGTGGATAGCCTAGACTGGGGGGGGGGGGGGTTAAAGGTTTTTAACTGTATTTTTCTACTGTCATGTTACGCCCTGCGAGACGAGCAGTTTTGTTACTTGTTCTTTTTTGCGCTATGCATTCACAATAAAAAGAAATTTGCAAAAATGTAAAAAATGATTGCCCGCCACGCATTGATCGAAGTTCAACCAGCCGAATTTCGATCAGTGTATGGCCGGTTTTGAAGCGGAAGCAAAGCGCTGCCTTTCAAAAAAAAAAAAAAATCCCCTCCAAGGCAATGGCATAATGTGCTAACATGCATCACATCCTAGCACATTATGAAATACTTACCTTAGAATGAAGCCCTCCAGTGGCGTGTTGTCACTGCTGACATGGCTCCCCTCCTTTGAATGACTGAGCCGCGATGATGTCTCTTCTGCACATTCGCACGTTTACAGCAGGGAGCTCTTAAGGGACAGCATTGGTATGCCACCCTTTCAGAGCGCATGCGCCAGTTATGTCACTGGCTGCATACAGTGTGAATATCTTCCAAACAGTGGAAGTTTAGAAGATATAACCTATACCTGCAGGTAAGGAAGGCACAGAGCTATAAGGAACAAATATGCGTAGGGCTGGCATGACAGGGTGCAAGGGGAACCAGACAGCATAGGTTTAGGCCCCATGCACACAGGGCGTTTTTAACGCCGCTGTAAGCAGCGTCAGGCGTTTTCTTTTTGCAGCCTAAAAACGCCCCTCCATGTTATTCTATGGCCTCATGCACACTCAGACGTTTTTGAGCTGTAAGTGGCCTAGGCGTTTTTAAGCTGCAACAAGAACCCACGACCTGCGCGTTCTGAGGACCAGCGTTACAGCGTTAAAAACGCCTGACGCTGCTAAAAGCTGAATAACGTTGCTATAACGTTGCTTAACATGCGTTAAGCCACGTTATACGTTTTTTTTTCTTCCATTCAAAATCAATGGTTCCCTATGGGAGCCTATTGATTTGAATGGAGGTCGCACCGCAACACTTCTGCTCTTTTGCTGTCGGCTGTCGGCTCTTCTTCCTCCGGTCCTCCGACGACGACGTCTCCGCTGATTATGCCTATCTCCGGTCTCTGCAGCTTATTATATAGCCATTAGGGGCGTGGCCCCGATGACGTCATCGAGAGACCCCGCCCCCTCATGTCACAGATGACGTCATCTGTGACATGAGGGGGCGGGGCCCCCCAATGACGTCATCGGGGCCACGCCCCTAATGGCTATATAATAAGCTGCAGAGACCGGAGATAGGCATAATCAGCGGAGATGTCGTCGTCGGAAGACCGGAGGAAGAAGAGCCGACAGCCGACAGCAAAAGAGCAGAAGACCGGAGAGGAGAAGGAAAGAAGAGAGGACAGCAGAAGAGGGGACAGCAAAAGAGAAGAAGACCCCGGAGAGAAGAACACAAGAAGAGGGGACAGCAAAAGAGCAGAAGACCCCGGAGAGGAGAAGACAAGAAGAGTCGGATGAAGATTTTTAATAAACTTTCCAAAACGTCTCGTCGTTATTTCCATACACTGCCTTTTATGTGGTGAATGAGTAGGAGTACAGTGTACCCCATACCCATTCACATAGGGAGGGGGTCCGGGATCTGGGGGGCCCCTTGTTAAAGGGGGCTTCCAGAATCCGATGAGCCCCCTGCCCGCAGACCCCCACAACCACCGGCCGGGGTTGTGGGGATGAGGCCCTTGTCCTCATCAACATGGGGGCAAGGTGCTTTGAGGTGGGGGGTGCAGAGCTCCCCCTGCCCCAAAGCACCAACACCCCTCCATGTTGAGGGCATGTGGCCTGGTGTGGTCCAGGGGGGTGGGGCCCCTCGCTCGTCCCCTCCCCTTTCCTGGCCTGCCGGGCTGCATGCTCGGATAAGGGTCTGGTATGGATTTTGGGGGGGACCCCACACCGTTTTTTTCGGCATGGGGCTACCCTCAAATTCCATACCAGGCCCGAAGGGCCTGGTTTGGAACCTTGGGGGGGACCCCACGCCGTTTTTTTCCCATTTTGGCGTGGAGTTCCCCCTCAAGATTCTCACAGCGCAAGTCGCCCCGCAAGTCGGATCCAACTTGCGGTGTTGCGGTGCGACCTCCATTCAAATCAATAGGCTTCCATAGGGAACCATTGATTTTGAATGGAAGAAAAAAAAACGCTGCTAAAAGCAACGTGGCAAAACGTGCAAAAACGCCAATGGAAAAAGCTACTGAAAGCACGTTTTTACAGCTGCCTTTTCCGGCGTCAGAACTAACTTTAACGTACGTTTTTTCTAACGCCCCGTGTACATGGGGCCTTAATGTGTCTAAGGGAGAGGCGTAAGGTTTACTTATGTGATTGGTGGAGGAGATGGGGTAGGAGAGTAGACTGTAGGAAGGGGTGGAGGAGATGGGGTAGGAGAGTAGACTGTAGGAAGGGGTGGGACACTTACATTTGGAGTTCGGAATCCATCCCTGAGGATGTAGGTGTTGAGATGCCGGTTGGGATCCCTTGGATGGGTTTAAAATCTGTTGGTGGTGATACAAGTGGGGAACCATCATTAGTTTGGTATCCTCGGGCTGGTTGTGACCCAATAAGAGGGACCAGGTAGTGGTAGACCTGTAAGGTCTGGGGGCAAGTGTTAATGTCCCCGAGTCGGTGTTTTGCAACTGGGGACATCTATCTTTGGTAATGTTATTTTTATTTATTTTTTATTTATTACTGATTTGTTTATTAAAAGGCCTACACCCATTTAACGCCACTTTGTGTCATGTGTTTTAATGGTGGGTAAAAGGGGGGTGGAGTTTTATAAGGGATTAGGTAGGAGTTTGGTGGCAACCTCTGAGCTACCCTAATCAAGCCTTATGTAGGTACAAGTTCAAAAGCGGAGTTTATCACTGCTTGAAAATTTATTTTAAAATAAAAGTGTTAACAAAAGCTGTGTGAAGCTATGTCTGCTTTGAAAACCAAATCATTAGGAACATAAATATTAACAAAATCAAAATAAACATGATTTTTGGTTTCTCGTGGCTGCGCGGTTATGCAGTTTACCAAGCTAGGTAAACCTCCTCTTTGCACAATGAACACTGACCTTGCAAAATGAACGTTTGCTGATCCTTCAGTAAATCAACCCCATGTTTCTCTTACCCGAGGTTTCCTTTAACTTTTCAGCTTCTATTAAAAAATGAAATTTTAGTTTAGAAAGGACCGACCCTTTAAATAAATAGCTGCTCTTTTCTATCATTGCATCCTGAGCGTACGAAAGCATGTGTCAGATGCGGCACAATGTATGCAATGCAGACATCAAACAAAGCAAAAAAAAAATAAAAAATCAACCCTACAACTATACTGCATATGTTGGAAATCCCTGACAGCGAGCTCCAATTAACAGCAGCAACAGAAGAAAAGACTGTTTCCCATAAAGCTTGCAGAGAGGAGAGAAGGGAAAGGGATCGGAAAATATGGCAAAACTGAGAAAATGACAGTGCTGGCTGTTGATTTATTGCAGAAGCCCCTGGTCATTTCCATATATTGAAATGCGCCCAAGCGGCCAGTCAGTCAATTTCCTTTGAGCTGCTGCTGCTGCCCATGGTCTGCCCATGTGACTCATCTAACCCCCCCTCCCTGCTATTCTGCATCTCTGGCTTTGATCAAGACAAAAACATATTAGAGATATGAGCAGGCAATCAATGTCATAGGTATTGTAGGGCAAAAGCTGCCTATTCCATTTTTACTTTATAATCTTGGAAAGGCAACTAATGAAGCCCATATCTGCTCGCTCCTTACGTCGCTCCTTTTCCTTATTTAATATCTCATTATATACATTTGTGACAGCGCGGAGCCTTAAAAATAGTATTCATCTTATAGCCTTCATCCGTACATTTGATCAAGTTTCCCCGAGATTGATAACCGGCGCCTGCTTTTCTTTCCAGCTTGCCGTAAACGTGAAAGAGAGAGACGGAAAAAAAAAAATATGAAGCTTGTACGAATTATATTACCAAAGCATTATACATATACGCTCGGTAAATACTGCTGTTTCCCCCATTTCCTGGTGAATAATGTGAGCCCAGTTGTGTCTTGCGATGTGTGTCTAGGCTTAGGCATAGACGGAGAAATAGATGGAGGTGAGCGAAATATCAAATCACAGGGCTGTATGTAGATTTATGATTGCATAAGAGGCTTTATCATTTCCATATATTGAAATGTGCTGTCCTTTCTAGTCTCCCTAGCCCTTGGAGGAAATAAGAGGCTTCATTCTGCCCGTGATCAATGTATGAAGCAAAAAGGAGTAAGGAGAGAGAGAAAAAAAAAAACAGCCTGGCACCAGATGGAGCAGGGTCTAGTGAAAGGTCAAGGTTAGCTCAGGCTTCTATTGAATCGGCTGCAGCCTCACAGATAGATGTCTGCCTTCCAGGCACCCACTGGGGCTTCTCAAAATCAAATCTAATAGAAAAGGCAGTCACAGACTGAAATCGCTTCATCTGAATGCTAAAATTGTTATTAGGCTACATTAGAGGCAAATCAGACACGTGATGACAAAAAAAAAAAAAAAAGGAGCATGCCTGGCAGTTTGTGCCTGAAATGAAAAAACTACAAAGGCTGCGAACCACAAAGGTGTAAATGATACATGTATAGAAATTTACATCTGTAAAGATATGTACTGCATACACAGCTGTTCATCAGAGATGCAAATTCATTGTAAAACTGTCTCCAGAAACCCCCCCCCTTTTTTTTTTTTTTTTTTACTTTACGAGATGCCATCACTGTCGCTGTGCTATTATCTATCAATGGGTTGCAGGCGAAACGCGTTGCAGGTAAATATGCGACAATATATTCGTATATACATATTTATGCACATTGTTTGGAGGCATGAAAAATATTCAGAGCTGCAGTGTCATTTCAGCGTGTTAGACAATGTCTGGGAAGGAATGAAACAAACAGTTGGTGCCGTTTATTGATCTTAAACTTTAAAAGAAGAAAAACATTGCACGGTATACTTTAGGTTCATTTAGTACATCGTTCTGCCTCATTTCACGCTGGCTGCTTCTTTACGCGGAAATACTATAAAATACGGGCTAGGTCTGCCTTCCTATATTTGGATGAAGATATTAGCTGTAGGTGAAAAAGTACTGTCCAGATTTCCCAGTGGTCCATAATATATGCCATATAGGTCGGCCATACAAAGCTAAATCTGTTATAGATTACACCAATAATCTGACACATTAACAGAGGACGCCTGCAGCAGTTGTAGTTATTCTGTGTAAAGTGAATAGGAATTACGGTTTCTTTTTGTATTATCACCAGACATCTGCAACATGTGCAGGATGAAACAATTTCCAGCGTAATGGATCTGTTCAGAAATCAGTTCTTTTACATAGTTACTTAGTGTAAGAGGGTTGAAAAAATACTGATGTCCATCAAAGTGAAGCTCCTACTTGTATTATTAATGCTAAATTAATTAAAAGATAACACATAGGGCCCCATGGAGTAGTATAGCCGCTACATTTAAAAAAAAAACTACACATTTATTGGGCACAGTGGTATGCTTTACAATTGTGCCTAGTGCTCATAAAATGAACAGCAGGAAAACAAAGTCAGGAGGAGAGCCTGGTCACGTAACCTGTTTCTCCTCCAATCCGAGAGTTCTCTTTTCAGTGTTAGGCAGAGAGAGCCCTGAGGAACATACCGCAGGCTCCACACCCCAGCCAGTATTTCATCAATGAGATTTAAAGTGCAGGCCATGGTGTGGAGTGACTTTATTGTGCACACCGTAGAGCTGATAAGCGGTACTAATTAGGTTTACATGCTTTGTTTCATAGTGGTACGCATCGGTTACTCCTTAGGGTGCTGGCAGACACTGCTTAATTTTTGCCTGACTGGACTGAGTATATATGTTTGGCCCCTCTATGACAGGGATCTCCAAACTACGGCCTTCCAGCTGTTGCGGAACTACACGTTCCACGAGGCATTGTAAAACTCTGACATTCACAGATATGAATAGGCATGATGGGAATTGTAGTTCTTGAACAATTGGAGGGCCAAAGTTTGAAGACTCCTGCTCTATGACACTCCCTGGCTAAGAATCAGGCAATACTTGGTTGCCTGCTGGCTCAGGCACCAGCAGGTTTGTGTCTTGGCTCTTGGCTCTGCACGTAGAGTAGTGGCTGGCTGTGCCTCTGCATGCAGGAGTGCAGGCCCAGTGTCCGCACACCCAGTGGTGCTATTTAAGGGGCAGCCTAACAGTATCAGTACTGACTGGTCTTCAGCACGTTATGTGTGACCTGATCTGTGGATCTATTTAAGGGGCAGCCTAACAGTGTCAGTGCTGACTGGTCTTCAGCACGTTATTTGTGACCTGATATGTGCTCTGTTGTTTGTCTCGTTATCATCCTGACTTACTCTTGACTTGTCCTTGGATCCTACTCTGTACATCTGCTTATCCAGTTTCTGACCTCGGCTTTGCCTCTGATTCTAATCCTACAGATGATTTGTTACTGCGCTCTATATTCATTATTGCTTCAGACTCGGTCCCACACCACCTTTCGAGATGCCCGCCCTGGCCTACTCTAAAATTCAGCTGTGAACTTCCATAAGTGCTCCTGATGCCAGCACTGTGGTGTAATTTGCCAACCCTGATGTCCTGAACCCACTGCCAATCCAGAGTTCTTCCTTAAGGCAGAATGTCACCCAAAAGGAAAGTTCTGCGTTTCCACCTCCTTCCCCCTCGTTTCCCACTTTTGGACTCTTTTTTGGGGGGTACCTAGTACCTCTCTTTGCCAGCAGCCTTCTGGGACACATCACAGGACCCCGGAGGCTGCAGAACCATTAACAAAGTGCAGCTCGACTTGCACATGTACAGTGGGAAGCTAGCTGTGAAGCCGCAAGGAGTCACAGCTGGCTTCCCAAAGTAAACATGCCAGGGACCTGAAGACCGGTGAAGAACCGGCCTGGGTGAGGATGGCGGATTCTTGGATAGGTAAGTGTCCCTTAAATAAGTCAGCAAGTGGGTAGGGTGTAGCATGGTGCATCGGCTGCAAAGAATACATTCCGAGGCCGAGGAAAATGAAAAATTTTATATTTTTAGAGTTCCAACAACCTAAAAACCGCCCCAGCGGGTAAGCACAGCTGACAGGAGCCACTTACAACAGTAGCAGAGGATCGAGATCCTTAAATGATGCTGATAGCTTCTGCAACGAGGAGTAAAAATGACCAGTCAACACCCAAATAGGAGGCCTATGAGGAGATGGTGTAGTTCCTGCACTTTCCCTACTTCTCAGGAACCTTTCCCTGCTGCTAAGCACCCTCCCTGCCTGACGGGGAACCTATCCCTACATTAAACACTTGCATAAAGCATGTCAAACCTGGGACCAGGAGTCTTAAATAGACTCCGCCTGACCCAAGATGGCTGCGGAGGTCACGTGGGGCGTCAATGTCCAATCAGACAGCTGTCTCCCTGGGACCACTGGATGTCATAGAGGAACCAAGTTCCTCACAACTTCCTTCCCCCACTGCATTACGGCTTTGGTTGAGCGCCACCTACAATGGGGGATACAGACTGCACCTGCCTACAAGCAGCTACACTATTTGTATCTGCTGACTTTTATTTTTTTTGGAGGGGGGGGGGGGGAGCAGGACTGAAGATCCTCTTTTACTTCTGCTGGTGCTTCCTGTGGCTCCACTGACTGTTCACCTGACACTACTCTTCACATTCTGCTGGATCCTGCCGGATGGAATCCCTGGTCTGAAGTTTTGCAAGCAACATCTTCAGGCGCTCGTGTTCCTCCTGTACCACAGCCCTGCCTGCTTCACTTTCAAAGGTGTTTGGGCTGGAGATACAAAAGAGGCCACCATCGTCATTTTGCTCTCCTATCAGGTATGTGACGCTAAGTTTGCTATAGGAAGTATAGATTGATTGGGATAACTTTTTCTGGCTGACTACTATTGCTTCCCTTGAGACAGCCTGTGTGCTCCAACCCTTCCTCTTCCACAGGCACAATCACAAGTATGCTCAATATTTGTAGAATGCTTTTTCATTAGGAAGATCAGTTGATGGTTGACACAGCTATCTGCTGTTTAATTTCTGTAGGAAACAAGTTTTTGTCTCTATTAAAGATAATTTCTGGGGAAGAACAAAAATGTTATACATGGCAGTTTTCTAGTCTTTAGATTTGGTGGCTACATTTGTTTTTCTTTGTCAGGTTAAGAATATTTTCCGCATAGAGAGTATATTTTCAGTATAGAAATACCCATTGATTTTGCCAGAAAAGAAGCGTCCCTGTCATATTTTCTGTGAGATGAACTGGAAATATAAAATGTAAACTAATAATGAAGTCCAGCCATGGCTCCCTCCATGGATAGAGTGAAGTAGTGAAATGTGGCGACCTTTTGCCACATTTCAGGCTTCAAACATAAAGGTATAAAACTGTAATTTTTTGTGAAGAATCAACAACAAGTGGGACACAATCATGAAGTGGAAAGAAATGTATTGGATATTTCAAACTTTTTTAACAAATAAAAAACTGAAAAATTGGGCGTGCAAAATTATTCAGCCCCCTTAAGTTAATACTTTGTAGCGCCACCTTTTGCTGCGATTACAGCGGTAAGTCGCTTGGGGTATGTCTCTATCAGTTTTGCACATCGAGAGACTGAAATGTTTGCCCATTCCTCCTTGCAAAACAGCTCGAGCTCAGTGAGGTTGGATGGAGAGCGTTTGTGAACAGCAGTTTTCAGTTCTTTCCACAGATTCTCGATTGGATTCAGGTCTGGACTTTGACTTGGCCATTCTAACACCTGAATATGTTTATTTGTGAACCATTCCATTGTAGATTTTGCTTTATGTTTTGGATCATTGTCTTGTTGGAAGACAAATCTCCGTCCCAATCTCAGGTCTTTAGCAGACTCCATCAGGTTTTCTTCCAGAATGGTCCTGTATTTGGCTCCATCCATCTTCCCATCAATTTTAACCATCTTCCCTGTCCCTGCTGAAGAAAAGCAGGCCCAAACCATGATGCTGCCACCACCATGTTTGACAGTGGGGATGGTGTGTTCAGGGTGATGAGCTGTGTTGCTTTTACGCCAAACATAACGTTTTGCATTGTTGCCAAAAAGTTTGATTTTGGTTTCATCTGACCAGAGCACCTTCTTCCACATGTATGGTGTGTCTCCCAGGTGGCTTGTGGCAAACTTTAAACCACACTTTTTATGGATATCTTTAACCACTTGCCGACCGCCGCAAGTACATATACTGTGGCGGTCAGCCCCTCACAGGCAAAGTGACGTATGGGTACGTCACTAGCCTGTGAGGCCCTGGGGAGCGAGCGCGTGCCGCCGAAGGCGCACTCCCGCTCGGTCACGGACCCCCCCCCCACGCGTGTGCCCCATAGAACACCTTTGGGATGAATTAGAGCGCAGATTGTGAGCCAGGCCTTCTCTCCAGCATCAGTGCCTGACCTCACAAATGCGCTTCTGGAATAATGGTCAAACATTCCCGTAGACACACTCCTAAACCTTGTGGACAGCCTTCCCAGAAGAGTTAAAGCTGTTATAGCTACAAAGGGTGGGCCAACTCCATATTGAACCCTACGAACTAAGACTAGGATGCCATTAAATTTCATGTGTGTGAAAAGGCAGGCGTCCCAATACTTTTGGTGATATAATGTATCTTTCCTATAACTACCTTGGATGGTGGAGAGCCACTTTAAAGAGGAAGTAAACCCACCTCTGCAACTTGTACCTATAGGTAAGCCTATGATAAGGCTTACCTATGGGTACTCTAAATATCTCCTAAACATGCACCGTTTAGGGGATATTTAGCTTGCATGCAGCCAGTGACATCACTGGCACATGCACTCTGAAGGAACGGCCACTTGTGCCGTTCCTTCAGAGCCAAGTGCCGTGAAAGTCGTCTCCCGCGCGCACGCGTGGGAGTGACGTCACCGCGGCTCCAGCCAATCAGATGGCCGGATGCCGCAAAGCAGGAAGAAGAGTGACCGAACATGTCGCCCGTGAGGTTGGTGAGCGAGCTGCACTGCGGAGCTTCGTTCTAAGGTAAGTACTTCATAATGAGCTAGTATGCGATGCATACTAGCTCATTAGGTGTTTGTCTTTCAGGTGTTTGTTTTTTTTTTTTTTAAATCTGAGGTTTACAACCTCTTTAAATACACAAAACAACGAGCAGTGAACAGTGTGTGGTTCCTGACAGGTAGATGAAGAATAAATGCAGAGGTGTCACTAATAAAGGTAATTGAAGCTTCTTTGATGAGAATGGAAACTGTATTGGCACTAGACAACCCATTTCATGATCAAACACCACTTCATTAAATATGGATGCACAAGATGAATATCAGTTGAAGTGTCATAAGAAATAAGCTGTTATTTTTCCTTTTGCACCCAAAGCTTATGAAGTGTCCTTTGACCTTGAAATGCTATGTCTAGTGCCAATAAATGTTCTATAGTCATTGAAGATACTTCAGTTACCTTTATTCAGAGCACCTCTGCCATTATACAGTATGTCCTCTAAGTACACAAGTGCTTCTTCCTGTGTCATAGCTCTGCACAATGTTTGTGCCTTACTGTTCATCTACTCAGGACAAGTCAGCAAGTCAGCCCTGACAGATTAAAAACAGTACACTCTCTTCATGGTTGACATTTTATCTCAGCAAGTGTTGATCGTGATGGTTGATGATGATCGATGATTGTGATGATTGTAACAAAATATAGAAAGGGTATATCTACAAATCTGTATATGCAATATTTTAATGGTAATGTAGCAAAAATGTGAAAGCTTACTTTGCTGTAATACTTTAAGCATTAAAATGTGTTCACTGTGGATACAATATTATTATTATATTATTATACAGGATTTATATAGCGTTGACAGTTTACGCAGCGCTTTACAACATGAATATTTGGTTTTACACTTAACACTAAATCATTATAAATCAATGCATGATCATGCCTTTTCCTCCAGAGCAATGCAATGCATATGGTAAAAATTAGCCATTACAGTAAGGTACAAGTCTGCTTATGGATGCTTGGCAGTAGAGGGTCTGCATTGCACGTGAGGATGGTTTTTGCAGCCAATGGTGGTTGTAAAGGGACAAGTTTTTTATATTAGTTTTTTTTAACCTTAATGCATTCTTTGCATTATGATAAAAAAACTTTTCCATGTCAGCTTCCCCTAGCCCTCCCTAAATACTTACCTGAGCCCAATCTTGATCCAGTGCTGTGCCCATCTGCAGCAGTGCTGGTCTTCTCACAGGAGAGGCTTGGCAGCAGCGGGTGCCATTGACTACTGCTGCTGTCGATCAAATCCTATGAGCAGAGAGCAGGGGGCGGGGCTGAGCTGCACTGTGTGTGTCAATAGATGCACACAGCGTGGCTCAGGATCGAGCCCGCACAAGTGTCCTCATAGTAAGCAGCTTGCCACAGGGTACTCGGAAGGCAGGGGAAACCAGGAGCGCCAGCGTGGGGGGGGGGGGGTAAGGAATCCCAGAGAAGGAGGATTGGGGGCTGCTTTGTGCAAAACAATTACACAGATCAGACAAGTATGACGTGTTTATTATTTTAGAAAAAGAAAATCAAAACCTTTAGAATCACTTTAACTTGGCAGCATATCTTGTCTGCATGAGTGATCATCTGTGAAAGACTGTGCTATCCTCAGATTGTTTATGGGTTTTGCAGACCCCATCATGCAGTACATCTTTCACTTAAATTACCTGCAAATGCCTGAATCAGTCAATAGAGAGAGTAGAGTTGGTTTTCAGTTGTGTTGTAGCACACTAGAGTAAAGCCTCGTACACACGATCAGATTATTGGACGAATTTTCATCCGTTTTTGTTTGTTGCATGCTAGTCTCCTATCCAAAGTCAAGAGGTTACTTTTAAACGAAAATTCTCGTATGACAGAATTCAACTTCAGAAGTGATGTAATGTGTTGAATTGTTTGGTATGT
This sequence comes from Pelophylax lessonae, assembly GCF_965119305.1. Lineage (NCBI taxonomy): Eukaryota > Metazoa > Chordata > Amphibia > Anura > Ranidae > Pelophylax > Pelophylax lessonae. Next base: position 573,397,560 of record NC_138770.1, on the reverse strand, counting down.
ATTCTTTCATTTCTGAGCAGGCTTAGTCTTGCTCTTACGATTTTTTTTGGACGAAATCTGTACTAATTAAACAAAAATCAGATGCCGTGTTCACGTATGATAAATGTTATAGCCTGCACATTCAGTTTTTGTCGTCCGAAAATTCATAATCGGCTGTCGAAATCACCATACTAAGGATCCAAAAATCAGCAGATCGTTCATCGGACTAAATTTTACTTCTGATTTTCTTATCGCGTGTGCGGGTCTTCAGACAATCTATGGAGCTTCATTCTGCAATAAACTATGTATGGGATTGATTTACCAAAGGCAAATAGACTGTGCACTTTGCAAGTGTAGTTTCACTCTTTTTCGTTAGTAAATGTGGTGAAGACTCACCTACCCAATCAGGTGCAAGAAAAATGGAAAACAAAAGAAAAAAAAAAGCATTTTGCTTGCGCTTAATTGAATGATGAAAATCAGCAGAGCTTTACCACATTTACGAGTGCAACTGCACTTGCAAAGTGCTCACTATATTTGCCTTTAGTAAATCAACCCCTACGTATGTATTTCAGTAATATTTACAGCTGCAAGAAAAAGTATGTGAACCCTTTGGAATGATATGGATTTCTGCACAAATTGGTCATAAAATGTGATCTGATCATCATCTAAGTCACAACAATAGACAATCACAGTCTGCTTAAACTAATAACACACAAAGAATGAAATGTTGCCATGTTTTTATTGAACACACCATGTAAACATTTACAGTGCAGGTGGAAAAAGTACGTGAACCCTTGGATTTAATAACTGGTTGAACCTCCTTTGGCAGCAATAACTTCAACCAAACGTTTCCTGTAGTTGCAGATCAGACGTGCACAACGTTTGGAGTAATTCTTGACCATTCCTCTTTACAGAACTGTTTCAGTTCAGCAATATTCTTGGGATGTCTGGTGTGAATCGCTTTCTTGAGGTCATGCCACAGCATCTCAATCGGGTTGAGGTCAGGACTCTGACTGGGCCACTTCAGAAGGCGTATTTTCTTCTGTTTAAGCTATTCTGTTGTTGATTTACTTCTATGCTGTCATTGTCCTGTTGCAACACCGATCTTCTGTTGAGCTTCAGCTGGTAGACAGATGGCCTTAAGTTCTCCTGCAAAATGTCTTGATAAAGTTGGGAATTCATTTTTCCTTCAATGATAGCAATCCGTCCAGGCCCTGACGCAGCAAAGCAGCCCCAAACCATGATGCCCCCACCACCATACTTCACAGTTGGGATGAGGTTTTGATGTTGGTGTGCTGTGCCTCTTTTTCGCCACACATAGTGTTGTGTGTTTCTTCCAAACAACTCAACTTTGGTTTTATCTGTCCACAGAATATTTTGCCAGTACTGCTGTGGAACATCCAGGTGCTCTTGTGCAAACTGTAAACGTGTAGCAGTGTTTTATTTGGATAGCAGTGGCTTCCTCTGTGGTATCCTCCCATGAAATCCATTCTTGTTTTGTGCTTTACGTATTGTAGATTCGCTAACAGGAATGTTAGCATTTGCCAGTGACTTTTGTAAGTCTAAAGCCCCATACACACACGCAGATCGTCGTCATACAAATGTTCGTCTTTTCTCCCCGGGATGTCGGTGTCTGTTGAAAAGTGCAAAGACAGCACAAGGACAGCACAAGAATTTTGTCCGCAGACTTCAGCTGACTGCAGAAGTGATGTCATGTAATGGTTAACTTTCCCTGTGTTTTTTATTTTCTGAGCATGCCCAGTCTTGCAAATCTGCGGTCTGTCGGCTGATTTCTGTACTGACAGGCAAACAATTGTCCGTTCTGGTGTCCGCAGACAAAAATTTTCATGTTTGCAAGAAAGACTCTTGTCCGCAGATTGTGTGCAGACAGCTGTCGGAGGCACCATACTAACACGCATACAATCGGCAGATCTTTCGTCCGCCGACGTTTGTATGACGACGATCTGCGTGTGTGTTACGGGGCTTTAAGCTGACACTCTAGGATTCTTCTTCACCTCTTTGAGCAGTCTGCGCTGTGCTCTTGCAGTCATCTTTACAGGACGGCCACTCCTAGGGAGAGTAGCAGCAGTGCTGAACTTTCTCCATCTATAGACAATTTGTCTTACTGTGGACTGATGAACAGCAAGGCGTTTGGAGATACTTTTATGACCCTTTCCAGCTTTATGCAAGTCAACAATTATTAATCGTAGGTCTTCTGAGAGCTCTTTTGTGCGAGGCATCATTCTCATCAGGCAATGCTTCTTGTGAAAAGCAAACCCAGAACTGGTGTGTGTTTTTTACAGGGCAGGGCAGCTGTAACCAACACCTCCAATCTCATCTCATTGATTGGACTCCAGTTGGCTGACATCTCACTCCAATTAGCTCTTGGAGATGTCATTAGTCTAGGGGTTCACATACTTTTTCCACCTGCACTGTGAATGTTTACATGGTGTGTTCAATAAAAAACATGGCAACATTTAATTCTTTGTGTGTTATTAGTTTAAGCAGACTGTGATTGTCTATTGTTGTGACTTAGATGATGATCAGATCACATTTTTTGACCAATTTGTGCAGAAATCCATATCATTCCAAAGGGTTCACATACTTTTTCTTGCAGCTGTATATGCATAAAGAGCAACCCGGAACAGAGAGAATAGACAGAGGGTTGTCATGATTAAGGGAAGAACAGGTCAGACAAGGGTTAAATAACTCTTTAGTGAGTGTGGTAGGGGCGTGTAGTTTACCTGATTGGTGGCTGAGGGTCAGATGGGTAGGGTGGTCCAGTGCAGGCGTTGATGGGTAGTCATTCCGGAAAGTTCAGGCGATGAGAAGACATTGCTGCTGTTTACCTGTGAAGAAAAAAGGAGAAGATGAGCGACCTGGAGGCCTTATTGGACCAGGTCAGGGCCTCTGCTGCTATTAGGGGTTTGCAGTGGCTCCAGCAGCAGTTGATGGGCATGATAAGGGGGTTGGAGGTTGATCCGTCGCCCTCTGGGTCTCCCCCAACTTCCAAGCGTGTTAAGGATTTGTCCTCTTAAGCGCCTGAGCCCTTCTCACACTTCCGGGGTCCAGCGTCCACATGGGAGCCCCATCAGGGACCCCTTCAGTTTCACCTGTTGGGCCCCATGCCTGTGGCTCCAGAAAGGGGGCTGGGAGGAGGGGACGCCATGCACTCTCCCTCTCTTCACTGATCCAGGGGCTGACCGCTGACCCTTCTGCTGATGAGCCGAGCGGAAGGGACAGCTCGGCATGGGCAGCATTCTGCAGCGGGCATTGGCGGGAGCCCTGTCCACTCTGAGGCTGGGAGGCATTCCCAGGAGGTCTGGAGGTCGCCTGGAGCAGATGCCGCATGCTTCCCCTCCTCTGCAGCCCTTCAGGGATCTGGAGCAGGTCGGCTCTCTCCCCTGTGTGAGGGAGAGAGGCTCAGCGGGGGAAGAGAACAGCTTAGGGCAGCAGAAGAGGTCTGGTGCCCTCTGCTGCCTCTCCAACATCACTGCAGCCATCCAGGTCTGCAGGAAGAGTGACGGCTACACAGGGGAGTGGCTCCACCCCCTTAAAGGGCTGAGGGCCCCCTCTACGGCTGGGGGTGCACGTGGATCCCACAGCTCCCGCCTGCTTCCTGAAACCCCTGAGATGGAAGAAGATGTGTCAGGGTGTCCTGGAGCTGAGTCGCCGGTGAGTGAGGCAGGAATGCGGCAGCATTGCAACGGGAGTCGTCCAGCTAATTGGATGAGGTCTCCAGTGATGACGGCTATGGGCAGTTGGTGGATGTTCACCCTTCTCTGAGGAACCAGCTGGGACCCGGAAGTGCGGCTGGTCGCAGTTCGGTGCGAGGGCAGCCTGGCAAGTCTCGCTCTATTCCTACCTCTTTAGGGTAAGGTGTGGGGGATTGTGAAGGGGGTCAGGATGGCACCGCTAGTGGGGTCAGGTCCCAGGTGCATTGGGATCATAAAGATATTGGGCTTTGGATGAAGCTCATGGCTCAGGCGAGGGCCCTTGGACTGCCCTTTTAAGGGGGGAGGGGGGGGGCGTCGGTTCAGGCTACTGTTGGCATTTCAACAAGGGGATATACTGTTTTGGCACTGCCTGTCATTTTTGTCATGAGTGCTTCGGCTGCGGCGGCTCCCACGGTTATGCCAGATGCTTTAAGAAAGGGTAGCCGCACCCCGTTGAGTCCACTTCAAAAAGGGAGGACCCCAGTAAATCTGTCCGCGATTCTGCTGTCACTAAGTAAACATCCCAGGAGGGTGTCAGTGGCAGTTTTTCTTGCCGATGGCTTTGCCAATGGCTTTCGTATTCCATGTTTACCTACAGTGCCTTGCAAAAGTATTCAGCCCCCTTAAACTTTTCGACCTTTTGCCACATTTCAGGCTTCAAACATAAAGATATAAAACTGTAATTTTTTTTGAAGAATCAACAAAAAGTGGGACACAATCATGAAGTGGAACAAAATTTATTGGATATTTCAAATTTTAACAAATAAATAACTGAAAAATTGGGCATGCAAAATTATTCAGCCCCCTTAAGTTAATACTTTGTAGCGCCACATTTTGCTGCGATTACAGCTGTAAGTCGCTTGGGGTATGTCTCTATCAGTTTTGCACATCGAGAGACTGAAATTTTTGCCCATTCCTCCTTGCAAAACAGCTCGAGCTCAGTGAGGTTGGATGGAGAGCGTTTGTGAACAGCAGTTTTCAGTTCTTTCCACAGATTCTCGATTGGATTCAGGTCTGGACTTTGACTTGGCCATTCTAACACCTGGATATGTTTATTTGTGAACCATTCCATTGTAGATTTTGCTTTATGTTTTGGATCATTGTCTTGTTGGAAGACAAATCTCCGTCCCAGTCTCAGGTCTTTTGCAGACTCCATCAGGTTTTCTTCCAGAATGGTCCTGTATTTGGCTCCATCCATCTTCCCATCAATTTTAACCATTTTCCCTGTCCCTACTGAAGAAAAGCAGGCCCAAACCATGATGCTGCCACCACCATGTTTGACAGTGGGGATTTTGTGTTCAGGGTGATGAGCTGTGTTGCTTTTACGCCAAACATAACGTTTTGCATTGTTGCCAAAAAGTTTGATGTTGGTTTCATCTGACCAGAGTACCTTCTTCCACATGTTTGGTGTGTCTCCCAGGTGGCTTGTGGCAAACTTTAAATTACACTTTTTATGGATATCTTTAAGAAATGGCTTTCTTCTTGCCACTCTTCCATAAAGGCCAGATTTGTACAGTATACGACTGATTGTTGTCCTATGGACAGAGTCTCCCACCTCAGCTGTAGATCTCTGCAGTTCATCCAGAGTGATCATGGGCCTCTTGACTGCATCTCTGATCAGTCTTCTCCTTTTATGAGCTGAAAGTTTAGAGGGACGGCCAGGTCTTCATAGATTTGCAGTGGTCTAATACTCCTTCCATTTCAATATTATCGCTTGCACAGTGCTCCTTGGGATGTTTAAAGCTTGGGAAATCTTTTTGTATCCAAATCCGGCTTTAAACTTCTCCACAACAGTATCTCGGACCTGCCTGGTGTGTTCCTTGTTCTTCATGATGCTCTCTGCGCTTTAAACGGACCTCCTGAGACTATCACAGTGCAGGTGCATTTATATGGAGACTTGATTACACACAGGTGGATTCTATTTATCATCATTAGTCATTTAGGTCAACATTGGATCATTCAGAGATCCTCGCTGAACTTCTGGAGAGAGTTTTCTGCACTGAAAGTAAAGGGGCTGTATAATTATGCACGTACAATTTTTCAGTTTCTTTTTTTTGTTAAAAAAGTTTGAAATATCCAATAAATTTCGTTCCTCTTCATGATTGTGTCCCACTTGTTGATTCTTCACAAAAAATTACAGTTTTGTCATGTTCTTCGGGGTCCAAGTCCATGTTTCAGTTTCCACATGTTTGTATCTGCTAAATTGGCTTAAGAGGTTGAACTGGGCAGGGTGATCGACCTCCCATCCTTTTTTGCATGTATTGCCTTTGGGAGTGGTCCTTTAAAAAGGAACCAAAAACATTTCGGCTGATACATCATTTGTTGTATCTGAAGGGAGCTTCGGTGAATGTTGCGATCGAGCCTGATTTAACATCGGTGTCATATTCCTTTTTTGATACAGTGGTCAGCTGGGTTCAGCGGTATGGCTGGGGGGTCAACGGTAGCTGGGTTGTTTTTGGGGTGGGTGGTTTTTTGTTGATCGTTGTCTATCAATGGGATGCTCCATTTCATGCTCCTATTTTGAGAATTCAATTCCTGGGCATCGTCATTGACACACAAGAGATGGAGTGTCGCTTGCCGCTTGACAAATTGGAGGATCTGTGGATGGTGGTTGGTGCGACATTGAAAGCTAAGAAAGTCAGGCTAAAATAGTTTCAGTCCTTGCTGGGTAAGCTTACCTTCGCCTGCCGCATCAAACCTATGGAGCACATTTTCTGCCTTTGCCTCAGTACTGCTACTTCCAGGGTGAAAATGCCGCATCACTACATTAGACTGTCAGGGGAGCACAAGGCTAATCTACGGGTGTGGGATGATTTTTTTGACCTCTTACAACAGGAGGTCCTTGTGGATGGCCCCCGGCATTTTTGACACTGAACTGTATACCGATGCTGCAGGCAGCTTTGGTTTTGGGGGGCGTGATGTGCAGCAGCATGGCCTGAGGAATGGCGATTTACAGGGTTCTTGAGCAACCTAGTGTTGAGCTTTTCTCCATTGTGGTGGCCATAGATATTTGGGATAACATGGGGATGGAGGCAGTAGTGTCCAGTCTGTCGGCCTCCTCTCCACCTGTGGTGAGCTTGCTGCGTTACCTTGTTCTTCTTTGTTTACATTTTAAATTGTTTTGTGAAAGCTGTACATGTCCCAGGGATGGAGAATTCCGTTGCTGATGCTTTGTCTCGTTTTTAGTGATACAGGTTCCGGAGGCTGGCACTGGCAGCGGAGCAGCGGGCGGTTCCTTGTCACGAACATCTGTGGAGACTGGCATTGGAATAGCTGGGGCCCTAGTGCAATGATTGGTGAGTGGGGGTACCTGGGCAGCTTACTCGTCGTTTTGGAAGGAATGGTCCGGATTGGTGAGTTCCATTGGTGGTTGCTTTTTCGGATACGGATAGACTTTCACTGCTGTTGTATTTTATGGAGACAGAGTTCATCTTGGGCACATCCGTATCCAAAATGAACAGGAGGTTGACCTGCATGACATTACCAAAGATTTTAAGGGTGCGACAGGCCATGAAAGGGTTTTGGCATGGGTGCCTGGTACCAGATACAAGGCGCCCGGTGTTTGATTTGCTCCAGGAGCTGGTGGGAATATTGCCTGGGGCTTCCAACTCCCCTTATGAGGTGCAGTTATTTATGGCGGCTTTTGCCTTAGCTTTTTTTGGGGTGAAGCGAATTAGGGAGTTGGTGAGCAAGAACAAGAGAGGTGCAGGTGGGTTGAGGTTTTTTGATATACAGTGTATAGATATATAGTGTCCAGCTCTTTATCAGCAGATCTAAAATTGATCAGTTAGGGAAGGGTGTGGCCGTGACTTTATTCAAAGTGCTTCCGGAGACTGTGTGCCCGATTCTCACGTTACAGTTTTCTGTACAGGTCAGGGGGCCTGTACATGGGCCTTTGTTGTGGCATGTGGATGGATCATCCTTGTCGCCTTTTCAGTTTGTAAAAAATAATCCATAAATACCCAACCCCCAAAAAATAAATTACTACAATAATATTAATAATAGTAATAATAATGTATTTATTTATTAATTTTGTGTTAGAGTTATGGTGTTTAGCTATTTAAGGGTTAGAGGTTTAAGTTGGGGGTTAATTATTTATTATTACTTAGTACTCATTTATTGAATGTATTAGTACCCGTTCACACTGGGGCGACCTGTGAGGCGACCTGGTCGCCTCACAGGTCGCCGTAGGTCGCCGTCCATAGGGAAACTGCGGACCCGTTCGAATAGGAGCGACACAAGTCGCTCCGACTTAGAAAAAGGGTCCGGAGCTTCTTTGGGGCGACCCGGAGCGACCGTCATAGACTTCAATGTTATGAAGTCCGTGCCGGCCGCTCCGAGGTTGTGGTGCGCTGCTCGCACCGCGACCTCGGAGGTCGCCCCGGGAAGTCGGATTGCCCCAATGTGAACGGGGCCTTATTTTTTTTTGTGTATTTATTTTACATTTATTTATACATTTATTATTATTATTATTAGTAGTAGTAGTATCACCACCCTAACAAAAGAAAAAAAAAAATGTATAACCCTAACCCCAACTCCTAATCCTAACCTATCCTTAACTCTAATGCTCCGTTCACATGTCAGCGTATGGATCGCGGCGCGATTCTGCCCGCGATCCGGAGATTATTGCAAATTGCGGGACGCCTGTGCGTTGCCCGTGGATTTGCAATAGCCCCCCAAACGCTGAGCGATGTTGCTGCGATTTCCGCCTGCCGAATCGCGGTAACATCGCGCAAAAAAAAATTGCGGGACGCATTACGCCCAAAAAAGTACAAGAGCGTTTGGGGGGCTATTGCAAATCACGGGCAACGCACAGGCGTCCCCCGATTTGCAATAATCTCCGGATCGCGGGCGGAATCGCGGCGATTCTGCCCGCGATCCATACGCTGACATGTGAACGGAGCCTAACCCCTTACCCTAACGAAGAAAAACAAAAATGAATAATAATAATAAAAAATAATAAATAAAAGCTAATGGAAAAGCTAAAAAAGCTGAAATGCCTAGCAACAAATGATGCAACAGATAATAGTTTTCTCTATTGGCTAATAATAAAAAGCCAAAGCTCAAAAGCGCTGTATAAAATGCGGCAAAATCATGCATAAAAACGCATGAAAAAAACGCTCAAAGACGCTACGAATGTGAATGCAGCCTTAATGCATATTTAACCTAAAAGAATGGTTGTCTCTTGAAAAAATTATTTAGCTTTCTTAAAACTAATTTTGGCTTTGCTAGATTAAACATGATGGCTGCACTCCAATGGTTAATACAATTACAATGATCAGATCATCCCAGCTTGATATTACTGCTATAGATGATATAACATGCAGTCGGGTGCAGGTTGACAGTTGGCTTATAGATAAAGATAAGATCAAACATCTTCTTGATTAAATAGTTTGAATAGAGACATTTAGTAGCTGCATGGTAAATGACAATTCTGGGGTGTCTTATATCGGCTTAAATAAGGCTGATGCAGATTAGGAAATCATGGAGGGCCTTTCCTTTAGGACAACATGGGTTTCTGGCACCCTGTTAGCTGCCTGACCTCACATACTTTGCTCTCGCTATGATACATTTCGTAAGGTCAGGCAGGGTGTAGAGCAGCAACTGTCAGACTCCTGTTCAGACATAGTAAATTAGAAAGGAATTATGAATAAACCTGCAGTTAGAATATTTAAAGCTGAACTGCAGGCAGATATAAAAGGCACTACTACAGTATAGTCATTAATACATCAATAAATGTAATTTATGGATGTATTTACCATAGGTAGGTCAATTAGACTTGGTATCAGCCTCTTGCAATCCCCAATACTGCAGCGCTCAGATTACAAGAGGAAGGGGTGTCAGTGACTGTCAATCAAGCATTCTACTTACCACTGTGCTGATCAGTCTATCATGAATGCTGCTGCTAGCCTCATCCACCTTACCAACTGATCTATGGCTGCCGCCCGTCTCTGCCAGCCCCCTCACTGGCTTCAACTAGCTCAATGTATAAAAATGTAAAATACGAACTACAGCATGAAAAGATATTCCCACCTCTGCCCCCAGCTACATCACCATCCTGATCTCCAAATATCACCCAAACCGTCCACTCCCAAGACTTTCTGCTTCCTAGCTCCCTCATCACCTCCTCCATAGTGACCTTCAGGACTTCTCCAGAACTCCTCCCATCCTCTGGAACTCCCTACCCCCAATCTCTTACTCTGTATTTGTAGCGTCCTTCAATGGAATAAAACATAGGGAAATGTACATATATTCAAAAGTTGTTTTGAATATGAATTTTTGTTTTGTCCTAACATACACTTTAACTGTAACATAGAAAAGAGAACATCTACTTGCATATGCTGCGTTGCAGAGCTGTGTAAATCTCAGGACTGGATGAACAATGCACAGATCGTTTGGTAGGTAAGACAGCTCCTTTATAGTGAAAATAAAGATGAAGCAATGTGTTATCCTGTGCTATCTCTTTGAAGCGGAACTCCACCCAAAACGGGAAGTTCTGCTTTAAGGACTACACTTTTTGTAGCTGCTGATTTTTTATTTGGCTGGAATTCCTCTTTAAGTAAACTGTGTGACTGCTGCAACCAAAAAATTGTGTTCCCACAACTCAGAAAAATGTGAAGGCAAAAATGTGTATTGATTGCGCTTATCTAAGTCTATTTATTATGTGAATCATGAAAAAATCATATTAAAAAAATCCTCATTCAATGACCATTCGAAATAAAAGTTCATAAATGATAATAGAACAATTCTTCAATCTTCATTCAAAAGTGCTCCTTGAATTGTGAACCTTCCTCAAAACTTTCTTGCTGTGTGTACGGTTAATAGATACATGCATGTGTAGCAATCCCCTTCACTAGTTCACCACTGTACCCACCTCAATGAAGGACCTATGTTAGCTAAAACCTTCCCCAGCTGGGGTGTACTCCAAGTATTGATTAGATGATCGGTATCCTCTCCTTCTCTCCTCCTCTCCCCTCTTCAGGTTTAGGCTCCATGTACACGGGACGTTTGAAACGTCCGTTCGGTCGTGTTTGTACCCGCGTTTAGCGGGCGTTTGCATTTAGAACCGTTCCTAGAGGTCAAAAAAATGATTCCCCTTTAAAATGGAAAAACGCGAACGCTAAACGCGGGTCATCGCGTTCGGACGCGTTTGTAACGCCGGGAAACACACGTTCGAATGCAAATAATTGCGTTCTAAAACAGTCCCTGAACGCAACTGCCTGCAAATGACTGAAAACGACCTGGTGTACATGAACAGATAAGATAAAATGTAGTTGGGTTCAGGGGCTTCTGAAAAAAACGCCCAACTGCTCCTAAACGGCCATTTCCAGCGTCCCGTGTACATGGAGCCTTAGCTGCAATGTTGTTAGGGACTGTATAGGTACAACTCCTCTCTCCTCCACGATCCCTTGATTAAAATAAACATCCTTCCAGGGGCGTAACTACAGGGGTTGCAGGGGTTGCAATCGCAACCGGGCCCCATGCTCAAGGGGGCCCATGTGGCTCCCCTGTACACCTGAATAGGAGGGGCGGCGAGGGCAGCATGTAGAGAAATCACTGTCCTCCTTTTTCCTTCTGTAGCTGCAGGAGGGAAATGGAGGAGATTGGTTCCCCTGTATGCTGCCCCCGCCACTCCTCCTATCCAGTTCACTTGTGTTCTGCTGTCTCTGGGCCCCTGTGTGCTCCCCTGGTCCCCCCCCCCCTTCTGTGCTGTCCCCCCCCCCCCTTCAGAATGCTCCCTTCCCTCTCCTGCCGGCTGCTGCAGGGGATTTGTCACAATAGAGAACCAGGAAGGGGTCGGTAAATATGTAATTTACCAGCTCCTTCATTTTCTGAATGGACAGAGTCATAGTCAGTGACATTGTAGAAAAAATAAAATGATAAAAATAATACAATTAAAATACCAAAAAAAAAAAAAAACTACTGACACCAGTGGGTGAACTTCCAGGATCGCAAAGGTCACATTTGTGACAGGGCCCTGGCATTCCACCACTGTGGGGAGGCCCCAAGATGGCAGGAAGGGGGCCCACTGCAGAACTTGTGAAAGGGTCCTGCTGCGGGGCCGTAATAAAGGGCCCCGCAATGGGAGTAAAGGGCCCCAGGGGTCCAGGGGGCCCTTCATCGTTTCTTGCACCAGGGCCCTGAAGGTTCTAGTTACGCCTCTGCATCCTTCTATTCTGTAGTATTTAAAATTCATGACATTTATTGAAGAAGCATCCACTTACATTTAAAAACAAGGCGATGCGTGTATTCGTTCGTATCTCAGTCCCAGTAATCTACATTACCTGACTCCGCCCAACGCGTATTGTCACTGCCACGTGACTTCCTCAGAGCTCCCTTATATACCTGTTCTAAAAGGAGTACTTATATATCTTATGTCTCCTATGCCTGGGTTTCCGCAGGGTACTCTGGTTTCCTCCTACACTCCAAAGACATGCTGGGAAGTTAGTTGGCCCCTGTCTAAATTGGCCCTAGTATGTGCATGTATGATTGTGAGTTAGGGACCTTAGATTGTAAGCTCCTTGAGGGCAGGGACTGACTTGAATGTGCAATATACACTCACCGGCCACTTTATTGGGTACACCTGTTCAATTGCTTGGTAGCACAGATTGCTAATCAGCCAATCACATGGTAGCAACTCAATGCATTTAGGCATCTAGACGTGGTGAAGACGACTTGCTGAAATTTAAACCGAGCTTCAGAATAGTGAAGAAAGGAGATTTAAGTGACTTTGAACGTGGCATGGTTGTTGGTGCCAGACGGGCACCATTTCAAAAGCTGCTGATCTACTCGCATTTTCATGCACAACCATCTCTTGGGTTTACAGAGAATGGTCAGATAAAGAGAAAATATCCAGTGAACGGAAGTTGTGTGGATGAAAATGCCTTGTTGATGTCAAGAGGTCAGAGGAGAATGGGCAGACTGGTTCAAGATGATAGGAAGGCAACAGTAACTCAAAAAAACACTTGTTACAACCAAGGTATGCAGAATACCATCTCTGAATGCACAACACATTGAACCTTGAAGCAATTCGCACAGGCTCCCCAAAATTGGACAATAGAAAATTGGAAAAAACGTTGCCTGTTCTAATGAGTCTCAATTTCAGCTGTGACATTCAGATAGTAGGATCAGAATTTGGTGCAAACAACATGAAAGCATGGATCCATCCTGCCTTTTATCAATGGTTCAGGCTGGTGGTGGTGTAATAATGTGGGGAATATTTTCTTGGCACATTTTGGGCCCCTTAATACCTATTGAGCATTGCTTGAACGCCACGGCCTACCTGAGTATTGTTGATGACCATTTCCATCCCTTTATGACTAAGGTGTACCCATCTTCTGATGGCTCCTTCCAGCAGGATAATGCACCATGTCACAAAGCTCAGATCATCTCAAACTGGTTTCTTGAACATGACAATGAGTTCACTGTACTCCAATGGCCTCCACAGTCACCAGATCTCAATCCAATAGAGCACCTTTGGGATGTGGTGGAATGGGAGATTCCCATTATGGATGTGTAGCCGACAAATCTGCAGCAACTGCGTGATGCTATCATGTCAGTATAGACCAAAATCTCTGAGGAATGTTTCCAACACCTTGTTGAATCTATGTCACCAAGAATTAAGGCAGTTCTGAGGGCAAAAGGAGGTCCAACCCGGTACTAGAAAGTTGTACCTAATATAGTGGTCGGTGAGTGTATATGTGAAGCGCTGCGTAAATTGACGGCACTACAAGTTCTTGTAATAAATTATATATTAAAATAAATAAGCTCATCCTTGGCTTTGATGTTGTATAGTTTATTCTTTTTAAATATTACTTGTACCGTGTAAGCTGTGCCCAAAAAAGCAAACAGAAGGTAAGAACAATTTACAACTTTTTGCCACAGTAGATAGGTATTTAATGTTTTGGGGGCATTTGCTTCTGTACCTGCGGAGTGCAGGGTTTGGGGGTTGATAAGTTTGATTCAGAAGTTCAGCATTTGTGTGTAGATAAAAAAATAAACACTTTTTTTCACCTTTTGTTTTATAATTGATAACATTAACACTGTTTTCAGCTGCATAAGGAGCTCAGAAAGCTAGGGGAGAAGAAACAGCAGCACACTAAACTTCCCAGGGAAAGGCTGTGTGTGTGTGTGTGTGGAGGGGGGGGGGGCGTGTCAGGTCAAGTCTGATCATTGGAGGAGAGCAGGCTGAGTTCCCAGCACTGCTAGAGAACTGACCATGCTGTGCTCTCTTGCCTAGCGGGGTCAGTTTTAAATAGGAAAGTAGAGGGACTGGCAGGAACTCCATGGATTTCACACAAAGCATTCAAAGAGAACAGGATACGTTTTCATACAAGTACATGGCACAGCAGGATCCTATGAGGAATATGAAATGTTGCGCTTACATACTCTTTAAAGTGTTCTTAAGCCCAGGACCCTGCATTCACTATATCTGGTCTCCCGCAGAACATAGAAATGCAATTATTTAATAAATATAAACTGCTAAATACCTTTTCTCATCAGCAGTATATAGTAGTCTTGTGACTTCAATCAGTGTCTGGTTATGACCCTTGACCTGTCCTATGAGGCGGCAGGACCCCTGACCTTCTGTCTGGATAGTGCTGATTAGCCCTGCGCTGATCACATCACAAAACTCTCTAGCAATACACACCAAACTGAGCATGTGCAGAGTGCCTCCTAGAGCTCTGTTCTATCAGGAGATAGATTGGGGACTGTGGAAGAAGAGCAGGATCAGAGAAGACAGGATCAAACAGCCTTTTTTTTTATATAATGCGGATCATTAACTCCTTAGGTTCCACAGGGAGTATAACAAGCATGCTTTGCTGCATATACAGACTGACTTTACTGCTGTGGGTTTAGTAACACTATAAGTCCATAAAGCAATGAATAGTGTTCAGGGTGGGCACAGAGAAGCAGATTATTTTATAATCATACAGGATTTATATAGTGCCAACAGGTTGCACAGCACTTTAACAATTAAAGGGAGACAGTACAGTTACTGTACAATACAATTAAATCTAAGAGGATTAGGAGGGCCCTGCTTGTGGAGCTTCCATTCTAAGAGGGAGGGACAAGTGGTACAAAAACTAATAGCTGTGGAAGATGAGTTTATGGAAAAGGTTGATGTACAATTTTGAGGTAGAGGAGGGATAGGATTTGCTGAAGAGATGAGTTTTTTAGGATTGGCTAAGGCCCGGTTCACACGGGTATGACATTTGCTCTGACTTTGAGAGCACATTTTCCATGAGAAGTAACACCCCATTTAGTGCATTTAATAGGAGCGTCTTGAGTTCCTGCACTACTTCTGGTGCGACTTCGGCACAATTTGCATTGACTTCTTCTGGGGTGTTGGCATTCAAAGTCACGGCAGTGGGAACCGGTGTTCCGTGAGAAAAACCTACCCTCGTCACTTCCTGCCAGGAACAGCTGAGCAGCGCAGCAGTGCGCATGCTCACAGCCCCGGATACCTAATGGAACAGCTGAGGCGCTGACTAGTGCGCATGCGCACTAGTATGAAAAGATCACGGTGTACCGTGAAAAAAACCTACCCACGCGGCGGTTACATTAAAACAGCTGTGCTGCAATATGAGTCATCTCCGCTCCTGTCCCTGTCACTTCCCTGATCTTGGCTAGTAAATATAAAAGCGGCTCTAGGCTCCGTGATTTATCTTTTCATACACCCGCCGCCGCTTTTATATTTACTAGCCCAGATCAGGGAAGTGACAGGGATAGGAGCGGAGATG
This sequence comes from Pelophylax lessonae, assembly GCF_965119305.1. Taxonomy (NCBI): domain Eukaryota; kingdom Metazoa; phylum Chordata; class Amphibia; order Anura; family Ranidae; genus Pelophylax; species Pelophylax lessonae. Next base: position 573,382,121 of record NC_138770.1, on the reverse strand, counting down.
ACTCATATTGCAGCACAGCTAATTTAATGTAACCGCCGCGTTACACACACTGCCGTGCACCGGAAGTGACGAGGGTAGGTTTTTCTCACGGGGTAGGTAATTCTCACGGAACACCGGGCCTAAACGTGGACTGAGTGTGAGACAACCAGACGGACTGGGGTAGGTTGTTCCAAAGGATGGGAAAAGCTCTGGAGAAGTTCTGGAGGGAAGCATAGGAGGAGGAGAAGACCAGGGCGCTGGAGAACAGGAAGTCTTGGAAGATGTCTCACTGAGGACCATAGGAAGTGACAACGTCTTCAAATGATTCTGATGATTTCTCTATGTAGCACTGTCCCGGTAGGGCTTGCTCTGTGTTGACTTCTTGGGCCTCCCTCTGATTACTTGCAGACAGTCAAAAGGAGGATTTTTCACATATTCCTCCTTACTCCCGTTTGCTCGTTACTCAATAAACAGTCCAGGGTATTTGGTTTTGTATTTATTGTGGAACTTGGATGGGAGAAGGAAATATTGGGATACTCCAACTGCACTATTCACAGTAGATAAGGACAACTCTCACTTGGTCTCACCAGGTTATTTGTGGAAGCAGACACACTGCTTTAACCATACCGCCACTTGTATGGAAGAATTAGGTCTTCTTGTTCTCTCTCAAGCAGTAGACTTGATGCAACTACTTTATCTTCATGACACTCTCTAGCATCCCCTTGACTGAAACCCATTCACTGACTCTCCCACTGAGAGGGATGGCTCTCACATGACAGGCCCCATGACAGATCTTTACTCACTGTAAGCAGAATCAGATCAGATCCTTTCCAGTGTCTCCCTTCCAGTCAGCTCTGCAGGACCTCTGGGTTCAGCTCCTATCTGACTTTCAGGCCCTTAGGTCGACTACCCAAGGCAACATAGCAGCTTCTAAAGAGGGGGAGCAGCCACCCCCTCCCTCCGGGACCCCACTCTCCAGCTGAAGACCCCGAGCACATGTGCCCTTGACATTTATACAGTCACCCAGCATGCATCAAGGCACTTTCCTCTGCCAATCACCAGGGCTGTAACAACGCCTGTGCTCTCACTTGTCAGGTTTCCTCCCACTGTCCATTATGCCTCCCTTATTGGACCAGTGTGAAACATTTCAGTCAAGCTGAGCTGCACTAAGCACCATGAGCAGCCCTCCCAATAGATCCTTCTCTCTGGTAGGCAGAGAGACCCAAAAACTATACTCTCTTCTAGCACCTACCTAGGAGGGTGCTACATCTACCTTTTGCAACCTTTTTTTTGTATTAAGATCATGAAAAGTTGTGCTTAAAAGCTTTGCTTCCGTTTCCCCAGAGAAAAAAAAGACAATGATTTACTACTTGAAAAAAGAAGGGCTTTTTTCCCTGAGAACAGGTGCAGGAACTCCCCCTTTTGAGTCACCCTTCATTTCTGCTACCTCCCCACCTCTAAAGACCATTCCTTAGTTCCACTTCCTACCCACCTCCCAGTTCCCCTTTTAGAGAATACAGAGCCAAGTATCATTTTGTGTTTTTAAGTGATTTGTACAGAAAATAGATTCCCTGCCGTGTAGACACCCCCTAGCAATGATAGACCTCACACAGCAACAATAGATCCGCCATATAACAATAGCCCCCCCCCCAGCAACAATGGCCCCCTGCAACAAAATACCACCCCAGCAACAATAGGCCCCTAGCAGCAACAACAGATCTTTTAGCAGCCAGCATCAACAGACCCTCCAGCAGTCAGCAACAATACACCTCTCCCTGAACATCAGACCCCCACTAGCCACAATAGACCTACTCAGCAACAATAGAGCTCCATGCAAAAATTAGATCCCCACCAGCGTCAATAGATCCCCCAGCGGGCAGCATAAACAGACCCTCCAGCACACCCCAGCACTCTTTTCCATTACTTAGATTCATTGCTGGAGGTGCCGAAACTGCGTTCCCCCACGTTCCCGCTGAAAAAAAGCCATGGAAAAAAGTTCTTTATCTCTTAAAGAGGAAGTAAAGCCTGGGAAAAAAAATGTTTTTCTTGTTTACTTGCAAAGTAAATGCAACGCATACTAGCACATTATGTGACACTTATCTGCAAACGAAGCCCGTGTTGTCCCCGCTGGAGGCCGCATCCATCTTCACCCGTCTTCCTTCCGGGTCTGCGGACTCCGGCTGTTCTACTGGCTGGAGCCGCGTGACGTCACTCCTGCGCATGCGCGCCAGAGCCGACAGTTTACAGCACAAAGCTCTGAAGAAACAGCACGGGCGGCCGTTTCTTCAGAGCGCATGCTCCGATGACCTCATTGGCTGCATGCAATGTAAATATCTCCTAAATGGTGCAAGTTTAGGAGATGTTTACAGTACCTATAGGTAAGCCTTGTTATAGGCTTACCTATAGGTACAAACAGTACTCGGGGGTTTCAGCAATGACACTTGAACGGATGAGTTCTCCAACACTCAAAGGTGGAATCAGTAAAACCAGTCATTTCTGTGATATTTGCATATTTATGGCACCTCCTGCAGTTCATTATGATTGCCTGGCCGTCAGGGAAGGTAACAAAAAAAATCGAATTCCTATTTGTGCAACAAATAAATAAAATCTATTCCCGGAGAAGAGCAAGGTTTACACCAATATGAGAGAATTTAAACTGAGAAAACACTGGGCTCATCAATCCTTTGAAAAGTTACAGATAAAATGGATGAATTTTGATTTTTCTTCTGATTTTAAAGGGCAAAGCTATGCAACGGGCCTGATTTACTAAAAGGAAAAAGCAAGAAGAAATCACTTTAAAAATAATTGGCACACTTTCAGTTTGGCAGTTTCATATTAGCAGACCCAAGGAACGCAATGCTTTATATTAGATGTAAACCCAAATCACTAACATGTTATATAATCTTTGTAATTTTCAATATATTTAAAGTGGAAACTTTTATTAAAATAATCTGAGGATCCTGCCATAAATCTCCTTACACAGGCACTGTTGTGGGGTGATAATGCGCTATTCCTGAACTGCTCTACTACATTGTCACACTGTTATATGTGTTTATGGGGACACATGTTACTCAGGTATGTCCCAATCTTGTGACCATCCCAGACATGGTGGTCAGTGGGATTAGGACCCATCTTTGGTGTCATCAGGAGGAATAGTGCCCCAAACATTGGTATGAATGGAAGGAATAGTACCACATCTTTGATGACACTGGGAGGAATAGTGCCCCAAACATTGGTATGAATGGAGGGAATAGTGCCCCATCTTTAGTGTCACTATGAGTAATAGTTCCCCAAACATCGGTATATATGGAAGGAATAGTGTCCCATCTTTGGTGTTAATAGGAGGAATAATGCCCCATATTTGGTGTCACTGGTGGGATGAATAATGCCCCATCATGGGTGTCAATAGGACAAATAGTGCCCCACCATTGGTGTCACTGGTGGGATGAATAGTGCAGCATCATTAGTGTCACTGGGAGGAATAGTGCCCCGTCTTTGGTGTCATTGGGAGGAATAGTTCCCCAAACATTGGTATGCATGGAAAGAATAGTGCTCCATCTTTGGTGCCAATGGGAGGACTAGTGCCCCATCATTGCTGTCACTGGGAGGAATAGTGCCTCATAGTTGGTGTCAGTGTAAGAAATAGTGCCTCATATCAGTGAAGGATTAGAGACCACTGGTTCAGAGCAATGACATGCAGTCACCCCTGGAGTGCAGGCATGTAGACAGGAAGTGGTGATTAGGAGGCAGTACTGAAGTGCAAATGATGAGAAAAAAAAAAAAAAAAACATTAAAAAAAGTAAAACATTTTCTAAATGAATCATGTCAATTATCTGACACCTATTAAACCTAACTGGGTGGTATTTAGTGTTTATATCTACTTTAAGACTCCATGCAAACTAGCATTTTTTTAAGCTCCTAGAAGCTATTAGGCAGCTTACACACAATACTCCTGTTAGAGCATCTACGTTTTCTGGCGTAATTGTAATGCGTGCATTTGCGTGCTTATGCGCTCGCGCAAATGCGCATAATTGCGCGTAAATTTATTCTAGCGTTCTTGATATTCAATTGCCATTTTGGGTCATTTGAGCGTATTTGCGTGTATTTACGCGTAATCAAGCGCAAATTACTGACCAAAAATGCAGATTTTTCTATTTTGTTCTTACTGAAGAATACGCGGCGCTCATTTACACGGCTGTGTGCATAGGCACATTAAGAATGAATGGGCTCTATTTTAGCTCAGAAAAAAAAAGCGCTGTACTGAGCATTTTTAAGCTGCAGTGTGCAAGAGGCCTTGAGCATTTTTTTTCTGCTCACAGAAGCTAATACTG
>NC_138770.1:573345311-573372811 GCF_965119305.1 Pelophylax lessonae | reverse complement strand
TTAATTTTTGAACCTCCCCACACAATTACTATGACACATTCACTATGTGCTGTGAGTTGGCACTACTGTGTCACACATTTCTCAGAGCCTGCCTTGTGAACTACAGAGGTGCTGAGATGAGAGGAGGAGTTTCTGCAGGCGGAGTCAGCACTGCTTGCAGGCAGCAGTGCACCATGGGATATGTAGTCCTTAGAAAGTGAAAGTAAACTGCAGAGGAGAAGCTACACATGTGCATGGAATCCAGGAAATTGTGGAAAGAGATGGTCAGCAGACAGGCATAATTTTATAAAATGAAAGGAGATTTTTCAAGTAAGCTTATATTGGATTGTCAAATATAACTGTTGTTTGTATTGTCATTACTATGCTAATACAGTAAAATGAAAGTCTCTGCTGTGACCATAGATTTCCCTAAACTGACCTGGTAAAGTATACAGATTGCAGTTCCTATATTCATTGTGGATTGTATATCTGAATAAGGGTAGATTTAGAGGTATGTCTAAATCTACCACTTCTCAGAAGAGCAATTCATGTTCATATCGTTTTTCAAAGGTGATTGACGGACGGTGAGGACACCTGTCTTTTTCAAATCTGGTGTTTTTTTTTTTTTTTTTTTTTTTTTGCTTTTTTGGTTCAATACACTTCAATAGAGAAGCTTCAGAAAAGCATGTAGTGCAGTTTTACCGCATTTTTGTTGCGATTTTGCCGCAATTTGCAGTTTGCGTTTTTAAATCTGCCCAACAAAAAATCCCCCCCCCCCCTAAAAAAAAAAAGCATTAAAAAACGCATAATGGAATTTGTGATAAAATCTGTAAAAAAACTTAGAAAGCACAGCAAAAAGCACCACAAGCACTCAAAAGCAACATGCATAGGCGTGAATCGAGCCTAGGTGTTTTTGTGTAACATGTCTGCTTATAAACCACAATCTGAGTGTTAAGATTTAAAACCACATATTAACACCACGATCACTTCTTAACCTCTTGCCGACCAGCCGCTGCACATATACTGCGGCAGGTCGGCTCTGTTACACTAAACAAAGTACCTGTACGTTGTTTCATGTAATAGCCAGTGGGGGCCACCCGCGATCGCTCCCCATAGAGACAGAACAGCGGTCTGCCTATGTAAACAAGGCAAACCACCGTTCTGTCACAGATGAACACAGGGATCCTGTGTTCCTGATATTCAAGAACACAGATCTATATGTTCATCTAGTGAGTCCATCCCCCACACAGAAAGCAACCCCTAGGGACACACTTAACCCTTTGATCGCCCCTGGTGTTAATCCCTTCCCTGCCAGTGTCATTATTACAGTAACAGTGCATATTTTTAGTACTGATTACTGCAGTAATGTCATTGGTCCCCTTCAAAGTGTCAAACATGTCAGTTAGGTATCCGATCTGTCCACCGCAATGTCTCAGTCCCGCTAAAAATCGCTGATCGCCGCCATTACTATTAAAAAAAAAAATAAAATGCCATAAATTAATCCCCTAGTTTGTATAACGTTTGCGCAAACCAATCAGTATACACTGATTGGTTTTCTTTTTTTACCAAAAATATGTGGCAGAATACATATTGGCCTAAAATGATGAAAAAATCTGTTTTTTTTTATTGGCTGTGTTGTATAGCAGAAAGTAAAAAAAAAAAAAATATATATTTTTTTTTTTTTTTCCAGAATTGTCGCTTTTCTTTGTTTAAAGTGCAAAAATTAAAAACTGCAGAGGTGATCAAATACCACTAAAAGAAAGCTCTATTTGTGGGAAGAAAGGACATTAATTTTATTTGGGTATAGCGTCGCATGATCGCGCAATTGTCAGTTAAAGCAACGCAGTGCCGTATTGCAAAAAATGGCCTGGTCATTAAGGGGGTAAACCCTTCCAGTCCAGAAGTGGTTAAGGTATGAAAGGTGCACATGCTGAACATGGGGCAGTTATCAGTGTAAATAGGAGTAAGCATGGGTATTTATCTATACAACATGGAGTCACAAGCAGCAGGCTATAAATTTGGTTATAAATCTGTGTATATACGCAAGCTGTGGTCAAAGTATACATAGACGCACGCAGCTGATACCCTTGGAAAGCATGCAATGGCTTCTTTACTTTCAGTACTTTTTGGCAGTCACCCCTAGGGCTTGTTCGCACTGGTGACCAAAGGCCCTAAAAACAGGCAGTTCAGTTGTGGTTTTACTGCCCCCGAATGCCCACTTAAGAAGGAAATGCAGCCGCTCAGGGCTGTTCACATGCTGCAGCTAAAATGAAACAGTATGTCACATTTGAGGTGTATCAAGCCCAGTGCTGTCTAACAACAAAGTGGTGCCCTATGCAAAAAAATAGGCACCAATTCGGCAATTTCTCTTACATCCTCTGACAGTCCCAGCCCGTTCAGATGTTCTTCACTATTGGGTAATGCACCTCTTTGCAGGAGCAGGCTAGGTAGTGAAAACTTGACAAAAAAGAGTTAAACAAAGACACCCCTCTAGGGGGCTGTCCCTCTCGACATTACCCTCAGCCATTCAGTGCTGCTCTTCAGTTTCTTGCTGCCTAGCATTAGGAGTAGGACTAGGTTTCCCAGCTGGGATTCCTGTCTGTTTTTTATTTTTCTTTGAAAAATGTTTTGATTTTATTTTCCTCACTCACTACTGCTAGTTAGTCAGGGGGATCCTCCTGGAGAACTTCAAGCAACAGCCGGGCCTTGCACTGGATAATCTAGATCCTTATGGTGTCCCAGCCTGACCAGCGAGCGTGCGCAGGTTGTGGTCCACCCAGGCCTCCCCACGACGGTGCCTCTGTGGATGGGGACGAGCCTGCGGGAGCTTTCTTCACCGGAACGTCTCAACTCTGGAACGCCCTGTGTTGCAGTATCCCCCCTTGGCTGACGGCACCCCCACGCAGGGTGGGAGGTGGTCCATATTGGAGCGGAGCCTGCGGTCTGTGGTATGGTGAGTGATACTACCCGCCGTGTCCCTGGGACAGTCACCTGAGGGGGAGTTATGTGAAGCCCACTCCTTGGGGATGTCAGAACACGCGGTCTCTGAAGTGTCCCCCCCCTGGCCTGTTTGGACAGTCCCTACCTCCCTGCCCCCTTTGGGGGGTGCTCTGCAGTAAACGCTGCATGGAGGGGGGTGTGGGGGCTTGTTACTTTGTCCTGGGGGTCATCCTGGTAGATTCCTGCGTTGGCCAGGTCCTGGTTTCCTGACAAATTGGCGCCGTTTGTTTCAGCCATTTTGGGTGAGGGCGGCCTGGCTGACTCCCTGTGAGGGCAGTAGCCATTTTCTTGCTGTATTTGGCGCCGGTTCCGGATGTGGGCAGCCGCCTAGTAAGGGCGGCAGCCATTTTCCCTGTGCTTTTTTCCCCATTGACTTGTATTGCCATCCATTTTTGTGTGGCTCAGGTCACTGTCGGCCTCTAGTGGATGATGTCACTTCCTTCATCCATCTTCAGTTACTGCAGGGGTGTGCGTTTTCTTTTCCTGTCCCGAGGAGTTTCACAACATTGTAAATGTACAGTGGCGCCGCATTAAGCTCACGCTGGCGGTGCCTAAGCGGTTTTTCAAAGCCGCTATCCTTTTGCAGACAGTGTCACCTGGGGTGCACCACACTGTTTCCGGATTAAATAACTCCATGGTGGTGCCCATGGAAGACTCCCCTTGTGTTTAATGACCCGATGGATGGGCGTGTGGAGTCTGTTTCCCGCCTTATTTATTTGGTGGTGGGCTCCCCCCTCATGCCTGTGTTCACTTACGTGCTGGTTTCACAGATACGGAATGGGTTATGGGTAATGATTAAGCACACAGTCAGTGTGTGAAACGCGTCTACCTTGTCACGATTGTCATAATTTGGATGTCCAGTCAATAAATCTGGATTTTGACTCAACCTGGAGTGCTGCCAATTCCTTTTCCTTTATCACGTTTTCACGGAGGCGAGCCGGGGCACGCACCGGTGTGAGTCATCAGGCAATTACACCACCTTGAGCAGTGAGTCCTTGTCTCTTCAATTGCTTTTACGCAACTTTGTGGCGGAGTCGGTCTCTCCGACTCTTATTGCCCTGGTGGAACGTAAGGCCAGAGCCATGGTGTTCCTGTGTGACGCGGCCCTGGTCGCAAGGTTATCCGAAGTAGGGGCTGCACTCCACCGCATGGTTTGGGTTGAAGAGCTGGTCGGCCAACCATGCCTCCAAATAGATTGTGTATGATATCCCTTATTGGGAGAAATGGCTTTTTGGGGACCCCCTTGGTTGGGGTTGTCAAGGGTCTCACAGGGGGTATGAGTACCCTCTTTCCCGAGCCGCGCAGGGTTAATCATTCCTCGCGCGGCTGGGTCCTTCTTTCTAGGCTTATCAGGGACCCCTTTGTGCCTCAGGGGCGCAGGACGAAGGAACATCCTTCAAGGCCTCTGGCGGTGACTAGTAGTCCTGGTCTGGTGAGCCCACGACCCGGTCAGTCCGGTGCGGTGGCCCAGTCTCCTTCCACCTGCCGGGACACCCTCACCTGTTTCCGAGGTGGGGAGAACGTCTGTGTCGTGTTCAGGAACCCGGGTTGTCCAAAATTCAGGACAAGGGGATTCACGAAACTGATTCATTCAGGGTACAAGATCGAGAATCGATCTCTCCTCGCAGACAGGATCTTTCCATCAAATATCCATCTGTCTCTCGATCGTTTACGAGATCTCAAGGGGGCTTTGCAAGATCTTCTTGCCCAAAGAGTTATACCAGTCTTTCAGCGGGACAGGTTCTTCAGGTTTTATTCCAACCTGTTCACGATGCCCAGAAAGGAGGGCAAAGTGCATCCGATTCTGGACCTCAAGTCTCTTAACCATTTTGCGCGGGTGCAGAAGTTCCGGATGGAATCCATCCGGTCGGTGGTGGAGGTTCGCAGTGGCAGAGGACCGGTTTCAATTTGTGGCATTACCCTTTGGTAAGCTTCAGCTCCCAGGGTATTCACCAAGGTTTTTTTGGCTCCGGTGCTGGCTTTGCTGCGCAAAGGGGGATTGTGGTCCTCGGTTATCTGGACGACCTCCTGTTGAGGGCAAGCTCATGTGCCACTCTGTCAAACAATCGGACAGTCAGGGTTCAGACGCTGTAGGAGTTCGGGTGGACCATCAATTCCCAGAAGTCGGCACTGACCCCGTCAGTCCCCCTGAGTTATCTGGGCATGGTCTTGGACTCCGCTCAGACAAAGTGTTTCTCCCGGAGGACAAACTTCAGACTTTACAGGGCGAGATCAGGCCCCTCAGGGACAACGATCTCTCCTCCCTACGGACCTGCATGAGGTCCCTGGGGCTAATGCCTTACGGTCTCTGGCTTTAACGGCATGGCTGTTGAAAGCCAGGTGTTGAGAAACAGTGGTCTCTTGGATGCTGTCATTCCTACCTTGCTGAGAGCTCAGAAGGCTACCTCCAGGAAGATTTACCATCGTACCTGAATGCCGTATATTACCTGGTGTGAGTCGCGAGGGTTTTTTCTTCCTCGTTCCTTTTCGGTGGCGAGGGTTTTGGCCTTCCTGCAGGAAGGTGTGGAACAGCATTTGGCGCTAGGCACGATCAAAGGTCAGTTGTCGGCCTTAGCCATTTTCTTCCAGTTTCCCTTGGCGACTTATTCCCTGATTCGCACCTTTATTCAAGGGGTGCATCATCTGGCTCTGCCGCAGCTTGCTCCTTTGCCTCCTTGTGACCTGAATTTGGTCTTGTTCCTTTTTGCAACGGCCTCCCTTTGAGAACATCAGAGAAATTTCTCTGCCTGTGTTGTCCCAGAAAGTAGCTTTCCTGGTGGCTATAATCTCTGCTCGCAGAGCGTCTGAACTGGAAGCTCTGTCTTGCTGTTCACCTTATCTGGTTGTTCATAAGGATTCAGTGGTCCTGCGACCAACTCAAGTCTTTTCTCCCTAAGGTGGTGTTGGATTCCCACCTCAATGAGGATATTGTGTTGTCTTCGCTTTGTGCGAAGCCCAAGCATCCCAAGGTGTTTGCTTTGCATTCATTAGATGTGGTCCGGGCGATCAGGGTTTACCTGTCAGCCACGGAGTCTTTTAGGACGTCTGATTCTCTGGTTGTCCTTCCTGAGGGACCTCGGAAGGGTTTGGCTGCGTCCGCTGCAACCATTTCCACATGGATCAGACAGACTGTTGTTCAGGCCTATTCACTGCAGGGTCAGGTGCCTCCTTTCCCTGTGAGGGCACATTCTACTAGAGCTGTGAGTGCCTCTTTGGCTTTTCGCCATCAGGCTTCTGTGGCTCAGGTGTGCAAGCAGTGACCTGGTCGTCTGTGTACACTTTCACAAAAATTCTACAGACTTGATGTGATGGCATCCTCGGATGCTTCCTTTGGCAAGTTTAGAGCACGGCGGTTTGTTGAAGAGACATGTTTTTTTTCTCTTCATGGGGTGATTTTGTTTTGGGTTAGCACCTGTTGAGCTTCTGTTTCCTGTTGGCTCAGTTTTCTCTGGCCTTGTTGACACGTTGCCGTTCTTTGGTTGCGTCTTTTCCCACCCCTTACACCTGCACTGCTTTGGGACATCCCAATAGTGAAGAACATCTGAATGGGCTGCGACTGTCAGAGGACGTAAGAGAAAATAAGAACTTACCGTAAAATCCTTTTCTCTGAGTCCTCTGACAGTCACAGCCTTCGCCCCTCTATTATGGGGTCGTTGTCTTCCTATACTGCTTGCTACGAAACTGAAGAGCAGCACCAAATGGCTGAGAGTAATGTCGAGACAACTCCCCCCCTCCCTTTTACATACCTGAGCCTGATCTCGATCCAGAGCTGTGCTCCTCTGCAACGGCTCTCTCCACTCACGAAGTGAGTTACGCTGTCGTGTCTATGGATGCAGGCAGCCCAGCTCAGGAGTGGGCCCGCAGGTGAGCCAATTCCTATGGGGGAGCGCCAAAAAGAGGAGGAGTGGATGGGCCAATGGGGGACCCGGGAAATGGAGATTTGGGACCACTCTGAGCAAAATCATTACACAAAGCAGTTAAGTATGACATGTTTGTTAAAAAAGAAATGTAGTTTTACAATCGCTTTGATACCATTGCACCCTTCATGATGTATTGTTTCTACTTGAAAAACAAATGAAAATCAAATGCAAAATAGCTAACAGATGTCAGCCCCCAAAGCATTATTAAGAATCCCATTTTGATTCCACGTAGGCCACTACTTAGTCAGGGTATATTCAGATGCTGGAGCATGTGCTGCTTAGCAAACCACATTTAGTCCTATGTACACTATTGTGCACATCACCGCAAGCAGAATGTGTGCTTAATAAATACTGTGAGCGCGCTTTGCTTGTTCAGCCTGGTTTGTGGATGCATAAACACAACAGCGAACGCATAGATTTTTTAGCAGATCAGGCCCTATGAATCAGCAGTGACCACAGGGTGGGGTGACAACAGATTTAGCCATTTTAATTTGAAATGTGGTTTGGTGCTGTGACTAGATGAGCTTTGGACGTTGTCACTGTGCTTTGCACTTATCCAGTGAAGGCACCCTTCTATATTACACTCTGATCATGTGATCCGTCAGAGACTAACCTAGAAGAAATTAACCCATGCCTGTTGTTAGTTTTGATTGCCTACAATTTTTTTTTGTGTTAAAGCAGCAGAGCTCCACCCAAAAGGGTAAGTTCCCGCTTTAAGGCCTCCTCCCCCGCTCCTGTTTGTGAAAAGGAGCTTTTGGGGAGGAGGGGGGGGGTGGGTACCCCATTTTGACAGTAACCCGCCCCCAATCGCCTAGGCGATTGGAAGCAAAGTTCTCCTTCCTCCCTTCCCAGAAGACTACGGGACCAGTCACAGAGTGCAGCGCTGCTCGCGCATGCACAGTGGGCACCTGGCTGTGTAGCCTCAAGCTGTCACTGCCAGGTGCCCATAGTAAAGATGCTAGCATTGGCGAGGGAGGACAAAGAAAAAAAAACGCCTGGGGTGAGCACACCGCTGCATCACGGGACAGGTAAGTGGCTGTTTAATAAACGTCAGTAGCTACAGTTTTTGTAGCTGCTAACTTAATTTTCGTTGGCGCTCCTCTATAAGAGCTAGAGCAGGGTTCTCCGAACTTTCTAAACAAAGGGCCAGTTTATTGTCCTTCAAGCTTTAGGGGGCCAGACTGTAGTCAGTGAGAGTAGAAAATGTCCTGGCGTCAGAGGGAGAAAACCATGCACCATGATTGGTATTAGGGGGGAGTAATAATGCACCATTGTTGGTATCAATGGGAGAAATAGTGCCCCATCAATGGTATCAGTGGGAGGAATAGTGCCCCATCATTGGTATCAGTGGGAGGAATAGTGCCCTTATCATTGGTATCAATGGGAGGAATAGTGCCACATCCTTGTTGTCAATTGGAAGAATAGTCCCCCATTATTGAAATAGTGCCCCATCATCAAAATGCACTGTCACTGTACTAATGACACTGGCAGGGAAGGGGTTAACATCAGGGACGATCAAAGGGTTAAATGTGTATCTAGGGAGTGCTTTCTATCTGTGTTGGGAATGCTTTGACTGAGAGAAGACAGAGATCCAGGTTCCTGCTTAGCAGAAACGCAAGATCTCCCCTCGTACAGAACATAGTTCTGCCTTGTTTTCATTGGCAGACGGCCATTCTGCCTCTCCTGGGAACGATCACCGGGTGCCAGCGAGCAGTGGATCGGCTGGATCCGCTAATTGGCCCCTGCTGTGTGCAATCACATCGGGAATGGGATGTCGGCAGCACATGCCCCATACCCAGTGTACAAAATCACATACAGGTACGTGATTTCACGCAGGAGGGCCGCCCTGCCGCAGTATATCTGCGTGGGGCGGTCCAGAAGGGGTTAAACAAGCTGAGGTTAGAAACTGATTGGTTTCTACGCAGAATTGTGACTAATTTTGCCCTCTCTAGCTTTAGTAAATAAATGACTATACCAGTGATGGCGGACCTTGGCACCTCAGATATTTTGGAACTACATTTCCCATGATGCTCATGCACTCTGCAGTGTAGTTGAGTATCATGGGAAATGTAGTTTCAAAACATCTGGGATGCCAAGGTTCGCCATCACTGGCCTATACTGTAATGACGGTGATCAGCGACTTTTATAGTGGGACTGTGATAGGGTGGTAATCTGGCACTAACAGACACTATCTGGGAGGGTCACTAATAACTGCCGTCACTAGTGTCATTAATACAGTGATCAGTGATAATAGTGTACTGTACACTGTCACTGTACTAATGACACTGGCTGGGAAGGGGTTAACATCTAGGGGCAATCAAGGGGTTACCTGTGTGTCTAACAGTGTGTAATGTGTGCTGCTTTCTTTCTAAACTGGCTGTTTTTTGCCCCTGCTTTGCAGGGAGAAGAAACAGCCAGATCACTGTTCCCCGTACACAGATTTCTGTGTTTTTTTGTAAACCGAACTCTGTATGTGATTGGACATAGCCGATCAGAGGGTTTCAGTTGAAATCATTGGCTTAAATCTGCTGCCAAACTTGTGCTGTATCCAATCACAGCACAGGTCAGCAGAGGGAGCACCCCAAACCCCAAAGAAGGCTGGTCACGTTCATGTATGTGATTGTACCTGTACCCTACGTCCGCTCGCACTATAATTACTGTGAGTGGTCGGCAGGTGGTTAAAATGACACTAAACTCTGGTTTTATAAAATATTTTCGATTCAGATGTGTATTCTTCTCTCCTAAATGTACCTTTTTATTACTCTCAACTTCCTCCAAATCTCCAAAAACCATCTTCCTGTTAGAGGGTGGCTGAGTTAATTCTCCATGTATGTAGGAATGTAGCCGCTCTCTTTTGCTCACTCCTGAGATGTACAAAGGACTATAGTATTGTAGCGTGCATAGAGCAGATCACATGACCACAACTAACCTGCATTGCTCGTTTCCCAAATGTAGCACTGCCTCCCGTAAGAGCTGCTAGATATTCACTCTGCGGGTCCCCCTGGTTACTAGCACATGGCTAGAAACAAATACAATTTCTCTTGGTTCACACTTCAAGAATCAGTCCAGGAGTATTTGGTTGTTTTGTTATTTATTTTATAATGGGGATAGGAGAAGGAAATAGTGGGATACTCCTACTTACTATTCACAGTATTTGAGAAATTCTATCTTCTCTACTTTGCTACTTTAGATGTGGGACAGCCAGGCTGTTAATTCATCCTGCCTTTGAATGAATAGGAATTAAGTCTCTTGGTTCCTTCAAGATGACTTGGTGGACAATCTCTTATCTTTAGGACACTCTACCTAGTATCCTCTCTCTCTGCTGACACCCGTCCACTGACTATCGTATGAGCAGGGGTGGCCCCCCTCAGGTCAGGCCCCTTGACACGAGTCCCTGTACTCACGATACTGCAGCCACAGGGTCTCCAGTGTCTCCCCTCTCAGTCAGCATCCCTAGACCTCTGGGTTCAGCTCCTCTCAACCACTCCTCTGGCTCTCAGGACGACCTCCATGGCACTTCTACAGGGGAGGAGGCAGCCGCCCCCTCCCTCCGGGACTCTGCTCTGCTCACTCTGCATTGTTGGGGGCACTGGTCACACTGCATTGTTGGGGGCACTGGTCACACTGCATTGTTGGGGGCACTGGTCACACTGCATTGTTGGGGGCACTGGTCACCCTGCATTGATGGGGGCACTGGTCACCCTGCATTGATGGGGTCACTGGTCACCCTGCATTGATGGGGTCACTGGTCACTCTGCATTGATGCGGTCACTGGTCACCCTGCATTGATGGGGTCACTGGTCACCCTGCATTGATGGGGTCACTGGTCACTCTGCATTGATGGGGGCACTGGTCACTCTGCATTGATGGGGTCACTGGTCACCCTGCATTGATGGGGTCACTGGCCACCCTGCATTGATGGGGGCACTGGTCACCCTGCATTGATGGGGGCACTGGTCACTCGGCATTGATGGGGGCACTGGTCACTCGGCATTGATGGGGGCACTGGTCACCCTGCATTGATGGGGGCACTGGTCACCCTGCATTGATGGGGGCACTGGTCACCCTGCATTGATGGGGGCACTGGTCACTCTGCATTGATGGGGGCACTGGTCACTCTGCATTGACGGGGGCACTGGTCACTCTACATTGTTGAGGGCACTGGTCACTCTGCATTGATGGGGGCACCGGTCACTCTGCATTGATGGGGGCACTGGTCACCCTGCATTGATGGGGTCACTGGTCACTCAGCATTGATGGGGGCACTGGTCACTCTGCATTGTTGGGTGCACTGGTCACTCTGCATTGATGGGGCACTGGTCACTCTGCATTGTTGGGGGCACTGGTCACTCTGCATTGTTGGGGGCACTGGTCACTCTGCATTGTTGGGGGCACTGGTCACTCTGCATTGATGGGGCACTGGTCACCCTGCATTGATGGGGTCACTGGTCACTCAGCATTGATGGGGGCACTGGTCACTCTGCATTGTTGGGGGTACTGGTCACTCTGCATTGATGGGGCACTGGTCACTCTGCATTGTTGGGGGCACTGGTCACTCTGCATTGATGGGGCACTGGTCACTCTGCATTGGATGTGTGATTGAATGTGCAGAATATCGACCCATATCAGCTCGATACCGATACTTTGTATCGGTATTGATATTGGCCCTGGAAAAACCATATCGGTCTATCCCTAGATTACAAAGCTATTAAGTAGGAAATGTGTATGGATTCTTTTTGGAGAACAAGCAGATTGTTTGATGTAATTTTAAATCATGGTAGCACTTATCGTGTCCTGCATGCTGGGACTAATTCTCAGTATCTGTTCCTATTCTGTATGGATGAGCGCTTCACAGTAGCACTTCTCATGTCCTATATGCTGTTTGTATTTCTCGGGTATCTGTGCCATTATATCTTTATCCTGAAAGTGATTTCAGGCATCTCTTCCCGATGCTAACTGCAAGTTAACCACTTCAATACAGGGCACTTTTACCCCCTTCCTGCCCAGGCCAATTTTCAGCTTTCAGCGCTGTCACACATTGAATGAAAATTGTGCGGTCATGCAACGCTGTACCCATATAAACACGTTATCATTTTTTCACACAAATAGAGCTTTTTTTTTTGGTGGTATTTAACCACTTCCCGCAAACCGATGTACCTGTACGTCAGCTTGCAGAAGTGGTTGTACCGGGATGATGCCTGCAGCTGCATCTGGTTTTCTGATAGTGATAACAGTGGACAATGCTGGTGCAGTCTCTTAAAGCCTCCATTACCAGATTGTGTTGCAGGGAGATGGGGACAGAGCGTTGTCACCCTGTAACAGGATGTACCTGGCATGAAGGTTACAAGGACCTTCATGTCAGGATTATCAGACTTTATTTTAAAAGCTGTAGACTGAAAAAAATATTGAAAACTACATCTGAAATGATATGACTTTATAAACTCTAAAGGAAGCTTCAGTGAGTGGGTTTACATATACTTGGAAAAAAAATATGTATCTCTGCTTTGAAGGGAATATCCTTAGGCCCCATTCACACCTTTTGTAGCTTGAAGCTCAAAGCCAGAGGAGAAAAATCAATTATTCTCTATGGAAATGGTTCACATCTCCACTCCAAGTTGCCTGAAGCTCAAAAAAGTTCTGGAGCTTTTTTTTGTAGCTCGTATCGGGCAGATTTGAGCATTTTGGCGCATTTTTATCCCCATATAAATAAATGAAAACGCGCCATTCTCGCATTTTTGTGCACATTTGTGCATCTTGTCATGCGTATTTGCGCGATTTTCTGCCCAAATGAAAACATTTTAAAAATAAAATAATAATATATGAATAAATAAATGTAAAATAAAGAGAGAAAGAACAAAAATCATCACAAATAAATACATGAAATAAATGAACAACATGTAATAATACATAAATAATAATTAACCCATAAACTTAAAAAAATGTAAATGAATTATCATTATTATTATTAATAATAATAATAATAATAATAATAATAAAAACATAATACATAAACACCAAAAAAAAATTACTATAATATTTATTTATTTTGTGTTAGGGTGTTTAGCTATTTATTATTATTTTATTTTATTTTTTTGAGGGTTAGAGGTTTAATTTAGTGGTTAATTATTTTATTATTACTTAGTACTCATTTATTGAATGTATTTATCATTAATTATTTATGATTATTTTTGTTTATGTATTTATTTTACATTTATTAATTTATTATTATTATTATTATTATTAGTAGTAATAATAGTAGTAGTATTAACACCCAAAAAAAAAAAATTAAAAACAAAATAATATATAACCCTAACCCCAACCCCTAACCCTAAGCTAACCTTAACTCTAATCCCTTACCCTAATGAAAAAAATAATTAAAAAAAATCAAAGCTAATGGAAAAGTTAAAAAAGCTGAAATGCCTAGCAACAAATGGTGCAACAGATGATAGTTTTCTCTATTGGCTAATAAAAAAAACGTCAAAGCTCAAAAACGCTGTATAAAGACAGGCAAGTCGCGCATAAAAACGCTCAAAGACGCTACGCTCAGGGATGAATGCAGCCTTACCTCTCCAAGATAAGTACATGTGCTGTTATTTACTTTTGTTTTCTCCTAATGTCATGCTGTAAGGCATTCTGTCCTGGCTACTGGAGGAGGGTAAATTGTCTGTTAAAAAATCATATATTGTACTTTCATGTGATACTTACGCAACCTTTGTTATACAACTTTTTTTTAGGTGTCTGTTATTAGCACTTTGCAATTAGACAGTAAATCCTCGTACACACGATGAGAATATCGGACAAATTATTTTTTTTTGCATGCTAGTCTCCTATCAAAAACCAATAGGTTACTAAAGTTATGGAAATTCTCGTTTGACAAAATACAACTTCAGAAGTGATGTCATTTGCTGTTCTGTTTTGTAATGTATTCTTTATTTACGAGCCACTGCAGTCTTGGTCACTCGATGTTTTTTTGGACGCATGCTGTACTGATTAAACAAAAATTTTTCATTCTGGTATCATACGAGAACATTTTTTGTGCTTGTCCCTTCAGATAATTTCATATAAACTATCGTGATCGGCTCTCGAAAGCTGTGTACTAACAATCAGATTATCGTACGATCCTTTTTTTTCTTCTTTTTTTCCTCGTGTCTACTAGGCATAAGAAGATACAATATAAATAAGCAGTGCAGCGCATAAGCAAACAATGTAAATAATTCAACAAACCAAATAAGCCCACTCTGATATACATTAATAAAGTGATATACATTACTTATTAGTAATACATTAGTCATATACATTAATAATTAGTAAAGGTGATTTAAAGTGAACAATAAAAAGTCCAAAGTGAATAAAAGATGTAAAACGTCCCAAAATATAACTCCTTGTATACAGAGTTGTATAAAGTACTCAAAACCCATACTTGAGTAGAAGTGGAAGTGCTCGATCAAAAAGTGACTTGAGTAGAAGTACTAAAGTATTCAACATTTTTGTACTTAAGTATTGCAAGTAGTTTTTTTTTTAAATTTTGCTACTCAAGTACTGAAAGTAAAAGTACAAGTACTGTGTTATCTAGTTATTAAAAAAAGAAGTCAAAAGTTTGAACATCATATTGTTTTTTATTATTTCAAATGCAGCTTTTATTTATGCATACAGTAGCATTTATTTTCGTAGGCGCTGATAATACACATGTTTTGAGCTTCATGAAGCCTGTCATCTACTGTTCTGGCAGTGGTAATTTTTATAATTGTAACTAGTAACTACGCAGCACAAAAAAAAAAAAAATACTGGAGTAGAAGTATTGAAATCATTGAAAAAATGTAGTGAAGTAAAAGTGGAAGTAGGAGAAAAAAATTCTACTCCAGGAAAGTACAGATACCGCCTTTCGGTACTTAAGTACAGTAGTGAAGTAGTTCTACTTAGTTACTATACATCTCTGCTTGTATATTTGAAAGAGAATCCTGGAATAACCAAGTGACAATCAGGAGAGAAGCAACACCGGAGGCTTACCAGAAAACCAGTGACCCCCTTTTTTACAGGGTGGTCAATGCTCGCATTAGCAGTCAAATTAGAACCGGACTTCAGTTCAGGACTTTCCGATGACAATATGGGTTATCCGTCAGTTAAGCGGTCTTCCGTTAGTTCTCGAGGCAGGCACACCTTTTTTTTGCTTGCACATGATTGGATGACGGAACGTCAGCAGAGCTTCCCCTCATTTACTAAGCTCTGGAGCTTCTGCACTTGCAAAATGCACAGTCTTTTGGTATTTAGTAAATCAAACCCATTTGTGTGTGAGCAGCAGCAGTCTGGACAAATCAGTGGACAGTTCCACAACTGTTCACATGTAACTGTCCCTTTAATTACATGCGGGCAATGCCTCTGACCAATCCTGGATGCAGACAGTGTGCATCCAGGGATGGATTTTTTGGATGCACACAAACTGGCCACAGCTAGATGACCAGGTTATATGCAGCCATAGCACAGAGGACCTCCTGTTTCCCTTAGTGAAGATGCCGGCACCTGCCCCTGGAGCCGATGGATGGATCGACTAGGGGGTACCGTCCTGACATCATGGGATCCCAGGACAGGTAACTGTCCTTATATTAAGTGTCACCAGCTACAGTATTTGCAGCTGCTGACTTTTTTAATTTTTTTTTTTTTCTTTTACAGGCGGGAACTCCTCTTTATTGCAAGGAATGCACGTAAAAAATGTTTAGACTTTACAACCACTTTAAGTCATAGTAAACTCATAATGAGGAAAAAAGGAGCTGCAGGGAGTCTACTGGCAAAACTGGCCTTCTATTTACCTAAAGTGTTACTAAACCCACAACAGTAAAATCAGTGTGTATATGCAGTAAAGCATGCTTGTTACACTCACTGTGGAACTTAAGGGGTTAATCCTCTGAAATGTGTAAAAGCCTGTTTGATCCTGTATGCACAGATCCTCCTCTTCTCCCACAGACTCCAAAACATGTCCGGATAAGACAGAGCCCTTGGAGTCACTCTGCACATGCTCAGTTTGGTGTGTATCGCTAGAGAGGTTTTTTTTTTTTTTTTCTTGGGAGAGTGCATGTGATCAGCACAGGGCCAATCGGCACTTTTCAGACAGAAGGTCAGGAGCCCTGCAGCCTCATAGGACAGATCAGTGCAGTATGAAAACACCTCCTACAAGCTTCACCAGGAATTGATAGCAATCACAAGACTGCAATGTACTGCTGATAAGAAAAGATATTTAGCTGTTTGTATTTACTAAAATAATTGCATTTCCATGTTCTGTGTACTGTGGGAGACCAGATATATTGACTGCAGGGTCCTGGATTTAGTAACACTTTAATTAATAAGCACAGCTTCTACAGTACAGCTCCACTTTAATGGCCATAGTTTTGGCAGGTGATGTCCAAGAATCTTGTATAGATGTGATGGGAAATTGTCCCCAACGTTTGGTCATATATTGTACACTATTGACGAAAATGGCTGCTTCTGACACATAAGATAAAAACCGGTATGGTCCTGTAAACACTCTATAAAGTTTACTAAAAGCAAATACAGGAAGTCCCCGGGTTACAAACATCTGACTTACAAACACATCCTACTTACAAATGGAGGGAGACAACAGGAAGTTAGAGGAAATCTCCCCCTAGGAAGGGAAATTCACTCCTGTAAAGCTGGATACACACTATACAATTTTCTATAGATTTTTTCCTTTAGATTTACCAAAACCATATAATATGAGGTCAGACCTAAACACTTTCAATTTGTATGCAATCAGGCAGGCCCTTGCACTACATAGTTGAAAGTAAATCTAATGGAAATCTACCAACAAATGTTGTATAGTGTGTACTAGTGATCGACCGATCATCGGCAAAGCCGATATATCAAGGGCCAATCTGCACTTTCCCAGATATATCGGAATCAACAACCAAGGTGACCGATTTTACCGATATTTCGGGAAAGTGCTTGTACCGGAGTGATGCTTGCAGCTAGAGGCATCACCCCGGTACCGGCATCCATAGCCGACCGTCGGCTGTCTTGCAATGACTACCGATGCGGCTGAGAAGCCGCTCGGCTGTCATTACAAGAAGCGGGAGGGGACGCCCCCCCCCCTCCTGCTACCTTCCGCGCTCGCCCCGGTCTCCCGTCCCATCCTACTTGCACGGCTGCCGAAGACCCGATCAAAGTCGCATTCGGCTCTGATTGGGTCTCCATGTAAAAACCCCAGAAGTGATGTCATGACATCACTTCTGGTTACTGTCTGGTGCCAGATTAAAAAAAAACAACAACATTCAAAACAGCCAAACTTGGCGTTTTGAATGCTTTTAAGTGCAGAGGAGGGGTTTGGGGTCTTTTAGACCCCCAGATCCTTCCACAAGAATACCTGTCAAGTGCTAAAAATAAAAAAATGTAATATTTTTAAATGTACGAAAATATCGGGCGATACCGATATGCAATGGCAAAAATATCGGTATCGGCAACGAAAAACTGATATCGGTCAATCACTAGTGTGTACCCAGCTTTAGAGTGCTCATGGCAAAAAGGTGTCTCCACTGCAGCTTTAGCACCAATCCTTGTTTCCACAACAACCCAAATTTTTTAAAATCCAAATGTCATAGGGACAGAAAGTGAGGGGAAATCTTCTGAACTGGGGTGCAGACAGCAAACAAATGTCACAGGGGTGTTGACCCTTCCCTATGATTTCCAAAAAACGTTAAAATTGATTTTTTTGGCTGGAGTTACACTTAAAAAATGTACCTGTTCTGACTTCCATACAAATTCAACTTAAGAACGAACCTACAGACCCTATCTTGTTTGTAACCCGGGGACTACCTGTAGACTGTTCACTTTGTAAGGGAAGTAAAGGGAATTTTCCCCAGAGCTTAGTGAATGAGGTGAAGCTCTTCTTTTTTCAATTTTTATATCTTTATTAAAGGTATAATGAAGCTCTTCTAACTTCCATCTTCCAATTTATGTGCAAGCACAAATTATGTTTTATATTTTCCTTTCACATGAGTCGGTATTCATTGCAAAGTGAATGTTCACCACATTCTCTAAGCCCCGGGGAAAATGCCCTTGCAACGTCGTGCAACTTCCCTATCTGCCTTTCGTAAATCAACTCCTATGTGAACAAATTGTCAAAAAAAAAGTTGTTATGCAATCTATGCAATTACTTTTTTTTTTTTCTCCAGAAAAAAAGACCTATATTTTGACTTGTCTTTTGAAGATAGATTGATCCTTAAGTAAATAAAGGTGAGTGTCAGGCTTGAAGTCATGTGTGGAGATTTTTGTTGTGATCTTGCCATTTTCCACTGAAATAAACCATTAACCCCTTTGCCTCCCGATTCCAAGAAGCTGCTCCGGAGCACATGATGCAACTACATCAAGCTCAGATCGAGGAGCTATTTGCTGACCACGTTCACGTCCTGAGCCCTGGAGCTAAAAGCACTTTACACCATAAAATAAAAGCACTGTCTTTTTTTTTTTCTAAAAGGTTACGTCTGGAGGCCACGCTGCTCATACTTCATACAGAAAACTACTGAAAGAGCTATGAAATCCTCTATGATTTACACTCTTGCAGCGCATTAGGATATAGATCTAGTAGACTCCATACAAGTTCTTAACCGCACCGGTATCTGTGTCTTCTTGTCGAAAACTTGGCCGATAAAATCAGAGCAATGTTATACAGCTTGGGAAGTTCTCTTTGGGAACACTGGATAGCTCACAAAATTAGATCATCAATCGTTTTTGGCCTGTAGAAAAATATGATGTTCAGAAACCACCTAGACATTATACACAGTGGGGTTGATTTACTAAAACTGGAGAGTGCAAAATCTGGTGCAACTCTACATAAAAACCAATCAGCTTAAAATGTTACTAAATTTAGGAGCCTGCATTCACTATATCTGGTCTCCCACAATACACAGAACATGGCAATAATTTTAGTAAATATAAACTTTTCTCATCAGCAGTATTTAGCAGTCTTGTGACTTCTATCACTGTCTGGTTAAGCACTTGCCGACCGCCTGTCGTAGGTATACTGTGGCAGGCTGCCTTGGCTGTGACCCCCACGAGCGTTCCTGGGGGCGAGCGTGCGCTCGCCCCCACTAGGCAGCAGGGATGCCAATCTATGGGGCCGGTGGCTGAGATTGCCGCCACTCCCCGCTCAGAGAGAACAACGGTCTGCTGTTGTAAACACAGCAGACGATTGTTGTCTCTGAAATGAACACAGAGCACCTGTGATCCCCCCCTATTTAGGATCACAGGTCTCTGTGTTCATTTCACAAGTCCCTCCCCATACAGTTAGAAAACACTGCCCTAGGCTCACACTTAACCTTTAGATCACCCCTGGGCTAACCCCTTTCCCTGCCGGTGCCAGCGCTCACCCCCACTAGGCAGCAGGGATGCCAATCTATGGGGCCGGTGGCTGAGATTGCCGCCACTCCCCGCTCTGAGAGAACAACGGTCTGCTGTTGTAAACACAGCAGACGATTGTTGTCTCTGAAATGAACACAGAGCGCCTGTGATCCCCCCCTATTTAGGATCACAGGTCTCTATGTTCATTTCACAAGTCCCTCCCCCATACAGTTAGAAAACACTGCCCTAGGCTCACACTTAACCTTTAGATCACCCCTGGGCTAACCCCTTTCCCTGCCGGTGCCAGCGCTCACCCCCACTAGGCAGCAGGGATGCCAATCTATGGGGCCGGTGGCTGAGATTGCCGCCACTCCCCGCTCTGAGAGAACAACGGTCTGCTGTTGTAAACACAGCAGACGATTGTTGTCTCTGAAATGAACACAGAGCGCCTGTGATCCCCCCCTATTTAGGATCACAGGTCTCTATGTTCATTTCACAAGTCCCTCCCCCATACAGTTAGAAAACACTGCCCTAGGCTCACACTTAACCTTTAGATCACCCCTGGGCTAACCCCTTTCCCTGCCGGTGCCAGCGCTCACCCCCACTAGGCAGCAGGGATGCCAATCTATGGGGTCGGTGGCTGAGATTGCCGCCACTCCCCGCTCAGAGAGAACAACGGTCTGCTGTTGTAAACACAGCAGACGATTGTTGTCTCTGAAATGAACACAGAGTGCCTATGATCCCCCCCTATTTAGGATCACAGGTCTCTATGTTCATTTCACAATTCCCTCCCCCATACAGTTAGAAAACACTGCCCTAGGCTCACACTTAACCTTTAGATCACCCCTGGGCTAACCCCTTTCCCTGCCGGTGCCAGCGCTCACCCCCACTAGGCAGCAGGGATGCCAATCTATGGGGCCGGTGGCTGAGATTGCCGCCACTCCCCGCTCAGAGAGAACAACGGTCTGCTGTTGTAAACACAGCAGACGATTGTTGTCTCTGAAATGAACACAGAGCACCTGTGATCCCCCCCTATTTAGGATCACAGGTCTCTGTATTCATTTCACAAGTCCCTCCCCCATACAGTTAGAAAACACTGCCCTAGGCTCACACTTAACCTTTAGATCACCCCTGGGCTAACCCCCTTCCCTGCCAGTGTCATTATTACAGTAACAGTGCATATTTTTTAGCACTGATTACTGTAGTAATGTCACCAGTCCCCCCAAAAGTATAAAAAAATGTAAGTTATGGGTCCGATTTGTCCGCCGCTAAAAATCGCTGATCACCGCCATTACTAGTAAAAAAATAAAAATGAAATAAAAATGACATAAATCTTTCCCCTAGTTGTAGACACGATAACTTTTGCGCAAACCAATCAAAATACGCTTATTGCAATTTTTTTTTTAACAAAAATATGTAGCAGAATACACATTGGCCTAAAAGGATGAAAAAATAAAAATAGGTTTTTTTTTTTGTTTTTTTTTTTGGGAATGTTATATAGCAGAAAGTGAAAAAATATTGTTTTTTTTTCAGAATTGGCACTCGTTTTGTTTATAGCGCAAAAAATAAAAATCGCAGAGGTGATCAAATACCACCAAAAGAAAGCTCTATTTGTGGGGAAAAAAATATTAATGTTTCATTCTATCCATAAGGCTTCATTGCGTTACTGCTATATCCTGCCATGTAGCCAATAAAGGATTGTTGCAGTGGATGTTATTAAAGTAGCTGGCTTCATAGTATTAGAGTATCCATCGGAAGCCCGTATGACAAAGCAAAAGCACAATTGGAGACGGAGATGAGCATTTTTGCCCTGTAACTGGAAAATCATGGCAAGACCTGCTATTATTTTAGGGCCAGTTTACACCAGAACGAGGTGCAGGAAAAGCCCGTGGGACCGCAGGCGCCAGGCTAAACCTGAAAACATGCACAGAAATAAACAAAATACCCCAACACAAAAGAACTTGGATAAAAATAGGCTGCGGCCTAGTTTATTGATATAAATTTAAATATTTTAATAACACCATAAACTTTTTTTTACTTTAAATAACTTTATCAACCAAAATTATACAGAATTCACCAACTCTCAGCCCAACTAAGACTCGGGCTGACCCAGCATTTAGTTTAACCATATTCTCACATATTTGATTGACTATACCAAAGGGAATCACCACATAAACTGGCCTCGACAGGGGGGGGGGGGGGGGGATTGGGGGGGAGCTCTTTGCTACAAATCCTCTATGGTGACTGGCAAAGGGCTTGGTCAGGAGGCTCCTCAACCACTTGCCGACCGCCAGCGGTACATATACTGCGGCAGGTCGGCTGTGTCCCGTGAAACGACGTACCTGTACGTCACTTCGTGGGACCGCTAGAGGGGGGCATGTGCGCACGCGCCCATTCACCACAGGGGAAGCCAATTTGTTGGTCCGGCAGCCGCAATTGCTCTCTGCGGAGACAGAATGGGGGTCTGCCTAGTAAACACGGCAGACCGCTGTTCTGTCAGTAATGAACACAGGAATAATGTGTTCCTCTTATTTAGGAACACAGGTCTCTGAGTTCATGCAGCAAGTCCATCTCCCACACAGTTAGAAAGCAACCCCTAGGGACACATTTCACCCTTTGATCGCTCCTGGTGTTAACCCCTTCCCTTCCAGTGTTATTAGCACAGTAACTGTGCATATTTTTATGTAGTAATGTCACTGGTCCCCCCAAAAGTGTCAAAAATGTTGGGTGTCCGATCTGTCTGCCGCAATGTCGCAATCCAGCTAAAAATTCGCTGATCGCGGCCATTACTAAATATATAAATAAAAATGACATAAATGGCATAAATCTTTCCCCTAGTTTGTAGATGCAATAAATTTAGCGCAAATCAATCAATATACACTTATTGGTATTTTTTTCACCCAAAATTTGCAGCAGAATACAAATTGACCTAAAATGATGAAAAAATTTGATTTTTAATTTTTTTTTTTGAATTGGGAATGTTATTTAGCAGAATGTGAAAAATATATATATATTTTTTTCCAGAATTGTCACTTTTTTTTTTTTTGTTTATAGAGGTGATCAAATGCCACCAAAAGAAAAGCTCTATTTGTGGGGAAAAAAAAGGACATCAATTTTATTTGGGTACAGCGTCGCACAACCGCAGTGCTGTATCGCAAAAAATGGCCTGGTCATTAAGGGGGTAAATCCTTCCAGTCCAGAAGTGGTTAACTAAGCTCAAAAGACCTTCCAGAAGGTTCTAAAGGTCATATGACCCTAACTGACCAATCCTCACTTGACCTCCTAAACTTCCAGAAGTTAACCTTAACTGACCTATTAGAATAAGCCCCATTCAAAAACACTATAATAGTGCTTAAAACGCAGATGCCGCGGCCACATGAGGCAAAGGGGGGCTTAAAACAGCTACCCCCTTTCCCCCCACATTCTGTGCATGTTTCCTGAAAAATGTACTGCCTTTGTGATCTGCTGCCAGTGCTTTTTTAATGTCACCCCAAATGCAGATCGCAAACACAGGGCATTTGCCTGCACCAGATCGCAAAGCACAGCAGTATCATTGTGATTTGGTGCGCTGTTTTTGAGCAGTAGCACATGCGATCTGGTGCGATTTCAGCTCATTCAAATGAACAGGCTGCAAAATCGCATGGCACTGAATCTCAGGATTTTTGTGCGATTCACGTGGGAACTGACCCTAAATGAAAGATGCAGATTGAAGAATACTAAAATAGGGCCTTTTGAAATGGCATTAACATGTTAAAGCTTTTCTGACATTTTAGTGATTGGGTTTATGTGTTTTGCAAATGCCACTGGTCGCCCTACTGCTTGTATCAGTGTGCAGAAGGACACATTTATAGCTGTTTTAAACCCAAATGCAAACATTTGGTGATTAAGTCCCCGTTCACACTGAGGCGACCTGGTCGCCTCACAGGTCGCCGTAGGTCGCCTCCCATAGGGAAGCTGCGGACCCGTTCTAATAGGAGCGACACAAGTCGCTCCGACTTAGAAAAAGGGTCCGGAGCTTCTTTGGGGCGACCAGGAGGCGACCGCCATAGACTTCAATGTTATGAAGTCCGTGGCGGCCGCTCCGAGGTCGCGGCGCGCTGCTCGCACCGCGACCTCCGAGGTCGCGGTGCGAAGTAGCGTCGCCCCTATGTGAACGGGGCCTCAGCCAGCAAGTGTGATTGATTTATTTATTTATTTATTTATTTATTTTTCAAAAGCACAAGCTCACTAGCAGAATGTATCTGTTTATATAAATATTATGGCTGAAAAAAGATACAAGTCCATCCAGTTCAACCAACAAAGAAAGAAAAAAAAAAAAAAAACCCAACACACACACAAACACACAAATAGAAAATCTCCATATACACCCACAGCTGATCCAGAGGAAGGCAAAAAAAACAAAAAACAAAGCATGATCCAATGGATGAGACAAACCATTTAAGGGTCCTTTCACGCGGCGCGGTCCGGTTTTTTATCCGCTCAGGTATTTTTTATTTTTTTTTTAAACGGACATGGATGACCGCATATCATCCCATCCATTTGCGGATGATATACGGACATAATGTATGTCTATGGGATTATGGATGTCAGCGGATGACACCGCTGACAGCCGTTTTTGCATCCGCTACGTTTTTTAAACAGAAGAAAAATAGGGTTCTCTTTTGTCTCAAAAAACGGAACTTAACAGAAAGGACGCAAATCGGATGTCAGCGGATGGTCATCCGCTAATGTCCGCAATCCCATTGACATGCATTATGTCCATTTTTCATCCGCAAACGGATGGGATGAAAAACAGACATACGGACCGCCCGTGTGAAAGGACCCTAATACTGAAAGGGGTGCTTACAATGATCAGCTTTATTTATTCATGTTAAAGTATAACTAAAGGCAAAACTTTTTTTTTTTTTTTAGTTTTAGACAGAATGGAGAGGGATTTTCTTTCACTTCCTGTTTGGCTATGGGACAGGAAGTGAAGGGAAATCTTCACAATGGGACACAGATGGTTAAAAAAAAAAATCTGACCGGGGTTATAGCCCTCCCTTACGCTATCTAAAATGAAAAAAAGAATGCCTATAGTTCTACTTTAACCACTTGCCCTCCGAGAGCTTTACCCCCCTTCCTGACAAGGCAATTTTTTGCAATAAGGCACTGCATTACTTTAACTGACAGTTGCGTGGTCATGCATTGCTGTACCCAAATAAAATGTATATCTTTTTACCCCACAAATAGAGCTTTCTTTTGATGGAATTGGATCACCTCTGAGGTTTTTATTTTTTGCGCTATTAACAAAAAAAAAAAGAGCAACAATTTATTAAAAGAAAAAAACAATATGCTATAGAACATATCCAATCAAAAAATCTGAAAAAATCTAATTTCTTCAGCAATTTAGTCCAATATGTATTCTGATACTTATATCCCAGTAAGTGTATATTAATTGGTTTACGCAAATGTTATGGCGTCTAAAAAAATGTTTTTCTACTAGTAATGGTGGGGATCAGTGATTTATAGCGGGACTTCAACATTGCGGCAAACAAATCGGACACTAAGTGACACTTTTTGGAGACCAGTGACCCTAATACAGTGATTAGTGCTAACAATCTGCACTGTACTAATGACACTGGCAGGGGAGGGGTGACCATCAGGGGTGATCAAAGGGTTAAATGTGTTCCTAGGGAGTGCTTGCTAACTGTGTTGGGGATGCTTGTATTGTGGAAGGACATAGATCTGTGTTCCTGCTTAGCAGTTAGGGTCCTTTCACACTGGCAACCTCTGTTTGATAGAACTTGCCTGCTCGGTGGGGATCGATCCGCTGATCCCTGCTGAGCAGGTGAATGACCGGTCCGTCTCCACTCACTGTGCTGAGACGGACCGGTCAGAGTCCTGCTGTCCTCTTTGGGGGGATCGGATGAAAACAGGCCACCTGTCTGTTTTCATCCGATTTAATCCGCCGGACGAATTTAAAATAGGGTCACCATCCGTCTGCATTTGGCGGACCGGTTCGGATAGCGGCGGGTGTCAGCGGACATGTCACCGCTGACATCCCCCGCTCAATGGGGGTGAATGGCGGGTCTGATCAGGTCCGCCTGAAAAACTGACAAGCGGACGTAATCGGAAAGCTCGTGTGAAAGAGCCCTTAAACCTTTATCCCAAAAGGAAAAAACTGAAGTGACTGATTTTAAAATGTGAGCTGGAATTTGTTAGTGTATTTACATCTGCTAATATTAACCCCCCCCCCGACTGATGGTGCTCCTGTCAGCTGTGACTCCTGTATTCCTTCATCCAGAGTTGTCTCACTCTCTCTAAGGCCCCTTTCACACTTGGGGCTGCAAAGTCGCATGACAATTCGTACTCCATGATTCGTTCTGCACCGTTCATATCTGTGCGACTTCAAGTTGTAATGACTTTAACCAATTGCCGCCCGCCTCATTTATACTGCGGCAGGCTGGCTCGGCTGCGCGAATCGTCGTACTTGTATGAAGTTTCGCGGGAGCGCTCCTGGGGGCAGGCAGTGGGGATGATGATCCACGGACAACCACTGAGAGAGAAGAATGGTCAGCTCATGTAAACACAGCAGACCGTTGTTCTCTCTGAAATGATCACAGAGCACGTGTGATCCTTCTATTTAGGATCACAGGTCTCTGTGTTAATTTCACAAGTCCCACCCCCCACAGTTAGAAAACACTCCCCTAGGCATACATTTAACCCATTGATCACCAGTTGCAGTAATAGTGTATATTAACAGTAACAGTGCATATTTTTAGCACTGATTACTGTAGTAATGTCACTTGTTCCCCCAAAAGTGTCAAAAATGTTAGTTAGGGGACCGATCTCTCCGCCGAAATCGCTGATCGCCCCCATTACTAGTAAAAAATAAAAATGACCTTAATCTTTCCCCTAGTTTGTAGACATGATAACTTTTGTACAAACCAATCAAAATCCGTTTATTGGGATTTTTTTTAACAAAAATATGTAGCAGAATACAAATTGGCCTAAAAGGATGAAAAAAAAAATGTAGTTTTACATTTTTTTTTTTAAATGTTATATAGCAGAAAGTGAAAAATATTGTTTTTTTTTTCAGAATTGTCGCTCTTTTTTTGCTTAAACCGCAAAAAATAAAAATCGCACAGGTGATCAAATACCGCCAAAAGAAAGCTCTATTTGTGGGAAAAAAAGGACATCAATTTTATTTAGGTACAATGTCGCACAACCGCGCAATTTTCCGTTAAAGTAACGCAGTGCCGGATCGCAGAAAATGGCCTGGTCATTTAAGGGGGCAAATCCTTCCAGTCCAGAACTGGTTAAAGTAGTCCCTTTTGTCCATGTGTTTTGAGGTCCATAGACCTAGACATTGCGTCAGGTCCAGTCAAAATCAAAATATCGCAGCAAAATCGCGCAACTTTTAGGTCGCACAAGTGTGAAAGGGGCCTAATTCATAAGAAGTGTTAGTGGACAGATCACCAGGTGAAACGGAGGGAAAAGAAAAGCAAAGAAATAAAAATTGATGCAGCCACCACACCTAATGATTTGGTAAATGATTTGATGATACCTAATGATAAAGGTGCAATTTATTACATTTTTGGTTTTGGGTTTAACATTTTTTTTGCCGCAACTATTAATAAATTTATTGTTTCAAACATTTCCAGACTCAGTAATAATTCTGTAGCCGAATTAAGATCGGTATTGCATTGCAAAAAAAACTGTGAAATGCGGGTACAAAATTGTACAAAAACGTGAATCAATCTTTTGCCCAAGTTAATCGATAATTTTAATCCTCACGGTGGTTCTCCTTTAAGAATGATCATAAAGCCAAAGTAACGTAGAAGGGATATAACAAGCGACAACATGAGCACCGGTTTTCAGACCGCAATTGCGTACACGCCACCCCAGGACCATTGAATAAAGCCCCACTGTCCGTAATTATGAGACAGATATAAAATCCCTGCAGGCATCCCACTGCAAAACACAATAAAACTGACTCGCGAGAAATTATTTTAACATTCTCTTTATTTACTGCAGCCTGAAAAAGAGAGAGAAAAAAAGGTGCATAGTATAACGACTGTGATTTATAGAGATTTCTGGAGAGAGATCTCACCAAATGTGTCACTGTGTGCATATCATAATTACAGGAAATACATGATGATTTATACAGGGGAGTGGTGAATGACATTCAAAGATATTTCTGAAAAAAGTTCAGAGATCTTATCAAACGGGAGGATATTTGAGATAAATTGGGTGATTGTGGCGAAAGATATTCGG